>NC_058140.1:10848667-11448667 GCF_011075055.1 Mangifera indica
TGCCCTTCCAAAACCTGCAAATTAGTGGGATAAATTATGGTTTGAGGGCAAAACACTTAGGAGTGAAATGTGAATGACACAAAAGATTTTAAGGAAAAAGGTAGTCTTACCACAGAAGCACCTTCTCCCAGAATAGCCTTCAGGGCAAAGTCGGGCACAGGCAGCCATGATGGTCGCCCCATGACATTGCCCAGATGGTCACACATCTCTGCTAATCGAACAGGGTTCGGTGCAGTTCCATTGATAACTCCTAACATTTAACCCACTAAAATTGAGTTCAATTATTGATAATCTAAAAAAAATTTCTACTATTCTGCAACTAGCAAACTAAAACAGAAGTGACTGATAAAAAATTACTTTAAGCAAGAAAAATCGGTTTCAATCCCATATTTATAAACTGGAGCCAATGGTCATTACCTTGATAAGATGGATTTGATAGAGCTTCATATATTAGGTTCACTATGTCATCCAGATGAATCCATGAAAACCTACAGAATTAGAACAATGAACCATATTTAAGCAGTCTCAAAAAGTATATTCACACGATCCCCAAATGCTAATATGAATATTATAAGAAAGAACATTTTTTCCAGCATTTATGAATGCCTTTCTGGAGCAGTCTTTTTTTTTTTTCTTTTAAAAATCTTCACAATGCTGATCAATTGTGCCCTTGAGGACAGAGTAAATACCATTGTTTGCCAGAGCCCAGAGGTCCGCCAGCAAACATCATAAAGAGAGGGATCATCTTAGCTGTAGAGGACAAATTTGTAAGAACACTTGTAGCATCAGAAGTAAAGCTTTTAGAGAGTGCATTATCAGGAACTATAGATGCATCTAAATAAATTTTGCCTACTTTAGACTGGATAAATTCAAATGCATCTAAATGAGAGAAATGAAAACTTGAGCAAGCTAAATAAAGCCAGATTTTAGACATTTGAAGCAGCATCTTCTTTATTATACTTATTAGTTAACACACAAAATTTGAATGCCAGAGACCAGGTTGAGAAATAAACTCCAATAAAGGAAAAGAAAAGACTCGAATGATGAGTTTACCTAAAGCACCACCATCTTTACCAAGAACAACTCCAATGCGAATAAGTGCTAATCTTACATCCTTGTTCACTTTTAGCGCCGTCCCTTCCCACTCTTTACAGACCTGAAGAGATATGTTCTGTTAGTGGAATGCACAAATAGTGACAACATTGGTGTTTATGAATGTGTAAACGAAGTTCAAGATATGTGTCATGGTTTTAAAACTAAATAAAGCATACAATTTCCATCATAATTAGTTGATTATGTCACTTAGTAGAAAGTTGTTAGCAGCTAACAAGCTTTTAGCATCGATAGGGCTGTGCCTTAAATTAATGGATTATGATTTTCATGCCTACAAAACAATTGTTAACCATCTTTCTGAAGGTCGCACCTCCATAAGCAGTCTTTAAACATATTTTCCCCCAACAAACAATTCACAACAATACAATAAACTGAGACATCACAAACACGCTTTGATTGGAATTTATAAACAAGATATAATCATCTACAAATTACAGAAACCAAAATCTTACCTCAGCCAAGTAATCATTTCCTGATGGGCCATGTTCATCAAATTCTTGTGTTTCACTGGACCCTACACATAAAATATATAAAATGAGGAATATATGCTACTTATTCTGTTAAGACCTTTATCTATTAGCTTAACCATCGAGATTGAAGTTGTCAAATGAAAAAGCTACTCAAAGATGAATACTTTATATTTGGAAACAAACCATAATAACCAACAGCTGTTGCGCTAACCAACACAGAGGGCCGAACTCCTTCTGGTGACCCATTAATTAATTCTACAACCTTCAAAATTAGTTAAAAGTCAAGTAAACACAAAGGAAATCAAAGATGTTATAGTGAAAATTGTTTTAAAAAAAAAGAGGGTACCTTTGAAGTGACTCTAACCCTGCTTTGCTTGATCTCTCTCTTGATCTGTAATACAATAAGAGGACAAATTCCATATCTCGTAAGAATAAATTACAAAATATGACATCTAATGTTCTCATAGCGGTCTTCTACTACACTCCTGTAAACTTCATCTCATTTTCACTACCAACAGCCATGTGACCTTGCACTGCTTACCTCTGAGGACCATCTTGTACTTATAGGCATTCCGGCTAAATTTACAACAGCAGTAGAACCCTGAATACAATCTTTCCACTCTGGCTCCTCCACAATCACAATTCCAGGGAAGATGTTGGCTACAAATTCCAGCATGCAATACATAAATGTTTTCAGAAGAATAACTTGTTCAAATAAAAGGTTTATCAACTGAATTTGTGGAACAATTTGTTTAAGTTTATGGAAATCAAAAGTACATAAAAATGCCACAAAAAATGGAACAGAAAGAAGTCTATATTTGGCCAAATGCATTTGGTTTGAAAATGCAACCACTAACCAGCTAAAACTGCCTTTGGTGAGAAATAAATTCATTAATTAAGCTTCATAATCAGGTTTTTTTTTTTAAATTAAAATTATGCAGAAAATTGAAAGTATTCATTACCTTCTTACCGGGAAATATTAATTGAGCTTTAGATCTTGAACGTGTCAAGACACAAATTTGATGATTATCTGCATTCCAATATATTAAGAAAATCTACCTTAGCCAATCTGATTTACAGTTGCTTCATGACCACAAACATATGAATACAAATTTTTTGCTTTTGTAACTATGAAGAGATGGAGAAAGAACCTGCTTGCAATCTTTCCACCAATCTTTTACCTATAAACCCTGTAGCTCCTGTTACCGATACAGTCATCTGCGACAAGCACCAAAATGTCAAAAATAAAAAAATAAAAAACAAAAGAAATCTGCAAGGCACCAGCCATTCTACATGACAGTCTGAAACGTAAATTAATCATAACTAAAATTTTCTTAGCCACAGAAAACACTATCCTTCATCCTCATTGCCATACCACATTCATAGCATAAATTTCTACTCCAAGAAAGCTTAATAAAGCATCCTATCAGTCAAACCAAGATTAAAGCAATACTACTAATGACATGGCAGATCGTATTAACTTTCAAGTGCCCATTTGGCTAATATTTCCAAATTATAATGTTTGGAACGAAGTAAAACAAAGGATACGAATAACTCTCTGATTTAGACAGGATAAAACAATGACCGAGAGCTTTCCATTTTTTTCTCGATCGGACAAGAACTGATGTTGGATGATTAAAAACAAAGTAACAGTCTTGAGAGCAAAAGCAGAGGACAATGCAAACTAGTTCAATCAATGGTTAATTAAAAAGAGTAAAGATTTTAACCTTCTGGGTTTGGTCAGCATTAGCACACCAAACTCTGAATCTCTTAGTCTGACACTTCTAAAGAAACCATCAGGCATCAGCATTAGCATATCGTAAGCAAACAATTGAGGAGCAACAAACAGAAAATTGAAAAGTTGGTTGATACTGACAGACAAGTGTCGAGGAATGTGAAGAGAATGAGAGATGGAGTGAGCCCATGTCAATGTGCTAACTCTGCACATAGCTTCCATAGTTTTCAAGATGGGTTTTTGCGCTTAAAAGTCCACTTGCACTGGTGGTGAAAGTGATGAAGATAATAAAGCAAACAAATTATGTGTTGATTCTGAAAGCTTTCTACGTTTTTGGTTTAGAGCCACACTCAACCAAATCCCCATATCCATCACCCATTTCTTTGCCCAACTTTAAAATCACCACCAACGCTCATTAGGCTATATCGGTCGCCTGATTAGCAGCTACTATAAATTGCAGCCGTATGATATCCTGCGTCAATTTTTCAACTGTTATTCGCACTTGTACTAAACAACTTCAACAATCATCATTAACTGGGTTGGGCCAACATTTCGTAGCCCAGCCCACCCAATGATATTGTAAAATCTGATCTCTTGTGAATTGACCACAGGTGGTTTTGTGCGGTGATTAGTGGGGAGAGGAAAAAAGGATGGCGATGATACAGTGGTGCGGCGCAGTGGCAAAGCGAGTGGTGGTGAATCCGCGAGTAGGCCTTCCATCGTCATCAGCGGCGGCTCCGTTCGTGTGCGGGCGGGGCGACAAGAAGACGAAGAAAGGGAAGAGATTCAATGGATCGTACGGGAAAGCAAGGCCTAAAAAAGAGAAGATGATAGAGCGTCTCAAGGACAAGGTTGAAGTCCCCAGGTCTACTCCGTGGCCTCTCCCTTTCAAGCTCATATAATTTAGCCCCAAATTACTTTGACATAACCCCTCAAAAAACAATCAATTGCTTTGTTCTCATTTTTTTTAGTACTGGAGCTAGGGTTTATGTGAGCTTAGGGTATATTTACATTGTTATGAATTTTGAATGGATAAATTGGTACTTTTAATTAGATTGTTGTTTGTTTTGGCAGTTTTGACCTGATTACATGAATTGTTAGAGTTTCTTAGATTCTTATGATTTTTTCTTTTTTAAATTTTTGGGTATTCGTTGGAGTTCTACATGAGGCATTAGATATGGCAGTACATGGGCTTAACTTGATAATAGTCAGTTCATGAACAAATAATGCTGTGCATAATTTCTGTATTATATGACTTATCAGGTATAGCATATAGGGAAACTAAAATAGAAGAGAAAGGAGATTGTTATGAGTATTTACTCCAGGAATGAGTGTTTTTATGCAAAAACCTGCTGAGACTTACTGTGTTATGCAGTAGTGATTTGGCAATGAAAATAGTTGGTAGAATGACTGCTTGTTTTGGTCCCTGAAGGCAGCTTTGTTTACATTTTGTACAGAGTCCAGTGGACTGTTTGATCATATGTTGTGAATCCCTCTTGTTTTACCCCAATATATTTTATTCTTAACTAGTTTTGTAAGAAGCTGCTTTAAGTTCAGAATAAATGTGAAACTAGGTACTATTATAGGTTGGTTTTTGTGTTCTTATTAATGGAGTATAACCTAATCATGATTCTTATTTTACTCAGAATCAGAAGGAACAAAATATGTTTAAGGACAAGGGACTAAACTTGTTCAATTAGCATAGCCGTACACACAATGAAGATTTAGTTGGTGTTTGGTTATTGCTATATTAGTTAGGTTTATTTATATTCATGTATATATATTGGGCTATAAAAACTATCAAATAACTAATCTGAAATAGAATAGAGAGGAGATTATTGTTAGAGTTGGGAATGACATGAAGCTTCTGATTGAAAGAATGCTGCAGAGGAGCAACTTAATCAAATATATTGTGAAAATAATGTCATTTTGGTGTGTTCTTATTAGGGAATATAATCACTGAAACCAGATTGCATATTGTTTTATTTTCAATAAATAAGAAAAGATCAGGTAGAAGGGCATAAATTCTCATGATCTTATGTTAGCAAAGCCATGTACACTTCATGAAGATAGGATGAGCAACTGCAGTCTCAAACTAAACGTTTATCTTGTGTCTTAACCCTGATGACCAACATTACCCTTTTTTTCTTTCCGCTACAAACATGCTGGGATGTCCAACTGCAGCTACCATTTTTCAGCAAGGGCTATGATTATACAAGTTAAGCCAAAGATGATAATTTAAAACTCAAATTGAGATTGTCAGAATATAAAACTTGCTGCCTCTTCTTAGTTCAGTTGCCAGCCTACATCCGGCATGAATGGTAACAATTTTGAAGTAATATTTGTTGCTTCAACATCTATCTCAGTGTAAGATGTAGTGTGAAATAAAGAGAATTGAAGATATGTAAAGTCTAATGAGATATATTCATAACAGAACCCTGTAGTCATCAGGGCTGAGCAGAGAAAGTAAAAATCATACCAAGTTTGCCGTCCTTGCTTATGAAATTGGTTTAATCATTTTGCTGCGTTGGGGATAGAATTTGGTTTGGTTTGCAGAAGCTCAGTAAAAACAGTAGCTTTTTTATCTTCAATAAAACCGTAATTTTTTGTTGAAGATACTCTTTTATGCGAACTGGGTTTCAACAAGATTAACAGCTAATACCGCATTTTATATATTGTTGAATGAATTTTTCATACTTGAGGAATTTGAAGAAGCTTAATCACTAACCTTTTCATTTTGCTGTCTGGTTACTGGTATGCATTTCTGTTCATTGGTGTTGTGAGTCTTTGAAACCCGCATTAAAATTAGACAAGAGTATGAAGGATGCAATTTGTTTTTCATAAAAGACAAATTTTGAGGGTCCATGATGATTTGTGCATTTGTCACCAAACACTTATCAATTGAAGAAAAACCAGATGCACCAAGGGGGGCAACCGAAAACTCTTGATGTTATTAAAATTACACTTTTCCATTCACTTGAAAAAACAAAAACAGAATACGGGCCTTTCGTCATCATTGTCCAACGAGTAGCCATGGATCATCCCAACCTGCACCAACAAGTGTTGCAGTTAGACATTTTTAACAAGGAAAAGCACACAGAGAGCAAGCTCTTTTATCATTGAAATCAAACCACAAATATGCAGCATCTAAGGTAGGCAATATAGGAACATTAGATTGCACCAAGTACCCAATATTTAAAGCATATATCATATCCAATACAAATTCAAAAACAATAAAATTATTTGCATTAACAATGAATACTAATTTGTGTACAAAATATGACATATTATTATATGGTTCAATGATTTTGAATTAGACACCAAATCACATAATAACACGTTATCATTAGTACATAAGTTAATATTCATTGTTAGTATACATAGTTTTACTCTTTCGAAAATAGATAATGTCTAGGTCAAGCACAGATCTTCTGTTGCAATCGACACTCAAAGAAGGGCAAAATAACAATTGTGGCAACCAAAGATACAAGCTACAACTAATTTTATAGAAAATGTAGCAATCAAAAAATGTTATACAACAAATTATAATACTAACCTTTTATTTATTGCCATGGATGATTGTAAGATTTAGTCATTATCTTCTTTACCATAGTCATATACTATCTCAATCTGCATTAACCACAAAATACCAAACTTCGGTTACAAACAATAAATCAAACGTATGCAAAGCATCACTATCTTTCTTTCACCAAAATTTAACAACTGCATATTTAACAACAATAACAAATAATATGCAACATAAAATGTAAAGAAGTGCATAAAAGGAGATTGAAAGAAAAACACTAAAAGCCATGTCTGAGAAAACAAATAACTTAACTAGTGAAAACCAAATAGAACAATGGATTATAGCAATTACCCCAGCAGGCGGAGTTGGATTTCTACAAAACTTAGAACCACCGGGAGCCCAAGGAACTACATAGACAAAAGATAAGCTTAAGTTTCTTATAAAAAATAAATTAAAAAAGACAAAGATAATTAAGCTTCAATTTGCAGAGGTTAAGGTAGTTCTAAAACTTGAGAAAGAACCATGGAAAAACTGTTGCATATTCTCACTCATATTAAGTTAATAAAATCAATGCATATTAATAAGAACAACTCCAAGGAATGTGAATACAAGCAACCCTAGAAAACTTAACCTTTACTGACATAGATGCCTTTTCTCATATCAAACCACATTACCATTTTTGTGCTCACAAAAATACTGAAATCAGATGTCACTTTATTACAGTAGTCATAACATACACTCTTTCAAGGATGAGAGCCTAAACTAAAACTCTCTTGTAGTAACAGAAAATCTAAGAGGATAAAAAAATTTACCGGATATAAGAAGTGACAAAACAGCATAGGAGAAAGAACTTGGCTTACAAGAATTCATAACCCATATCCATTCTGTTTCCTTGTACATTTCAAGGTCCACACAAATAATAAAAAAACCAAATAGTTCCAAAATAATTTTACAAATTCCTATAATGATTTTTACAAAGGGATTCCCCTTCATGTTTTATACACCTTTTCTTAACTTCAGATATTCTTCTGAAAAGTTTCTTCATTTCTTACTAAAAGGATGAGATAAAGGTTCCCTAACTTGAAGTCTTAATTTTCTATAACCAATTGCAGGTCCAAATATGGACTGTTAGTACTAGAGCTTCTCCAATAAAATACTTACCAATATAAGGATCAGGGTGCCGCCACTTATTATAGGTTGCTTCAGCATCAGCTATCAGTCTATCAATTGTGTCAAGATCCTCCTGCAGATCCACCAAAAGAAAATGTAACCATATAGTCTAGCCCTATAAAGAGCAAAAACCAGAATTCAACCATCAATTTTGTGTTGTTAGCTAGCTGCTTCTACAGCCATTACAGCTGGACGCAGTATTATAACAACCAAGACTAAACTTTAACAACAATCCTAAAGCATGATCATATTAGCATCATCAATCAATAGGAAAAATATATCAACCAACACACAATGAAACAAGAAATTATTATGGACGCTTTATACAGCAAATTCACTTTACAAATAAGCCTTCATTTATCAAAACAGATTCAAGCAAATGTGAACGGTGACTGCAATATGTTATTATACCAAAAATGTAAAAATTCAACAAACGAGTATGATAACCAACTCAAATACTCAACCAAACACTAATACTAGCAATGTTATTAATTAATTCAATTCAACCCAAACATCTACAGTTATATTCGTTTTTTTCCCAATTTTTAATCTATATGTTCACTTCAAATTCTCTGTACATAGAACAAACAAAACGAATACTAGCGTGTAAAATATTAGATGAATCGAGAAAAAGTTAATGGAAAGGTAATGTACCACGTGTTTGTTGGCTTCGAACCTAACGCGAAGGTCGTCGGCCTAGAGAAGAAAAAATTAACGTTCATAAAGAAATCGGATAAATTGAATTGAGAGGATACGATAGACAGGAAACGATGGCAGAGGCATTACATCTTTGTAAAAGAGGTGGCGATGGACGGCCCAGTTAAGCGTGTCTTTGAGAGCACGGCGGTAGAGGATCCTAACTCTCTCCTTTTGGACTGCTCGCCGCGCCAGGTACCCCGCCGTTGATACTGCTCCGCTCATTTCACTGTGTCGCAGTCGTTTGTTTCCCCTCTTTGTTTATACGCTGTCGTTCTTTTCCTGGAGAAAATGTCAAATAACCTCTAAAACGCAGCGTTTCATATGTTCCTGTCTTGCAATTCGAAGAAAATTCAAACAAACAGCAATACTTTTGAGGCTATCAACTTATACCTTATCATATTTAAAAACTTAAATATTTATTATTTTATTAAAATTTATTATTAAAATTAAAGATAAAAATATTAAAAAAATTATTACATTTCTCCCTTTAAATTCAAAAATTTAATAAATTTCTTTATTCAAAATTTGTAAAATATCTATTTCCCTTTTACGGTTTTGAAATTATCATTAAAGATAGTGAAGTTTATCATCTCTGGTTGTCTTTATCTCTAGTCTCTCTCTCTCCCTCTCTAACAAACTTGTCGGTCTCTCCCCTCTCTCTCTCTTTCCATTAAACTTACTGATCTCTCCTCTCCCTCCCAAATAGTCTTCATCAAAGACAAAAACGACTGACGATAGAGGGAGAGAGATTAGGAGGGAAAGAGAAGTTGAGAAAAAAAAAATACAATAGGAGATAGTGAGGATTGTCGACGAAAGTGGTGACAGTTTCAAATCTTTATGGGAGAAATATTTATTTTTCAAATTTTGGGTGTAAAGAAATTGTTAGATTTTTAAATTTAGAGGAAAATATGATAAATTTTTAGTTTTTAAAATATTTTTAGTTAAATAATATTTTTACTTTTAACTATAACAATGAATTTTAACAGAAAGTAAATATATTTAGATTTTTAAAAATTAATGGATATAATTTTGAAATTTCACCTAACTTTAAGTGAGAATAAATCTATTGGCCTACTCTTAATATAAGAGTACAAACTACATTTATAAACGAATTACCATTTGAACAATATTATACATCTACTTTGAATATATCTATTATCGAGTTATTAGATGTTATTTTATCTTAATTTAAAATTATTATCATTTGTGTATTTTAAGTGTGTATGTATATTTTTATTATTATTTTTTTTTTTTTTATAAGCAGGATCACATGAAACAGTGCGTTTTAGAATGAACCGCTTTTGATCCGTTGGCTACACCCGGACAAATACCATAGGGCATGTTTTAATGTTGAAATTAAACCATGACTAATACCAGAGGGCATATGTTCATGTTGAAATTAAACTTTTCTTATACACAGAACAGTTAAAAAGTTCAATAAATCTATCTGTATATAATTTTGAGTATCAAATTGAATATTAAAACAATGTCTTAACTTACAATTAAATGATTTTCAACTAAGAATAAAACTAAATTAAGTACTTAAATTTGAGTGCACATAACATTGTTCCGAAAAGTTTAGTTTACTTCGCACCACAGAATAAGACTGACCCAAAACCAGAAAGCCATGTTACTAAAACCAATAATGAGAGATTTACACAGCACAATGATGATTATAGTCCATACACACAAATCAGTTGCAACTTCAATCATCAAAAGAATTGCTATTACACCTACCTGATTTAACAGATTCTCTCAATTACTTGTATACATATTGGAGTAAACAAAGCTTACAAAAGGGTTGCCATGCTGTTTTTCCACCCAAACGATCTTCGCCTTGTGACAGGGGGTGTGAAGCTAAGTCCAGCCATTTCCTTGATGCCTTGCCCCTGCTCCACGAACCTGATCAGCTTCGCGACAATGGCTGCACTCTCTTTGATGTGGTTCATATCCTTTGTATCACTCCACAATTGGTTGGCCAGCTGTAGCCTTCTACGCTTCGAGTCCAATCCAATATTCCACCTCTCGAAGAGTTTCATCCTCTCTTCTTCTGAAAACCTTTTACGCATCAGTTTGCTCAGAGTCTGTCTCTCACGATGAAGAGCCTTCACACTGCCTCAGGAATAGATAAATATTAGAAAACGGTGTAGAGTCACTCACACATATGACATCAAAGATAATGCAAGACTTTAACAAAACTTAAGCCATGAGAAACAACAAAAAGCAGGTGCATCTAAAGCAAGAAAAAAAATTTTTCGAAGCCTTAGTTTTAAGTGCCTACGGTTTTCTTACCATGCCATCTACTATGAGATCACAGCCCTTAATGCCACCTCCCTTTTTCTCTTTTTTACTGGTCATACATAAAATGCTGACAGAAAAGAAAACAAGCATGCAATATACAGACAAAAGAGACATTTTTCATTCCAAACTCTCAAATTCAGGATTCCAAGGATTTTTCAGATATCATCAAGAAAATATACTCCATGAGTGTTGCATATGTGGATTTCTTATAAGAAACTGGGAACAAAGTTTTGATGTTTATGATGTCTAAGCTATGTGCATCCACAATGCAAGCCTGCAAGAAAGGGGTAGAAATAACCTTGAAACAAAAGTAAGAGTTCGACCATCTACCACAGCCTGATTTCCTTGAGAAAATGTTTCCTTGAGGAAGAAAAGTCTCCGATGCTCTACCTCCATGTAAACAGAATCTGATGGATCGCCTTTAAAGAGCAGGAAGAAATATGTTCTGTGGATCAATGAAACATTGCAACTTTGCCAAAGTTCAAATATAGCTCTTTGCTGTCTCTCGAATACCAGCGGCCAATCATTCGTTGCCAATGCTTCATGCATTGGATCCAATCCTACATCTTTCACGTTCTTTTCAAAGTTATCAGCTTTTACTCTTGTCTCCTGAACCCACAATGCACAAGTAAAATATGCATCAAACAATGTCAAAGGAATCAAATTCACAAGAGACACCGACCTACTGAAAATGATAAAAATTTTTGCAAGAAGAATTCAGAAGTTTTAACCTGATTTTTGGCCATTTTCTCCAATCCTGCAACAAAAGTATGAATGCTAGTGATATCCTCATCTGCAGAGGTTTTAATGGAAGCAGTCTCCAGAGAAGATGAAGAATCATTTCTTGATACACTTGCATTGTTTTTACCATTATTAAATAGTGAAAATTTTCTTTGGAAACCTTCTGGTCTTCCAGGAAAGTCTTTCTCCATACCATTAGGTGGAGTGCTCTCAATTTGTTCTCCATTCTCAAGGCCAGGAGTAGATGAGCCAGCCATGAGATTTGCTCTGCAACTCCAGCTCCTTGCTAATGTCAGGTTTCTAGAACTCGACACATCTGCTGCCAAGGACCTTGGAGATTGTTCACCAAGATCCGGATGACTGACTAGAGAATCAGTGGTCTTTTGTACATTATTCAGTCTCTGCTCCAAGGCACCATATCTAAAACCGTTTTGGACCTCACTCACTTCTCTATCTCCATTCACAGGGTTTGATATTGTTTCCTGACCTGTCGCATCCCCATTTTCATATGTCAAAGCTAGCATTACCTCAGTGTCAGTATTTGATAATCTACGGGATTCATTCTTATCCTCACCTGTCTCTTCTATCTCAATACACTGAACTTCCTTGCAGTATTCATCAGAATCTGAAGCAATCTCATTTGCATTCTCCTCGAAAACATTCCCTCTTACAAAATTCTTTCCAATTGACAGAGTTGAAGATGCACAATCAGACAAAGAATGGTCTTCGGTGTTCTCCTGGTGGTACAGATCATCAGAATTACTCCCACTCTCTGTGTCATAATAATGAGTTCCGTTCAACCTTTTAGCCCTTACATCCATATGACGCGAATCAGCTACACCTGATGACTCTGATATGGAATCTTCCCATGTACCATCTGCTTGGTGCTTTGGATGATGATTGATAGCAGCCTGAACATAAAAAGGAAAAAGGGGTTACTAATGCAGCATTACTTTGTGTATAATGAGGGCGTACAGTAACGATGCATGAAAATTGACCTCTTGTCTTGTGCCTTGGTCATGCCCAACCATTTTTAGCAAATCCTCAACCCGAGATTGAAAAAGATCTCGTTGCTTAGTTAATTCCTTAATCTCTTTCTCCATCTGCATGAAATAAAATTCAATTTATATCAGCAAATATGTACTAAAATGTGTTAACCTCTGCCACTGTCATTTTTGAACTGGTGAATATAGATTATACCACAGTACAAATGTCTTGAGGTCCTTTTCATTCGTACAGTCAATCAAAGGCCCAAAATCAGTGCATATAGATCAGACCAGGCCAGCTAATTATGTATTGTGTAAATTGGTAGGACAAAAGGTCTAGCAATATACATAACTGTCCCAAAATAATATTCCAGAACTATAATTGGAAATTCATTCCTGTATGTGACCAATTCAAGTCAATTGAGTTTAAAAACATTATCATGTTGTTTCTAAACTGTTGGCTTCATCACAATAATTATATTTGATGAGTGCTTCTAAAAGCAGTGCACAACAGATATCTATGGACCATTTTGGACACCCCAAAAAATGAGAATCAGAATACTTGACCATTCATGCATGCAAAAAAAAAAAAAAAAAAAAGATAAATACTTACAATTAGGATGTCAGCAAATCAATTGTATAAGGTGTCCCTAACTTTTGTATGACAAGGACATATTGATGTGTGACATATTTCTGAGTGTTATAATGGCATACACTAACCTTCTGGATCTGAAGATCTTTCTTTCTCAGCAATGCAGGATAATCACAACTTGATGAAATAGGCGCTGGACTTCTCAACTCACTTTCCAATCTAGCCAATTCTTTTTGCAAATGCTTAACCAATGCCTTATCAGACATGACCACGTTGACCTGTGCTTTTGTTGTAACTTCTTTGGCACAGCAAGCAAACAAAAGAGTGTTTCTGGTTTGCTCAACATGACTACGAGCAGGGCTCAAAGTGCATATAATGGCAGTTCTAGCATTACCACCCAAGCAAGGCTGAAGTAGGCGTGTCAACTTAGAGTCTCTATAATTGATGTGTCCATGTCTTCCTTTACTGCATTTATCATTGAACCATGTTGATTAGGAAGTTAAATTATTAACCTCATTTGCACAAATTTGCAAAGGGAACAAAAAAAGATGGAAACATAATGGCAAAGAGGACACTTTGGAGCACTCAATGCAGAAATAAATATTCAGTGTCGAAATAACCTAGCCAAAGCAATTTGTGCCAAGCTTGAACTTTGATTAACATATTCAAAGATAGGCTCAAACTTTATTTCCAAGCTATAACTCAGTTTTCAGTTCTATTCAACTTAGTTGAGCTGAACGGAAATAGCTCAGATTTTGACTTGGCTCATAACAATGATTCAAATCACTTTACAAAGTCCGCTAATTTTAAAAGTGAACCCAAAGTTCCATCTCAATGTGTTGCAATTAGAAAAGTTCTCAAGGTAATCATTACTACAACTGACACCCAGAACTAATTCTGACATTACTTTGGCAGCCAGCGTTTAAATGAGTTGTTATCAAATAAGTGTATCAGCTCTCCAGAAAGTGAAATCAAGTGAACCACCACTAAACTATGTCAAAAACATTGAGGACAAAAAGTTTCATATTTCTGACTACCAACTGAACTCAACCAACCTTAGCTTGCGAATGACAGTGCTCAGAGTCAGTAAACTACGGTTTATGTGACAACCTTCTTTCAATCTGGCACCAGTTGACAATGCCTGAGATGCACGCTCACTCCCCGCCAAATCAATAAAATTCTGCAAAGCAAAATCAACTTAACATGACTTACATGCTTGTCAAAATAATAAAAAGAGAGTACTCTCTGTTGATTTAAAGGTATATACCACACTTGCAGAAAGGGTTGCTGAATTTTCTTTGCCTAGGAACTCTCGAGCAGAACTTTCAATTGTCTACACAAATTAAAAAGCAAAGAAGGAGTAAGTTGAAACATCCTAAAGCATTGAAATAAAGTATATGTTAATTAACTACTAAAATCAGAAACAAGAACAGAGGTCAGTGCAAACCAGTCTAATAATTTGATGAGATCTGGAGCTTTTCTCATTCAATAAGGTCTCCCCTATCCGTCTTTGAGCTGGCAGGAAAACATGAAATTAAATAAAGATAAAAAATTATCCTGTAATAATGGAGTTTGTAAAATGCTTTACCTTCACAAATGCTAAGGAGTTCCTTTAAATGGTTCCAGTCCTTAAGAGTTTCTTCTGTGACTTTTTCCACAATAGTTCCTTTCTGATGAAAACAAGAATTCATGAGAGATATTTGGGACACTCATTACATAAATTTATTAGAGGACAATAACATTCACCTCTGGATCATCTAGCAGCCTAAGTGAAGCATTATCATTGCCAAGGAGATCTCTAATAGATTCATTGTAGATCTCAATTGCTGAGAACTTCAAAACAAATGCTCTTTCTTCATGCTGCAATTATATAAACATTCAAAAGTATTATATGAAGAAATTTAAAGGAGAAATGGAACTCAAGAAAACTATTAGAAAGTTTATTACCCTGTGTATATAGTCAAATATATCAGCTACCATATACTCGGTTATTCCAGTCATGGTATATGTCTTTCCACTGCTTGTTTGACCATACGCAAAAATACTTGCTGGGGAAAAAAGTATTAATGAACAAGTTTTTTCACTTGTCATGACATAAAGAATTAAGGAAACCCTGAAAAAGTATTGCAATACCACTGTGTCATACTCACTGTTAACACCACTAACAACTGAAAGAGCAATTGACTTGGCTCCATCTTCATACACTTCTTTTGTAGGACAGTCACCTCGAAATACTCTGTCTATCAACAGTAAAAGAACAGAGGAAATACAGAGTGAACAATCAAATTATATCTGAATACACCATGCAAATCTAGTGAAAACGTTTTTTCACAACAAATGCCTCCAAATTTAACTGTATGATTTGTTCTTTTCTTTCATATTTCCTCGGAGCAAAGTATTAAACTGCATGATTGAAGTACCTATTTTGGTATTTGATGCATAATCATTCCCTACTCTGGTAACACATGTAGGTGTAGAGATGAATCATACAAATGGCAATGAGTAACATTATAGCATCATATTACAAGGTATAAAAATTTGAGTAAAAGGCCTTGAAGTTTACTATTCATGCTATATCCTAAAAAGATGGCGGCAAGAAATTCCAGGACTCCTAAAAATTAGATCCAAGCTTAAGAAACAGTAACCAGAGAATAGAAAAAGGTTCTCCTGGGTGCATAGTAAAATACTAAATGAAAGCCTAATCCTCACCAAGACTCGCTATAATGAAAATATAATTTGAAATTTAAGACAACTAACAATGAACGCAGATGAGATAGCAACAAAAATATGAACATTTTCCTTACCAAATGTATAAGCAGATGGAAATGTAGAACCCTCACGGAGGGTGTTCCGATATAAGATGGTGGTGTCATTGATGCATTCCCAATCAGCTACTTCATTTGCAACAATCTCCTTCTCACTTAAAGGTCTCAACCTCACCAAAACGAGAATCTTCTCCTCACGGCCATTTGGCATTTGCACCTTCTCCATCTTCATAACTTCTTCCCCACTAACAGCCCCCATTTTTCGCACTCCACCTTTTCTTCGTTCTTCTATAAACCACCACCAACACTGATTTACTCACGACAGACCCATGATACACAAATCGTCAAAGACGAAAATCAAACTCCTTGATCAAGTCAAATAATCACAGTTACTCTTGCTTTCCCAAAATGAACGACTATTTAGATGTGATTAAAAAACACGGTTGTTGCACTGGCCAAAAATATGTAAGCCCCAACCTTTCACCACCTGGTACCTGCAGAAAACTAATCATCGACATTAACCACCGACCCACATATAATAAACCAGAAGTAAGGAAAGCTTAATCACAGGTTAAATCAACAACAAAAATTAATCATGGGTCTTAACCAACCAACCCAAAAAGAGGTGGTCCTTTTTTAATTATTTCAATTTATTGTTCGACCAACCAACCAGCCAAAAACAAATGCAAAACTTAAAAAAGATTAGTCAATAATCACAAGGTAGTTAAGATTTAAGATTGAAAGCTCAGGCCTAATCTTTAATCCTAAGCTTTCTTTAACACAAAAGAAAAAACAATTCATATTCTTACTTAGAAAAATATCAATTGCATTGTCAGAACAGTAAACTTTCCATAATAGCAACCAACCATGCTTGAAAACCAAGTAACAAAGATGCTGCATAACTATAGACAATTACCAGTAAAAACGGTTTAAGCAGGCGCTTAGTGCAATGCGGTTCTGATCAAAGTTACCAAATACAAATAGTCAGAGATTCTATTCAACAAACGCCACGGTTTTTCGCTGCCTGTTCTGATCTGAAATTAATAAAAACACTAACATTTAAATGCTTGAAATGACACCGATTTCCACGGACTTTGAACGCTTGAGAAGATAATATAAATAAGAACGTTATTATGAAAATTTAAAACAAATCTTCGACATAAATCCTACAAAATTTACCTTCAATTCTTCAAATATCTAGTCATTTTGAAATTTAAATTTTAAAATCGAAGAAGAAGAGAACGAAAATCTCAAAATCAGTCAACTAAGCAGATTTTTCACGGAACGTGACTTGGAAGAGCAAAATATGAAGAGAGTTTCCAGGAAATAGTACTTCACTTACGCGTGGGATGGAATAAAGGCTAAAGGAAGGATACAAAGGAGAAAGCGAGTGAAGACGAAGGGTAAAAACGGTAGAAGGGGACTAAAGCTAAAGCAGCTTGTTGAAACAGTGCAAAACTAAAAATCGGCGATACATTTAACACCCTCATGATCTAACCAAAAAATAAAGCTCAGATAAGAAAGAGAAGAATTGGCTTTTTAACAAACACAATAGATGAAACAAAACTAGAACGTCTCTCTCTCTCTCTCTCTCTCTCTCTCCCAGAGAGCGTTGCAGTGGACCAATGGAAACTTTAAGTAGCTGTAAATCTGATGCGGCGTCAGTGTCGTTGAAGTTTCTTAACGTCTACTATTTACCAGGCCACTTTTGACCTTTGATTAACGCTTGGAGGAGCTGTGTAATTACCATTTTCACCTTTCATTTCCACTGGACTATAAAAGCTAGACACGTGAAGTAAAGAGATTGTTGACTTCATCTCCCGCCACGTGGTTTCTGTGCTTTTGCCAGGTACCTGGGTCCAGATGTCACCGTTTGATTGTTTAATCTTTTGACTATGAGACTTTTTTTAAAATTTATTTTTAATATACAGCAAATTGTTGAGCCAAATTTTTAATAGGATAAATCTGATAAACAATCTCCAATATTGTTTCGACAGACATTACAACCACTAAAAAATAAGAATAAAAAAAGAATAACATTTTCATTTGACTTCCCTTATTACAATATATCTATCTGTAGCAATTCTGTTCCCGGGAAAAAGGGACGGGGCGGTAAAGTAGACGTGGTGACGGTTGGTCGGTTACATCAAAGGGGGGATGAACATGCCCAGTCAGCATCAGATTACTTGAGAATTTAGATTTGTGATTGGATTCGTATTAAATTTTATTAAATCAATCACCATATAACTCATTAATGGTCTGTTCTTGTTAGAAACTTTGGAGAGGATATCCCAACAACCAATCATTAATTTAATCAAATGTATGCATCATAGTATAAATTATATATCTTAAGCCAAATAACCATTTCCCACCAAAGGTATTATACAAACTCAACCTCTCATCCGTTAATTATCAAAAATTTAAATTTATATTCATTAATTATTAAAATTAATCAAAATAATTAACTCAAAAGGTAAAATTATTATTTAACTAGTAATATAGTAAAAATAATAAAACATTATCTATTTTTTCTCAAAATTTAGAAAATTAATAATTTACTTTCAAAATTAAATTTAAAATTTTACATTTTCTCTCTTAGGGTTTATGTGTCCCTTTATCCAATGCCAAAACTAACAGTTTTGCTCCCCCCTTCCTTTTCTAATGCATCTCTAGCGCGCTTTCCCCTTAATGACTTTCCTTCGTCGGTGATGAAGACACCAAACAAAGAAGAGTCACTAAGGTGGGAAACATATCGAAGATACACGAGGAAAGAGGAGAGAGAGTGAAACCGCCAGTTTCAACATAAAAAAAGGGAAAGGCAAAATCTTAAAGGAGAAAATGTAAAATTTTAAAGTTTAATTTTAAAAGAAATTTATTAGTTTTCTAAACCTAAAAGAGAAATAAATAATATTTTATTATTTTTAATATATTATTAATTATATAATAATTTTATTTTTCAAATTTAACTATTTTTATAATTTTTAATAGTTTATAAATAAAAGTTTAAATTTTTAATAACCTAACAGATAAAAAATTGATTTTACATCAGCCAATGGGTGGGAATATGTCTTTCGGCCTATATTTTATTTGTAAAATTGTTAAAAACCGGTAGATAGTTGAATTTGGTAGCCTCATTTTCTGGCGTGATGCATGGCATTCTAGATGCTGACAAAAGAACTGTCAAAAGTTAAAATATTTCATCATGTAACCAACTCTTTCGCTTTTGACTGGGATTTAACCTAAAATATATTAGGTAAAAATAAAATAAATAACTTATATTTTCTTTCTAGCGTAATTATAAGGTTGGTTTTGCACGCACGGGTACTTATAATTAGATGGGTCCATTATTTTCCCTGCAGGAGGAGCATGAAGGTTTGGTAAATTGCAATTACATTATAACAATTAGGAGACTGGCTCTTTGAACCATCTGACTTTGAAGCATAAATATTATATGGATATATCAAAATTTACTAGCCTTATCTTTAGTACGAAAAGTGAAAGAAATTAAAGGCTGCAAAAGAAGAAAGAGCAACAGATAACCCATGAAAGGAGGTCCTGCTGCGGCAGCATAAAGAAGGCGGCCAACTCAAAAGCTATGTTAATATAAAGGTGAAAAAATAAAAAATATTAACTACCCTTGCCTTCTTCTAACATGTTGGCTTTGAGATGCAGTGTAAAATGGCCAATATTTAAGACTTACTACTATGCAAGATTATGTAGAACCTCTTATGTGAGGGGGAGTTTGGTTCAATGAGCCTTCAAAAGAGGTGAGCTCATGAGAAAACCAACCACACAAGGGACAATGACAACGGGATATAATTACACGAATAGCGTGATGAATCACCGAAGAAACTTTGCAATTTATATATCTGCTTATAGTTGAACATGCGTTGCTTCGTAGGCACGGAAAGCACTTGCCAACTTGAGTGCTTAATTTGGACCATTTGATGATGATAATAACGATGATGAGACTCTTAAATTGTCAATACATGATAATGTTTAAAAATGATAATTTTGATCCAAATTTAGGGTTTTTGACTTTAATAAAAAAGAAATTTTTTTGATAAAAATAAGAAAGGGATGGAAACGAGGATGAAAAATATCCTCTTAATTTAAGACATGGATATATGTGTCCCCTCTCATTCTATTCTCGTCCTATCCCGTTCTATCTTTGTCTCTTTATATTAATATTTTTGTTTAAAATACTAACATATTTTTATAGTTTTAGATTATTTATGTTTTTTCAAATTTATTTATATTTTTATTGTGAATATTAAGATAATTAATATATAATATTAGCGACATTTAAAATAGTGGACTGATTTTAATTTTAGTTAATTTTGTTATTTAATATATTTATATTGTATTTAGAGAATACAGAGAGAAGATCTTTCTTCACAAGGATGAAGACAAAAATAAGGAGAGTATCTTTCTTTGTGGGGACAAAGATGGGATAGAGATGAGATTTATTTTCGTAGGAAGAAGACAAAATTTTTGTCATCCTCGTAACAGGGACAGATTGGAGATGAGGATTAATATTCTCTATAGAAACGAGGACGAGATTAAAATCCTCTCCCCACCCCTCTTTTCCCTCTTTATTGTCATCTCTAATAGTATTTGCTTCTTATTAATAAAATAATACATAAGTATTATTTTGCTTAAATATTAATATGTATAAATTAGTAACTTTTTTTTTTTATGAAATATATAATTAGCATTGGGTTTGGTTAGATTTTATGTTTTATTCAATAAAGCTATGTGGATAAATAATATATATATAATTATATATATTATTTGTACATATAACACGAGACTAAAGATGTCATTATTGACCCATTTAAAAATTTAAATGTCAATACGAGAGGTTCTTAAAAATAATAGAAAAGCCACAACTAATATCAGAATGGTGTATTTATAAGAAATTGAAATTCAATATCAATGTGAAATGCCACTGACTCTCAACTACAAAGAGACTAAAGAAATTGAAAATTACACCTAATATTGACTAAAAATTTGATGACAAAAGTTTAGTGAACAATTGTTACCCACTGTCATCCACCTTACAAATCTAAGTGATTACTTTAAAGGGAGGAAATTAAAGAGTTCATAAATTTTGTCATTTACCCTAATAACAAATCAAGGATTAACCCAAAAACAATTGTTTAATGAAGGATTAACAACCCATTACAAATGGTTCAAGACCACCTTCAAGCAAAACAAGCGGCAGTTTGGCCGTTCTTGTCAAAGGCACCATCACAATTATTATGATATATCACTGTTAGGACAATTTTTGCTGGCGTTATGCCTTTGATATTGGCATAAATAAAAAGGATTCCGGAGGTCCTAATCATGATCATGTCTTAACGTGACTTAACATTATACAGTATTTCACATTCTTTCCTAGTTTAACTTTCTATAAAGTTATAAACTTTTTGTTTTATATATTATCGTGTTTTTAATTTGACAATGTGTTCATGTCAACAAAACAAGAACGATGATAAAAATCTCATACGTATTATACTATAATATAATTTGACAATAAAACAATGGTAGGAATGAAAATACACTTTCATTAACTTTATACACCAAACAAATTTTCTCAGACCGTAAAATTATACTTAAATTAATGTTAAAACAGTCCATTTCCAAATGAATTAATCCATATATAAATTATAGGCCAAAAGACTTGTTACCACTTAAGGTAGAATAAAATCTCAAAGTCTCATTCTCCAACTTTTAAAACTCGAACACCCACCTATAAGTTATTTTATATTAAAAATTTCAGTTATAGTTGAGTAAAATCATCATTTATTAAAAAATTAAACTTGTATTACTTTTCCTCCCTAAATTTAAAAATATCACAATCCTCCCTTCAAAGTTTTCAAGTTTTGAAAAGTGGTCATTTCCAGTGGCTTGAAAAAGAAAGAGGAAAAAACCTTAGATTTGGAAGGGGGGAGGGGAGGAGGAATGACTATTTTTTAAAAGTTAGAAACTTTAGGTGGTGGGAATGTGATTTTTAAACTTGAAAAGAAAAATATAATAAAATTTTAATTTTTTTAATAAATAATAATTTTACTCTTAATTTTAATTGATATTTTTAACAAAAAATAGTTTATAAATAAGTGTTTAAATTTTTAAAAATTAAAAAATAAAACTTTAAGATTTCACTAAATTTTGGGTCAGAAGAAGTCTTTTGGCCTAAATTATATAATCCCTTATCAAGAAACCGCCCACTTCAATTGTCAATTATGACTTCTTGATTGATTTATTTATTTTATAGTTGAATATAATGTATGGCCCTTAAGGAGATTAGAAATCGCATAGTATGCGATGTCAATTGCAACTAATTAATTGAAATTAAATGAAATCAACTACTCTTGTGACTCTCCATTTCAATGGCCCATGGATAAGAGCGAAACCTCATCAAGAAGTAAGGGTTAGCCCAACAATTTATTTGGATGGCCTTACACATTCTAGATAGCATATGGGCTTTGAAATAGTAAAAAAATCATGACCGATCGAGAACAATTGATCAATCTCATATTGGGTGAGATTATTAGAATCAATAAAACTATTTAAATATTTTTAATACATAATTTGATACATATATCATAATATGGTTAAATAATATAAAAACACATAATTATATAATGATATATAATTTATATACCTAATAAAAAAAGAATATATTGTTTTATTAGAAAATGATTTATTGTTAGGGGCGATGGTATTTATATCTTTATCAAGAACCTATCAAAGTGGCAAATTATGATTTTGTCGGTTTCAAACCATGATTAAAGATTTGAAGAGAATTATTTTCTTGATAGCATAGTGGCAAGCACCATGAAGTGATAGGAAAATGAAAATTAAAAAAAAAAAAAAAAAGGAAGGATGAAAGAAAAAAGCAATGGCCATAAGATAAGCAGCGTGGGTGAAGGGAGATATTAGTTTGGTGGGTGAAAATGGGTTGCAAGGAGCTTTCATGTTTGACGATAGTGGCAAATATGTTAAAGCGGGTTCACCACCAACACTTCGTTATACCAAATATTTTTGACTTATCTATAGCTAACCTATTACATTCCAACATTGCTACCTCCTCTTGTGGGATTCCACCATACCTTCTCAAATCAAAATTATGGACCCCCTTGTTACCGGAATATCAATTTATATACTATCACTTTATTGTTACATGTCCCCTTACAAGATGAAATAATCATAATAAAACTATCCAATTAAATAACTAATTATATAATAATATATTATTTGAATATTCAACAATGAACATATATGACTCTATCGAAATTGATCCGGAAGTTTTCTAAGTATCTATTTTTATTGAAAGGTATTATATAATACTAAGAGTTTAATTTTTTATTATATATTTATTGAATGCTATAAATATAACTATAAAAAGTTACTTTCATAGAAAGTTTCCTCTTTTCTCATTCCTCATCCATTATTTTTTTAAATTTTAAATATTTATTCAATTATTAAATTTTATTATTTTTATTATAAATAAAACCACCATTTTAAGATTTTATTTAAAGGAATAATAGTTTAGTTTATTCTCATTTCTTATTTAATTTTAAAATTTAATATTTTTTTCTTAATTTAATTTTAAAAAATTATTTTTTTTATTCTCATTATTTAAGAATTTTAAGATAATATATTTTAAAATTAATAGTCGTTGCTTCAAAGTCCAAAATATTACATTTATATTAAAAAAATTTATTTCCTCCATAATCAATCTCATAATCCGACGCCTCTTCACTTTGATGAACCACAAAACAATTTGGCTGAATGGCCGAATTTATCACAATCAATTCGTGCATGGGTAGATAGTAATAGGGAAAATGACTATTTCCCACCCATTTTCTACCCCATTCTCAAACCTATACCCATGACAAATCAAAAATTACTTTTCCTACCCATGACCAAATTACCGTCTATTTTTTCTGTTAAAGGGACAGATAAAATAGTCATTTTACTGTTTATATTAAAAAGTTATAAAATTTATTACTTTTCACCCTCCATAGGTTTTAGAAACTAACATTTCACTTTTACCTAAAGTTTTTAAACTTTAAAAAGTAACATTTTCACCTCCAAACCTAGGGTTTCCATATTTTTCAAAACGCAGCCACCCCCTATAACTTTCAAAAATAGCAGTTTCACCCTCGTTCTTCAACTTCATCTTCCGACGTCGTCTCCGACCTCCTGCTTCTCCTGGTGCGATGAAGATATCTTTATCTCCCCGTCGCATGATACGACGAAGAGACGAAGATCTCTTCGTCGCTCCATGCAAGGAAGAGCCACTACCGTGAGACAAAGAGATCTCTCTTCGTCGCTCCACCTAGACAATGCGTTGTCTTTCGTCGCTCGTTGCGTCGTCCAAACACGACGATGAAGCGTCATTCTTCGTTTGTTTTTCCAGATCTAGACAACGCTTCGTCATCCAGATCTGGGAGACGAAGGGTCGTCTTTCGTCGTCCTTTATAGTCGGAGATGGAAGATCAGTGGAATGCATCAACTGTCAGTGGTGGCCGGAGAAGGAAGCAAACCCTAAGGGTGAAATCTAAACTTTTCAAACTTTGAGGATGGGTTGAGGTGTTAGTTTTTAAAACCTGGAGGGGGGAAATGGTGAAATTTTAAAGTTTTGAGATTTATAATTAAAATGACGATTTTACCCCTGTCCCTAACTGAAAAAAACTTCATCTTCCGACGTCGTCTTCGACCTCCTCTTTCTTCTGGTGCGATGAAGATATCTTCATCTCCTCGTCGCATGATACGACGAAGAGACGAAGATCACTTCATCGCACGATGTGAGGAAAAGCCACTACCGTGCGACGAAGAGATCTTTCTTCGTCGCTCCACCTAGACAATGTGTCGTCCTTCGTCGCTCGTTGCGTCGTCCAAACACGACGATGAAGTGTCATCCTTCGTCTGTTCTTCCAGATCTGGACGATGCTTCGTCGTCCAGATCTGGATGACGAAGGGTCATCTTTCGTCATCCTTTGTAGTTGGAGATGAGAGATTGGTGGAATGCGTCGACTGTCGGTGGTGACCAGAGAAGGAAGCAAACCCTAAAGGTGAAATCTAAACTTTTCAAACTTTAAGGATGGGTTGATGTGTTAGTTTTTAAAACGTGGAGGAGGGAAATGGTGAAATTTTAAAGTTTTGAGGTTTATAATTAAAATGATGATTTTACCCCTGTCCCTAACTGAAAAAATGGACGACAATTTGGTCATGGGTGGGAAAAATGGTTTTTGATCTGCTGTGGGTATAGGTTTGAGAATGAGGTAAAAAATGGGTGGGAAATAGTCCTTTTCCCATAATAATAATAAGGGAAAAAGTATTTCCCACCCAAATTTTAGTCCAATTTCAAACACACACTCACAGGAGATGAAAAACTCAAATTTTCACCTATGACCAAACTTTTGTTAATTTTTTCTATCAAAAGAAAGGGTAAAATAGTTATTTTACTGTTTATATTAAAAATTATAAAGTTTATTATTTTCCATCCCCAGATTTTAGAAACTAATATTTCATATTTACCTAAAGTTTTTAAAATTTGAAAAGTAATATTTTCACCCTAAATCTAGGGTTTCCATATTTTTCAAAGCTCAGTCGCTCCTTATAACTTTCAAAAACAGCAGTTTCACCCCCATTTTTCAACTTCATCTTCCGACGTTATCTCCGATGTCGTCTCTGGCCTTCTCCTTCTCCTGGTACTATAACGGTGGTGCGACGAAGAGATCTCTCTTCATCGAACAACCTAAATGACAAAGGACAACACTTTGTTGCATCCTCTAGACACGATGATGAAGGACAACGAACCGTTATCCTTCATCGCTTGTCATGTCATCCAGACATGATGATGAAGCGTCATCCTCCGTTTGTTCTTCTAGATCTGGATGATACTTTGTCGTCCAGATTTGGGCGATGAAAGTTCGTCTTTTGTTGTCCTTTGTAGTCGGAGAACGGAGATCTGTGGAAAGAGTTGACTGTCGGTTGTGGCTGAAGAAGGAAGCAAATCTTAAAGGTAAAATCCAAAATTTTCAAACTTTGAGGATAAGTTGAAGTGTTAATTTTTAAAACCTGGAGGAGAAAATAATAAAATTTTAAAGTTTTAAATTTTATAGGTAAAATAACTATTTTACTTTTATTTCTAATTAAAAATTTAAACTATAATTTGATCATAGATAAAAATTTGAGTTTTTTATTTCTCATAAATATAACTTTGAGATTAGAGTAAAATTTAGGTGTCCCATGCTCCTTTCCCCTAATAATAATAATAAAAATACGAAGCAAAGCGGATTTTTTTTGTACCCAGCCTTGAAACATCGAACACCGAGGACATTCACTTCCACATACGCCAGCCAGATAAGTGGAACCCACCTTCCAAAGCAGCTGGCCACCATTGAACGTGGTTTTCACAGCCTTTCAGAACGCGTGAATTCGTATTTTCACACCAACAAAATGGAACCCATCATTTTAGCTAAAAAAAAAAAAAAAGGAACGTATCAGAACCTAACAGCCCCACTAGCATTCAAGTTAACAAATGCACGCGCTACAATTTACTCATTTTTTCTTATTTGTCTTAGGAAGAATTATTAAATCAAAATAATATAATTTTCTATTTTCTGAAAAATATTAGAAAATAATTTAGGAAATGAGAGTAAAACATTATTTTATATATATAAAAAAGAGTTTCTTCTAAATCCGCCACCATCGATGACTGTTCCTATTTTGTTTTTAATCATATTTAGTAAAAATATGAATTGTTGATGTTTATTTTGTATTTCTATTTAATTTGTATTTTAAATACATTATCTAAATTTTCAAACTCAAAATATATTAAATATGTATTTTATATTCTTTTATTAAAAATGTATTTTTACTATTTTTCTGTTTTTATAAATTTTTTAAAATATAAAAATATTCTTTAAAATATGAATCTTCATTATATATTATATTATATTGAGATTAATAGTTAATTACATATTTTATATTCAAATTGTTAATTATAAAATTTATAAAAAATATTAAAATTACGGTTGATATTAATGTATTTTTTTAAGTATATTGTTAACAATATACTATAATAAACTTTTATATATACATTTTATATCTAAATTTTATAAAAAATATATTTTTATTATTTATTGTATTATTATATAATTTTTGTATCTTTTTAATTGTCGTATTTATTAATTACAGTTCTTACAACAAGAAAGCGAGTAGCGGCATCAAACAGAAAGTAGCGCGTGAAGAAACATGATTTATCAAGAGCTATAAGTCAAAAGAGAGTAGCCATGCGGCTCTCCTTCAATATGTTTTCTGCTTCTGTTTTCATAAAATAATTTTCTTATGATATATATTAATCTATCCAATATCCCATAATACTTAAGATTATCTCATTTTCTCTCAATCGAGAATTGCTTCTTCCTCTTGGTCAATTGTGCGTTGGTTTCTTCAGGAAACGATGTCGTTTCTTGGACTGGAATGAGGTATTACGAGTAGATAGTTATACAGTAGAAAGTAGGAAAATGCGGACGCTTTGCGACGTTTGTGAGAGCGCTGCTGCTGTTCTCTTCTGTGCGGCCGACGAAGCCTCTCTTTGCTGCTCCTGTGATGAGAAGGTAACATTATTTTGGTGGTTGATTAGTTTATCTCTTAATCTAGCTGAATTAGTTGTTCATAATTTGCTCCTTAGCTGAAATCGATTGGTCAATGGCCTTATCAACACAAAGAATCGTTGTTATGAATTCCGTTTTATCTGTTAAGTATAAGTTTAATTTCTAATTTGTTGTTGTAGGTTCATATGTGCAACAAGTTGGCTAGTAGACACGTGAGGGTGGGGCTAGCGAACCCGAGTGATGTGCCACGCTGTGATATATGTGAGAATGCGCCTGGTATGTAGGGTTTTGGTGTTTTATATTTTGAAGAGGAATTGATATCTGAGGTTTTGTATGAGGGTTTGAAGTTTGTGTCTTCCCTCGGAAACATGTATGCAGCTTTCTTTTATTGTGAGGTAGACGGTAGTTCCCTCTGCTTGCAATGCGATATGACTGTGCATGTTGGTGGTAAAAGAACCCACGGGAGATATCTCTTATTGAGGCAGAGAGTTGAGGTTTGTGTCTCTGTACTAGAGAGGTTCTGTTCTTGTTCTTTAAATCGTATTATTAATTTTTTTTTTTTCGTTTCGTATGCTTTTTGTAGTTTCCAGGGGATAAGCCAAGTCGTTTGGAGGAGCTAGCACTTCAAACCATTGATCCGAGTAAAGTAAGGACAGACCAGACTCAATCACTTAAGATCACAGCAAGAGAGAACCAGCAAAATCATAGGGCCTCTCCTGCTCCAATGCTAGATGTTGATGGCAAGGTGGACAATAAATTAATCGATCTTAATGCTAGGCCCCAACGTGGGCAAACTTCAAATAATCAGGTATCTATGTTCCAGAGTCTCACTTTTTTTTTTTGGTTCTTTGATATCATAAATTATTGTAATCTTAAACCTTTATAGCCTGACTCATGTTTGCATGTTAAGTATGGTATTCATAGTTTGAGTTGATAAATTTGTTACTGTATTTATGTTTAAGGAACAGGGCATTGATCTTTTGAGTGGCAGTAATCATGAGTCACCTGGTGTGGTTCCTGTCGGATCCTTCAAAAGAGAGCCTGAAAAATGAGAAAGGTACAATCTTTAACTCTCAATGATCCTGTTTTAAAGGTTTCATCTCTCCTTACTGTCTTACGTATCTGTAGTTGTTTGAATCATTTGGTTGTGGGGAATATATTTTGCTTGTATTGTTGATAAGTGTTCTGACTGTTAAACTATCTCATCTTGATTAGTATGGTGTTTTATATGATTACTTGTACTTGACAATTACACCAACACCTGCCATTGCTGGTAATGTTATTCTTCCTATTTTATGGATATGTTGTTTTCTCTCCTAGAAAAAATGGATACCCAGTTTGAACTTCAAAAAATTCCTATATTGTATTAAACTTTGGTTATGTGATGGTGGTTTGTGTGTGTAAGTCAGAATTCTCCACCAGGCATGCCACATATTGGATAATTGCTATGTCGGGGGTGAAGACTGGAAGATCTAATGAAATTCTTGTTCAACCCGTCTGCATATTTACCTTCTTTCTGTGGAGGTCTAGAGTCGCTTTGTATGTGCATCTTGTTTGTTAAGTCTTTATCTTAGTCATGTTGTCTAATATTTGGTGAGTCATGGCTATAAAGTTTTGGCTTTGTATTATGGATATATATAAGTATCTGTTGCTATGTCAGCCGCTAGGTTTTCTACTGGTATATTAGTCTATGATGGTTAAACTACTATGATAAATAACAATGTCAGTATGTTTGTTTTAGAAATTTTTTAATGGAGTTTTTATATCTTGCAAGCATGATGTGCACAACTTTGAATGTAGTTATTTTGTTAATGATGTCATATAAATTGAGAATAACTTTAGATGCAAAATCTAAATGAATGGGTGCAGATTTTATTTGTAAATTTGTAATGTTGTATGCCTACTATTCTTGTGCTTATATCAACATTGTTGATTTGGCTTGGTTGTAATTGTAGAAGTTGTGAGGTGTTTGGACTGAAGTCTCTAGCTCCTATGATCGTGAGTTTCTTGCTTTGCCTACAATCATGTCATGCAAGTATTGGTGTTATTCAAGTGCTCTTTGATTTAGTAACTCATATTCTTAATTTAGTGAAAATCTAATCAAATTAAGTAGCCGCTGAAATTTATGTTGATAAGTTCTAAGATGAGGATGTTGATATGACTGTAAAGTCACATTAGATGAAGCAACTTTTGGTATTTTATTTGCTGAAGTAGATGTGATATGGTACTCTAGTATAATAGTCTAGAATAAAAATTGCTTTTTCTTGAGTTTATTGATGTTCAGGTTTTGAGGGGCGCTTCTGTTATTGATCATAAAAGAAGTAGAACAATAAGATTCGTCTGTTTTTTACAAATCTGTATAGTATTGAGAGATTTGTTTTATAAAAGCCAGTGTCAATCCTCTCATTATGAGGAGCGCTAGTTTGGGCAATTATTCTTCTAGAATGGTTTTATTGGATCCTGAGATATGATTAGTTTAATGATCTAAAACCAAAATGAGGAAAAAGTTGAGTTTCTTCTAATTTCATATTTTCAATTTTTTTTAATTCATTTTGATGATGTGGCTCACGTAAAATGAGATTTCTAGTAAATAATGGTCAATATTAGTGCCAAGATGAACAATGTATTCAGGAACTGTGAAAACTTCTTTTAACCTCTTATAAAGTGACAATTGTATATAGTAAGATAACGGTTTGAACCTTGAAGGATATGGATGATCTTCTTTGATCATTGTTATTGGATGAATAAAAAAACTGTAGTTCCATGTATTTAATACCATTTGGGAAATTGTACTAACTGTTATTACTTGTGAAAGTATGGTAATAACAGAGATGCCTTCTTCCTTGTTCTTTTTGGGTACAGATGTTGATGGGGATGTTCTTCCAAACTCAGCTCCTGGGTCAATTCAATGGTGACGGAACAAGTTTATAAGAGAAATTCTCTGCGGTTTCGATTTTATCAGGATATATTCGACGTGATGAGTTGGATAGATGAAGAGAATGTTAACCTGTGTACCATAAGTGATCATGCTAACGCTACCCTGATATTGTGAAAATACTGCAATATTGATACGCTTTGTAACAAAAATAATTTCAATGAATCTGATCAGAATGGCTCGAAAGACATCCATAATTCTATGACCAAAATGAGGAAAGATTAAAAGAGTGTTGTTTGATACTCTGTCTTTGCCATTAAATCCCCTAAAGGTGCAAATTTTGACAATTAGCTTTGTCTAAGTTGCTTTAGAATTTTGCCACTCTCACCGGGGATTGAAAATCTCGATTTTCTGTTTAAATTTGAGTGGTTATTTTCGTTTTTACATACCAGTCAAGTTATTTTCCCAGTAATAGTACCTTTGGAGCAGACAATCTGGTGCAGGTTTTTCTGTTCGATGTAATCGATATCAGCATTGGTTAGGGTGCCATTTTGTTGATAAGGTTTGAAGACATCAAGATAGACTCCATATATTCTGATTACCTTGAGGATTCATATGGAAACTACTGATATAAATTAATGCAGAATTAAGTATGCATGACGACGATACACACCACTTAATCTCATCACAAATACACACTAACTGGTCTCATCAGGATTAAGTTTATTAAGAGGCTAAAAAGTACATTGTAATGATCAAACAAAAAGTCTCCATTCATGCATTTTTCTTCTTCATATCCTTATCTTCTGCAGATCTGTCTTCAGCTTTGCTGCCTGCATACAATTTAGTAGACGTACCCCTTCACGAACATTCCTTTCTTCGCCTCTTCTGACTCGCCCTCACCAGTGTACTTGCCCAGCTGAGCAAGTGAGTTGGCTCTGGCACGCACAAGCAGTGTCTCCTGAGCTGCCTTCACATTCTCTGCCCTGCCTCCCCATGTCTTCAAGCAGGTGTTTTGGAGGGCTCTCGCGTACGAGAATGAGACGTGCCATGGGTGCGGAGCCTGGTTCATGGCATTCAAGTTCAGAGTTGCCTCAACCTCAGATTGCCCACCAGACAAGAACTGCAAATTAAACATTAGACTTAATGCATTAGCTGATGATTAAGATTGCCATTTATTATACCATTAGAAGCTTAATTTATTTGTAAAACTTGCCATGATGCCTGGAACGGCAGGTGGGATTCTATTCTTGAGGAGCTTGAGGGTGTATTCAGCAACTTGTTGAGGTGTGGCTTTGTCCTTGCATTCAGCACCAGGGGTGACCATACTAGGCTTGAGGAGAATTCCCTCAAACATGACATTGTTCTCAGCAAGGTAGTAGAAAACTTCTGCCCAAACCTTCTTGGCTACTTCAAAAGTCCTGTCAATTCCATGATCACCATCAAGCAAGATTTCTGGCTCCACAATTGGGACCAATCCATTGTCCTAAAACATCCAAGTCACACAAATTTCACTTTAATTTTTAAACTTATCCAAGAAATGGCTTGTTTCTAGGGTTATACACAATTAACTTTTATAGTCATCTCACTTGAGAAATGGCAGCATAACGAGCGAGACCCCAGGCTGCTTCCTTCACTGCCAAGGCAGATGGACCATTGGGGATGCTCACAACAGTACGCCTAATCAATCAAATTGATTCAATGTCAATGTCAAAGATACCACTGAATCCAAAAATTTAAACCATTTTTGTGGTGAGAGTATGATTTATACCATTTGGCAAAACGAGCTCCCTGTTGATAGTAAGCTGCTGAGCGAGAAGCAAGGCCATCAAGACCTTGGCACCAAGACTCATCGTTGGAACCAGCAAGGGGAACCAAACCCTGATATTAATCAATTCATTATCCAAAAACCCACTTGTTGATATCAATATATTACATGTATTTTCTGAAAATCTAACCTCATATTATATAATTAGCTAATTAATCACCTTGTCGACTTTGATACCAGGGACAATGTTTTGTTCAACAAGCACATCAACCATCTTTTTGCCATCAGTGGTGGATTGGTAGAGGGTCTCCTCGAAGAGGATGGCACCAGAGATATACTGGCCGAGGCCTGGGGCTGAGACAAGAAGTGTGCGGTATGCCTGGCGGTTAGCCTCAGTGTTCTCTAGCCCAATTGAGGCAAGACGTTTTCCACAGGTAGCATTTGATTCATCCATGGCCAAAATTCCACGCCCTGGAGATGCAACAGTTTTCTACACATACCATACATAAAAATGCCCATAATCAGACAAGCTGGTAATGTAATCAATAACTTCAAATTTAAAACCCAAAACAGTTTTTTTCCACTTCACACATCATGAGTCTTTGGCTTGCATTAAAGCTACTTTATGATTTGTTGGATAACTATATTTATAATTCTTATAAAAAGTAGAAGCCATTCATGGGTCTATATGTATATAATTGTTAATGATACAGGCATGCGTCAAAAATATAGAAATTAAAGATACCGCAGTTTTGACGAGCTCATCAGCATAGGAACCAGCACGAATGGTGAGAGCGGAAGGGGCATTGGGGTGGCATCTAACCACGGAGACAGAGGGCTGACGGATGGTCTGGCCCTTAACCCACTCAGACTTGTCAAGAACGGGAGATGACTTGAGGAGAGAAGTTGATGCAGAGGCCATTGCTGTTGTTTTGGTTTGAGAGGCTAATGTAATTGATAACAGCCTTAAACAAGAGCTCTTTTATAATCTTATCTCCACTGTCTTGACCAGCCCAGCCTCTTTACCACACATACAAAACTCTTCTGCGTTTTTATTGTCCACTGTATTATCATAAGATGTCTCATTTAAGGCTGTCATGAATCCACCAATTGTGTCTTGCCACGTGGGTGATAAATTTGCTTACTTGGCACCATGCATGCCTGGCTCAAATGGATGCTTTTATGCCCACCTCATAAAAATTGAAAATTTTAATGGTAATAAGTTTACAAAAAACCCTGATATTTTTTTCCCATATAGACAAAATGTCATATTCTATAAATGGTCTTGTTTGGCAGTTTCTTTTCAAGGCTTTAATGTAACAGTCTCTCCTCTTTGCTTCTACCTTCAATATGATTAATGGTCATTGTTTAACGACAGGATTTTATGAGATTGTGGGTTCAATATTGACGGTAGAAAAGCTTGCCGCAACAGCTGTGCCATGTCAAGTCTCTAAACTTGCTATTTCCCGGCTGACCTTGGTCTAGAAATATCATGGAGTGGGCTCATTTCACTGCCCCACATCAACTACTCTGGCGGATTCCATGGCTGATGTAAAATGCCGGTGATGTGTGGTTTGGATTCAACCGTTATTCCCAATCTTGTGAACACTGCGTGGAGTTTTACCAACAACAAATGCTGAAGGGTTGGTATAACTGCTCAATTGATTCATGTGTGGAGTTTTTGCACTTTACTCAGAGGAAGCACTTTCCGAATTTCTATTTTTGGGGGCTAGATAATCGCATGAGTAGGATGAGAGAAATGCTGCTAATGCCAAATTTGCGATATACAAGTAGGCCAATTGGAGATTACATTCCAATATAGATAAGAAAAGTTTTTTAGACTTGTAAATTTATGCAAAGAAAAAAAATTATGGGTTTGTCGTATGGTAAGTATTTCTTCTCAAATTCTAACTGATCTTGAGCTGAGTTACACAGCTGGAGTTCCAGCTTGAAATCAACCCGTTTGAACCGAGTCATGGATTCAAGCCACCCCTATTTCAAACATCACCTCAATTAAACACCAAAATCTAAATGTTATGGAGCAGAATGGATTCGCATGGTTGTCAATAATCTGCTAACTCAATTTACAAACGGTCAAGTTCACTAAAACACAAATATTTAACTAGATTCTTGATTCAAGGAGAGATCAGCAATGCCAGCAATCAAGTTATTGAGTGAATCATCTTTCAAGTCCTTCCATGTCCCCGAATCATCAGAGGCTGATGGTGTGAATTGAAAGGAAGTTTCTGAAAGGGTATTGTTCAATTGTGTAAACAACTCTTCTTCCTTGGCTGAAACACCCAAATCCCAGACCTTGAATATATCCTCTGGCAGGGCTCCAATTCAACAGCTGAAGGATCTAAATCATGCCCAGAACCAATGGTTCCACTATCTTTCTGGCCATCCTTGTAAATTTCCTTTCCCTCCCTGTAACTTGGCAGAAAAGGATCTCCCACAAAAGTTTCTGTAACATCATCACCTGGAAAATTTTGTGATACTGAAATACCATTATCCTGATTAATTGGATAACTATCACTGTTTGTTTCTGATTCCACAAGGATTGGAACAACACCATCATCATCATTCGGTACAGGGAACTGTGCAGTCTCTGCCGCTTTACTTGGAGTATGTATCATAATGTCAGTTTCTCTGGGAGAACCACTTCCTGCTGCAGAATAGGAAAGTGATCCAGGCTCAGAACTAACAATTTCTAGTAATGCATCTTTCAGAGCATTCCAGCCACTATCAGAAACTTCAGCATCTTTAACCAAGCAAGAATCAACCCAGGCTAGATCTTCAGGGGAAAGCACATCTCCACTCTGATTGGACTGCAATGATTCAACGATAAGTGAAGAAATATGCCCTTCCATCATGTCATCCCCTGGAGCCATGGCTGCAAATTTATTCAGAACAATCAGTATAAAGAAGAAAAAACAATATCCAGTATTGTAGAAGTTCATCAAATTCAAAGAAGGGTAATATACGAACATTTTGATGATTTCACAAAGACATCAAATCAGAGATATCAAAGCACTAATAATAGCAAGACTTGACCTAAAAAATAACTACCAAACTAGAAGTCTAGAACCTCATCACCGCCACAGCAAAATGGACAGCAGAGGTAGCGAATGTCATTCATATTAGTGTACATGAATGGGTTTATTAAAATATACATTCACCTAACTTTGCCTGGTAAACAAGCACATGCATATATAGTGCTAAATAATAAAAGAAACAATAGCTAAAAAATAAGATTTGGCATAGACATGATTCCACGAAGAAGCAGAACAATAAGGCAATAGCAAATAAATGTTAAATAACCAGCCCAATATTTCAAAAAGTTAATGCATTTCAGGCTGCAAAATCAGATATTAGTTAGCATCTCAAACATTCAAGTCATGTTCATAGATAATGCAAAGCTACTATAATGGATTCCGTTTATGCAGTGACCTAATAGATGCATTTCACCTTATCCACAGCACGATTCTCAAGTCCCAAATCAGATATATTCCCCTCAAAGACAAGAGCTTCTAACATGCCAAATCAGAAATTGATTAAACTTAATAGCAATAGTAGCTAATCTGACAGTTAACAATTTTCATGCTCTAATTCATATTCACGGCCAGTTTCTGCAACGGGTGGGCTCCCAGCATTCAGCTTCAGCATGAACCCAAATCTTAAAGCTCAAAAGAACATATTAACTCCCAACTTTCTGACTAACAGTATGAAGTGTGAACCATCACAGGTAAATTGCAAGGAATATGCACTTTCATCCACAAAATTAACCTCCATATAAACAGAAGCACTTTCTTCTGAAATTATTTTTTGTAACTAGTGTTTTATAGTTGAGAAACAGAAATGATTCAGAGATTAAACACTGTTTCAGAAGCAGGTTGCAAACATGTCCTAATACTTATTTACATCGAACCTACTCAAAATTTTAGCTGCACTAAAACATGATCACAAATATAATTGAAATAAACAGAGAGAGGATTCTACGTACTCAAAATTGGGAGCCCTAATTTACGCGATTGAAGACAAGAGGGCGCAGATTTTTTACTTCAACTTTAGAGGGTATAATACTTATAAAAATAAAATAAAATAAAATTTTCGAGGCGTTTGGAATACAAAGCGACATCGTTTTTGAGAACGATATTTAAAAAATAACAAGTTCCGTTGCCGGGAATCGAACCCGGGTCTTTCGGGTGAGAGCCGAATATCCTAACCGACTAGACTACAACGGAATCTTGCAATGTGTACACTACATATAAACAATACCTTAGAAATATTTAAGAAACCCTGTGCATTTCATTCTTGAGTCTTCAGTTTCTTCATATTCTTTGTGATTCTCTGACGAAATTTGTTTGTTACATTGGATCGGAGCGTTATATACACCGACCATTAAGACAATGAGTTTTCTAGCTCCAATATATTTATGTTATTGATTGGCATAGGCTTGAAAGCTTTTGGTTTGTGTTGTTGATAATGCTTGTTGCTAAAAATTTTTTTCGGCCGTTTCTAATGATCTATAGTTTTCTTTTGTCTAAGTAAATATACGAAGATTGACATTAGACATTATTCATTTGTTCATGATGAAAAAGTTCAAAGTCTAAATCCTTTTTTAAAGTGATAAGTTTTATAAACAACCATTCTACTTTATTGTCATAAGATTTCTACTTATGGTCTACCTTCAAATGAGTTCATGATGTCAAGACAAATTATAAAACACTAACCAACAATTAAATGATATTAACAATTCTTATCTAACATTTAACAATGGAAACAAATTACTGATATCAATACCTTCAGGTCAAGATATCAAATAAATTTCGGTTAAAAGAATAATCCATCTTGAATATTTTACAGATATTCTTATATTTTACAGAGATTTTAATTAAAATAAACAAAAAAATTTCCGCTTAAATCTTTTTAGACAAACTTTTAATGTTTTTTCTTTTTTGAGCAAACTCATCATTTATTCCAATACTATCATTTCTCTCATAGTTTAACTTCCTTCAGTTGTGTTCTTTTTTCGGCAACATACTCTAACAATACATCATATGGAAAGTAAGTTTGGTTGAAAGTAACTTTGGTAGCTTATATCAATATAAATCAAAACTTTCATCCCAAACTTGTTGTGGAAACTTGCATTGATAAAAAGTTAATAACTTTGAATGCTGATTTCTGAAATAGGTTGATATTTTTGTTTGTTTGTTGCTAGTTACCAATTACATTACTTGTAGATAGTCAATCTGTTATATTCGTCAAAGTTGAACAAGTTCTAATGTTTAGATCGGAACCAAAAGCAAAAATGTGATTTCTTGGAAAATGGAATACAAATGTGATTGCAAATGCGAATGCTTTGCATTATAAAATTTTTCCTGAACCCTGAAGTAGTGCAATTATCATTTGTTTTAAAAAGTTGGGTTAATTGATTTTTTTCGATCAAGAAAATGATACAGCTGATATACATGCTTAGATTTGATGAGCAATAGGTTGACAGAGGCTATAATATTTCAAAATACATTGGTGGAGTTTAGACATTATTTTCAATCGATAGGAAAATAAATTACGATAGATTTGTAAAGGCAGTGTGTTCTCGTTTGGGCATTAATTAAAGTTGTAATGATGTAAAAATTTATATTTCAAACCTAACGAGGTCCAGTGATTTGTTATATCTATTAAAGGATGACTATGATGTTCGGATTATGATGAAGCTATCTAAGGCATACAAAAGGACTTCACTATTTCTTGATGTGGTTACATGCCCAACAAAAGCCATAACCAACTATGAACAATAGCATCAAGAATTACAACCAAAAGTTCATCAATTCCCACCCATTGAAATTCACTCTTTGGATAACATATATATGCAACTGGAAAGTGTGCCCGAAGGTAGTAAGGTGAATGTGAACTTGCATCATGACAGTGTTAAGGTTGGGGTTGGCTTGATTCCTTTGTCTTAAGATTAGAGATATGGTGAAAGAGGTCTAAAACTATTATGAGGTACACCTAAGGGATTTTATCAGATGAGCGATTTTCTTACAGATGATTTTCACTTAGACAAGAAAGACAAATATGGTGGTTGTAATGATTTGGGTGATGATGGTGGTAATGATAATATGGTAATGATAGTGATGATGATGAGGGGGTTAGTCCATCAGGGACAACTTAAGAAAGTTCAGTTCATGTTACTCCAATTAATTTGCAGGTTCCAATTCTTTTTTTTTTTTTTTTTTTTTTGTGGTCCAAAGCCTCATAAGGATATGGAAAATAATGGAATTGAAATTTATTTAGTTGTACCACAAGATGGAAGATTCAAAGTGAAAGATTAATTTGCTTGTAAATAGATTTTAATAGATATATTATATAAGGATGAATTGGAAAATGGTTATCAGTTCAAGGTGACAAGTTCAAACAAAAAAAAGATGAGATATAAAATGTATGCATTAAAAATGTAAATAGAAAGCAGGAGGGGTAAAATTAAATAACAGTGACATTTTCATATTACAGAGGTTAGGAATACACACTTGTCTTTGGGATGTTATAAGACCTCATCATAGATAAGCTAGCAAAATGGCACTTGAAAAAATATTACAAATTATGTTTACCGCGGGTGACCATGTGTATAGGTTGAAAGACATCATAACATATATAATAGATAGATATAAAATTGATATCTCCTATGCTCAAGCTTAGTGTGCTAATAATTGAGCTTTGAATGAGATTAAATGTTCACCAGAAGAGTCATTTAGACTATTACCGATATATTATTACAACTTTGAACAACGAAACCCTGACATTGTTATATAAATGACACTAATGTAGATAATTAGTTTTATTTTATCTTTATGACTTTAGGATGCTTTATTAGAATGTTTCGTGATTATTGTTGTCTTTTCATTTGTATTGATGGGATAGTCTTGAAAGATCAATGTTAGGGTATACTTTTTACTATTATGGGCAAGGATGAAAATAACTAAATTTATCCATTAGCATTTGGTGTTGGAGGAAAAAAGAAATGATAACTTGGACCCCGTTCTTCCAAGCATTACATAAGTGCATTGGGGACCTCCCAAATTTAGTAATCATCTCAAATAGACACCATGCTATCACTTAGTGCATGAAAGAAGTGTTCCCCAATGTGCACCATAATTGGTGCAACCATCATATAAAAGAAGGACAAACGTAATCAATACAAACAAACAAAATATGTAGAAGGGTTATTTCAAAAAGCCGCAAAAGTGTATCAAATACAAGATTTTGAGGAGGCTATGTGGATGGTTAATGATAAAAATCTCACAATAACAACTTATTTAAGGGGTATTAACTACCGATAGTAGGCTTGTGCTCACTTCTTTGGCATCTAATATAATATTATGACCACAAACATTATAAAATCATTTAATGTTTTAGCATGACATGTGCAAAAGTTACCAGTAATGGTGCTCCTTGAATTTCTACATTTCACTATATAGAAATGGTTTTATACTTGACACAACATGACAGGTTCGATCAATTCCATGCTTCAAATTTTATGCTTATATAAATTCAAAAATTAATAAATTTATATATTTATTTGATCATGCAGATGCTTTGTACTCATCCTCTGACTTCGTGGGTTAAGGAGAAGTTGGATTTTCATGTCTGAAAATCAACCAATATGATTGTCAAGCCAATAATTGTCCATAGATATGAAATGCATGATTGGGGTAAACTAATCACTAAAATCAACCTTAATACAAAGAAGTGTAGTTGTAAGAAATTACAATTATTACAAATAGCGTACTCTTATTTGTAGGTTGTCTCTGGACTTGCAAATCACAGATCCACTAAATTGTTTAGAGTTTTATATATCCACAATTACAACATTGAAAATATGTTATTAGTTGTATATAATCATTCATAAAATGTAAAGGCAAAATAACCATTATCTTATACTTAAGTTACCTGAAATATCACTACATATCTCATTATCTCATAACATAGCACTGGGATATCCTTTTTATATAAGGGATATTCATTCAAAACTTCATCCTACCTCTTCTCCATCGCCCGACTCAAAGACTATGTGATTATCCTCCAAACGATTATTCTACATAGATATTTATTAAATGCACCTACCCCAATCATTAACTAGCTTGAGGATGCATCCGATATAACTTTCCCATTATTTGATCCCATTAGTCTATAATGGAGTAAATACAGGCAACTAATTTCACCGCATCCTCGTCATTGTTTCCCTATGCCTTTTGTTTAAAAGTTTTGCTAAAATCACCATATGACACATGTTTAGCACTTAAAAAGTACTTCTCTCTCAACTGCGCTCTCCCCTTCATAATGTAATCACTCGTATCTGTCTCCCTACTAAATTTGAACCTAGTTATCATAACAAACTCAACATGGCCAAATTTACAATCAAGTTATGTTTATGAACTTCAAGATCCAAAAAGCGTCCAAAACAACTTTGCTTGAAAATCTCTTTCTAGCCTCGACTAAACTTGGTCCTTATATATTTAACTGTTTCTAAATGACTTCAAACACTTATAGTAGCCCTAAAGTTATGACCATCATTATATCGTCTTTACCTTGCCTTTTGATTAACTGGAAACCTTTGAAAAAATAAACATCAAAATGTTTATCCCATGTAAACAAAAAAAAAAACCATTATGCGAACAGTTGGAATGAAAATGTGAGGGATTGTAAAATGCAAATGGAATGTGAGGGACTGCGAAATGTGAATGGAATGTGAGGGACTGCGAATGGAATGCAAATATGAATGCGACCAGTGTCCAATTTTCTTTTTCGTCAACGACAACACAATCAAGCAAAAATCTGACCAAATATATGACTATTTGCAAAATAAATAATCACAAATTAGTCAAAACCCTTAACCCTACAAACCCTAAACCAAACTAACACTAAAACAGACTAAAATGCAAAAAACCTACAATCGTATATACCTAAGCATTGCAAAAACCACCACACCCCACCCAATTTTCATCAATGTCAGTCATAAAAAAGCAAAGTCAAATAAATCATCAACTAAACCCATTTCAAACTTAACAAGGCAAGGAAACGATCAAACTTACGTGAAACAACATTACCAAATGCTATTATATTTGACGGACGTTCAAAACACAAGAATAGAGTCACTGACTTATCGGTGCTATATTCTACTTTCCCAATTGTGATTTGTTGTCTTCGACTTAGAAAAAAAATGTTTTGAGTTTTGTTAGATTTTGATATGAAGGGTAAAATAGGTAAATGACATGTAGTTTGCTTATAAATGTAAGTGTATCAAATGTTCTTTTAAAAAGGTTTAGATGGAAAGTTGTTTACCTATTTTAATTAATATCTTTACATCAATTACAAAAGGCAAGAAAATATTTTCACACATGTATATTCACAACATTCTTTTTACACACTAATTGTAATCTTATTAGAATCATAAATCTTAATCATAATTGTTTGAATGTAATTTTTTAAAATTATTTGAGTAAGCCCCAGGTCACATAAGATATTAAGTTACCTTAAAAGTCTTTTGGTAATCTTTATGATATGTAACATATTGTAATTTTTATTATATGGAACATATAATAATTATACTGTGAACATAAATATTTTAATAATTAGGTCGAACCATGTTAAAAATCACATGAATTGTCTCTTTTTTAATTTTATTTGATTTATTTTCTACTATATTGTAATAGACAACTAATATCTCTCCAAAATCCAATAGTTATTATCTTATAGGATCAAACAATTGAGATGACAATCAAAACTCCATTTTTATCTAGTACATTGAAACATCTAGCACTTTCTTTGTATGTTTGGTAGCTTGCAAGACATTTTGTTTGAGGTGTAAATATAGATATCAAAACAAAGTCTTGCATGGTTTAAACTTGTAATGTTAAATAGGGATTTAGAGCCAAAACCAAAAAATTTCACTTCCATAAAATATCTTGCAACTCGAATATGTAAAAAGCTACAATAATTGTTGGTATGTGTGCCAAAGTGTGCTTCTATAAACCCGTAGGATCATGCTACACTTTATAAAAACTAAAAGGATTGTGCTACATTTTGTAAAAGCTAGAAGAGCTTATCAATAATTGTGTCAGGGTTGTATAAAAACCCAAAAAAAATTGTGATAAATGAGCGTTTGTTTTATTTTTAATAAAATAAATTCTTGTAATTCTGCTTCCAGACTTTTCTTTTCTATATACTTCATCTCACACATAAAGATTAAGGTTTGCTTCTTTTAAGTGTTTGTTGATCTTTTCCTTAATAATTGAATGAAATATTATATATATATATATATATATATATATATATATATATATATATATATATATATGAATTTAATTAATTGCCCTATATATATTAAAAGATTTCAAATCAAAATCAAAGTTATAAATATATTTATAAGAACAGTTATTAATAATTAAAATAATAATATTATAGATGATGGCTAAAAGAGAACAATTTCCAAATGAGCACTATTATGTGTATTTATTTTTAGTACACAATTTATGTATACAAATAATGTGTTATTGTGTGATTAGATATTATTTTATCTTTAATCTAAAATCACTCAATTATATCATGACACATAATCTATAAACATAAATTATGTATCAAAAATAGGTACATATAATTTTATTGTTTCCAAATAGCACACGAATTTTACTCAAAAATTTGAAAGAGTAAACAAATAAAGGAAGTATATGCATAAGCATATAGAATATGATTTACTCAAATTTACACTTCTTCCTCGCAACTATGGTTACACATTTTATGGGCTAAAAGACTTATTACCACCCAAGGTTTGATGCTTTTCTAATCTCCGACCCATTAATTTGAAAACTCAAACTCGCATCTATTCAGCGACAAAATTAGTGGAAAACATTAATAAGAAGGCATTAAAGAAATTTAATGAAATATAATCGAATATATTATTCATTTATGAAAAAGCTCAAATGATTGATAATCCTAGAGGGGGTAAATAGGATTATTTAAAAACTTTTTAAACCAAATAAAAATCTTGAACAAATTTCCAATCAATCACAATTTCACAAATAGTTTCAATAAAAATATTCAAACTAAATCAATATTCAACAAGTTTACTCAAACAATCAAACATAGATCATATCTAACAATTTATCAAAAGCATATAACATATATATAATGTATAAAGTAAAGAGAGTAGAAAAAGGAAATGCTCAAGGTTTATAATGGTTCGGAGCTTTCTCTTTTAGGCCTCCTATGTCTACATCTTCAAGAAACCCATTTGAAGTTTCACTCGTAAAGATAACATCTCTTTACAATAGTTCTCTGAAATTTCACCCACGTACACTAGTTCTCCATGAATGTGCCCATCATAATAGTTTATACAGGATTTTGTCCACAATTGTTTGAATATAGAAAAATGAATGTGAATGTCTCTACAAGCCTGATATAAGAAAATAAGCACAAGTGAATCTATCAAGAATTTGAGTTATGAGCTTTGGAGAGAAATTAGAGAAGAAATGAGTCATAGATTTTACATTAGTAATGTCTAACCTATTCTCCATCAAAGAGTCTTCAATTTATAATCCTAATAGCTAGAATAATTCATATAACTATTGGTTAGGAGAATAGATCCGTTGAGCATCAAAACCAACAATTTTTGCAAAAAATCTGTGAGATACATGGGCATGTATACTACTTTTTGCACTCGGTCAATCTTCGTTCAAAGCTCCCAACGATCAAATTTTCAAATGTGTTGCTTAAGGGATAGACATCCCTATTTCTAAGACAAGTGTCCTACCTTACACTTTCAAAATTCCATAATGTTTTAGACATGAAAATAAGGGGCAAAAGACAAGAAGAGCGATAGGTGTCCTTAATACATAGGCGTGTGGTTCAAGACACATGGGCATGTATTTGGTTTAAATATGTTGACTATTGCCTAAAATTGCATGAGAAGGATACATTACCACTTTTTTGCATGTTTTGGCTAATACACAAACATATAGTCATGATGCATAGAGGTTTATTTGGTTTGACCATGTTAACTTTTGCTCAAAACTGTATGGGAAGGATACACGACCACTTTTTCTTGTGTTTTGGCTTGATACACAAACATGTATGTCCTGTTTTTAGCATTTTTCAATTTGTGTCAACTTGGTAATATTTTTCATACATTCCTTATACAATATTAGATATTTAAACTTGTATTTTTTATATCATCAAAACACCAAGGGGTTCATCAGTTTATTAAAATAGTAATAACAAATGAATAAACGAATAGAATATTCATTTATTAAAATAAAAAATGCAAAAATTTAATGTTGGCAACATCATTTTAAGATTTTTTTTATGTATCTCATCTAATCACGACACATGTAATATGTCGTTTAACATAATTCGATTTGTTGGCAATTATGAAAAAATGGTGGCATAGCAAAATGTGTTTTGAACACTTGTGCTCCTTAATGAAAAACCACTGTGTTTTGACAAAATCGGTCGTGTCATACATTTCAGGCATGTCAGGTGTTTTAAATACGCCATAATTATCAAAGATCGATGACTATAATTCTTTAACGAAAATCAACGACTGTGACTCAATTGTAAATAATTTAGTGAATAAAGTGGTGACACCTAAATGGATCTTTTGTCATTTAAAATTAAGATTTGAAAAAATCAGCGATTTATAAATTTTTTTATATGTTAACGAATAAAATACAACCACGTGTCATGCAAATTCAAAGGAAAGTTGAAGAAAACAAACTGAGTCTTTTGGCATTTCATTTTCCATTTCATTTGCATTGTGAAAGAGTTTTCTATGGAAACTTTCATTCCTAAACTTGTCCAAAAATCAGTGATTGATTCACAATGATGGTAAAAACGATAACACTTCTGGCAGCGTAAGAGGACCTTCTAGTGTGTTTTGTTCACTTTAAGGACAATTTCAAAAACTCCAATGATAAGGGTAATGGTTTCATCATGCGGGTTTTAGTAACAACGACCACAGGGACAACACCAACTATAAGTTTTAGTAGTTAGATAGGAAGCATTTTCTAAAGATTAATCATAAAAAGTTGTATAGAGCTAAGAAAATAGCCACTGGGATGATTGTGAAGGAGCATGTAGACTCCTTCACTTGGTTGTATAAGTATTGTCACATTCTGTTAGAGACTAATCTAAGATTCATAATTGTCTTCAAGGTAATAAGGGAAGAAATTCTCGCCACCCTTCAATTTCATTGATTCTTTATGAGTTTTGCTACCCAAAAGAAAAAGTTTATTAAAGATTGTAGGCATTTTGTAAGAGTTGATAGATGTCATTTGAAAGGTTATTTTAAGGGAGTTTTTGTTAAGATTTAAATGTTTTATTTCATATTTATTAATATTTATTGGAAGCTCTGGTTGTTAGTATGTTTGTCCTAGTTTTTAAATATTTGGTTATTTGATTTCGTGGCTGAGAAGTGTCTTATATGTGATCCTATTTTATAGGAGTTGTTATTAGTGCTAGGTTGAAGTGTTTTGATGTAAAACCTATTTATAGGCCCTTTTTCTTTATCAATAAAAAATTAAGCTTACCATTCCAATACGTTTTTTTTGCTTTTATCTTTGTATCAGTGGTATCAGAGCAATTGAGTGAAAAAAAACAAAGAAAGAACGAATTCCCAAACAATGAGAGTCCCAAAACAGCTCAAAATAGCAGCAGTTATTCTCTCATTAACTTATTTTTTAGGAAGAGATGGCTTCATATTCAAATTTTGTACAGGCAACAATCCCTTATTTTGATGGTCACTATGACCATTGGAGTATGCTAATAGAGAATTTTCTACGATTAAAAAAGTAATGGTCGATCGTTGAATCTGGAATTGAAGAACCAGCACCAAATACAGTCTTGATAGATGCCCAGAAAACAGAGTTGGAAGGGAGAAAATTAAAAGATTTGAAGGCAAAAAATTACCTTTTTCAAGCAATTAATCATCCCATCTTGGAAACAATTCTTAGCAAAGAAATTTCCAAAGATATTTGGGATTTTATGAAGAAAAAATATCAAGGCTCTGCTAGAGTGAAGCAAACACAACTTCAAGCCTTAAGAAGAGATTTTGAGACTCTACAAATGAAGGATAGGGAATTTGTCATTAGCTACTGTGCCAGGACTATGGAGATAAGCAACAAAATGTGATTTCATGGTGAGAAGATGGAAGATGTCACCATTGTGGAGAAAATTTTGCGTTCCCTAACACCTAAGTTTGATTATGTCATGTGTTCAATTGAAGAATCAAAAGACATAAAGGTATTCTCTCTTGATGAACTGCAGAGCTCCTTGCTGGTCCATGAATAGAAGATGAACCTAAGTTCAACTTTAGAGGAGTAAGCTTTGAAGGCTTTTACCTCTACTCATTTCTCAAACTCTAAAGGAATGGGTAAAGGTAGAGGTAGAGGAATGGAAGATCGAGGCAATAGAGATGGCAACAAGCATTTCAAAGCCAATGATGATCAATCTCAAGGAAAAGGCAGAGGACGAGATCAACATTTTGATAAATCCAAGGTAGAGTACTTTAGATGTGATGAATTTGGACATTATCGTTCTAAATGTTATACTAGGCTACCTAATGACAAAGCAAAAGAAGAGCAATCGAATTTTGCTGAAAAGAATGAAGTGGAAACTTTGTTGATGGTTGTTCAAGCTGATCATGAACCTAAGTCTGATGTTTGGTATGTGGATACGGGCTGCAGCAACCACATGTGTGGAAGTAAGTCTTTTTTTTCTTATTTAAATGAAGGTTTTCATTCTATAGTAAGTTTTGATGATAGTTCCACTGTAAAGGTAATAGGAAAGGGTGATATTGAGATAAGAACCAAGAATGATTTTGTAAAAACAATTTCTAATGTCCTTTTCGTTCCTGATTTGAAATGCAATTTGTTAAGTATTAGTCAATTGCAAGAAAAAGGTTATGTAATCACTATTTAAAAGGGTACTTGTGAGATTTATGATCCTACTAAAGGAGCTATTAGTGTTGTGCAAATGAGTTCAAACAGGTTGTTTCCATTGAAGACTGAAAGTGTGCAATCTTGTTTATTAACTAAAGTAAAAGATTTTTCTTGGTTGTGGCATTTTCGTTATGGTCACTTGAGTTTTGGTGGATTGAAGACCCTCAAACAGAAAAATATGGTGACAGGTCTTCCTCAGATTAGTATTCCTTCCCAAGTTTGTGAAGAATATGTTATTGGCAAACAATATCATTCTCAATTTTCCAAAGGAAGTTATGGTGAGCAAAAGATGTTTTGGAGCTAACTCATTCCGATATTTGTGGCCCAATAATGCCAATTTCTAATGACGATAAAAGATACTTAATTACCTTCATTGATGATTATACTAAAAAAACTTCGGTTTATTTTTTACAGCAAAAATTAGAAGTTTTTTATGCATTTAAAAGCTTCAAGGCTCGTGTGAAAAATAAAACAGGAAAAAACCATTAAGACCTTCTGAACAGATCGTGGTGGAGAATATTGCTCAACTGAATTTGAAAGTTTTTGTGAAGTTCATGGCATTTGAAGAGAGCTAACAACTGCTTATACACTACAACAAAATAATGTATTAGAGAGGAAAAACAGAACCATTCTCAATATGGTGAGAAACTTGTTGGCAAAAGGGAGAATTCCAAAACCTTTTTGGTTTAGAGCAGTAAATTTGAGTATTTACATCTTGAACAGAAGTTCTACATTTGATGTTCAAAATATGACACCAGAGGAGGCTTGGAGTGGAAAGAGACCAACTGCATATTATTTTAAAATTTTTAGCTGTATCGCTTATGCACATATCTCAGATAAGAAAAGGAAGAAACTTAATGATAAAGAGGAAAAGTGTGTTTTTCTTAGTGTTAGTGAAACATCCAAAGTGTATAAATTGTTTAATCTACTAACCAAGAAGATTGTGACCAGTCGAGACGTTGTCTTTGATGAGGAAAACACTTGGGATTGGAATAGGCAGCAACCTACTCAAGTTCTTTTTGACAATGATTCTGAAAAAGAGTCAACTCCAATAGCCTTTATACCTAAAAATTCATTAGAAGCAACTCCAATACCTATTGAAATTTTGCCAATAATAGCAGAAGCTACTGATGCAGCAACTTGATCTCTTCATCGTATTAGAAAAAGGCCCGCATAAATGGAAGACTATAAGGTAACTGAAATTAAAGATCCAATCACTCACTTTGCTTTATTTTTGATTGTGATCCTACAGTTTTTGAAAGTACAGTCAAAGAAGCAAAATGACAGAAGGCGATGGATGATGAAATTGATGCCATTGAAAAAAATGATACTTAGGAGCTGACTGATCTTCTGGAAGGTCACAAAATCATTGGTGTAAAATGGGTCTTCAAAACAAAACTAAAGAAAAATGGTGAAGTTGATAAGCATAAGACGCGTTTGGTAGCTAAGGGATATACATAGGAATATGAGATTGATTATACAGAAGTTTTTGCCCCCATTGCAAGACATGATACAATCAAATTGGTGATTGCATTGGCGACACAAAACTCATGGCCTATTTTTCAGTTGGATGTCAAATCGACATTCTTACATGAAAATTTAGAGGAATAGGTATTTGTAGAACAACCTCTTGGTTATATTAAGATCGAAAATGAGCATAAAGTGTATAGATTAAAGAAAGCTCTTTATGGTTTAAAACAAGCTCCACGAGCTTGGTATAATTGCATAGAGGCTTATTTTTTAAAAGAAGACTTTTACAAATGTCCATATGAGCACACACTTTTTGTTAAAATTGGAGATAAGGGGAAACTGCTTATTGTTTGCTTATATGTAGACGATCTTATTTTTACTGGAAATGATAATGTTATGTTTAAAGAATTCAAGAAATCTATGATGGTTAAATTTGAAATGTTTGACCTTGGTATGATGCATTACTTTGTTGGCATAGAAGTAGTGCAATCAGCTAATGAGATTTTTATTTCTCAAAAGAAATATGTGCAAGATATTTTGGATAGGTTTTAGATGAAGGATTGCAATCCTGTAAGCACTCCAATTGAGTTTGGATTGAAGCTAAACAAAGATCATGAAGGGAAGAAGGTGGAAAACACTCTACAAGCAAATTGTTGGTAGTTTGATGTATTTAACTGCAACAAGACTAGACATAATATATTTTGTGAGTCTAATAAGTAGATGTATGGAGAATCCAACAGAAATGCATTTGTTAGCTGCCAAGAGAATTTTTCGTTACTTGCAAGGAACTAGAGATCTTGGGCTGTTCTACAAGAAGGGTGAAAAGTTAGAGTTGTTTGGGTATACTGACAGTGATTATGTAAGAGATCAAGACGATAGAAGAAGCACTTTGGGCTATGTTTTTATGTTGGGCACAGGGGCTATTTCGTGGTCTTCTAAGAAGCAACCAATTATCACCTTGTCAACTACAAAAGCTGAATTTATCGTTGCAATAGCTTGTGCTTGTCAAGCTATATGGTTTAAAAGAATTCTTGAAGAGCTACAATTCAAGCAAGTTGAAGCAACTACAATTTTTTGTGATAACAACTCAACAATCAAACTCTCCAAGAATCTTGTGCTACACGGAAGAAGCAAACATATCAATGTGAAATATTATTTTTTAAAAGATCTCAGCAATGATGGAACAAGCAAACTGGTTTATTGTCGAAGTGAAGATCAAGTTACAGATATACAGACCAAGCCTCTCAAGTTGGCCACATTTGTGAAGCTGCGTAATCTTCTTGGAGTTTGTTCACGTGCTGCTGTAAATGAGGACTTTGCAGTGGGTTGATTTTTCTTTTAAACTGATATCTGCAGATTTCAGTTTAAGGGAAGATGTTAAGATTTAAATGTTTTATTTCATATTTATTAATATTTATTAGAAGCTTTGGTTGTTAGTATGTTTGTCCTTGTCTTTAGGTATTTGGTAATTTGATTTTGTGGCTAAGAAAGTGTCTTATGTGTGATCCTATTTTATAGGAGTTGTTATTAGTATTAGGTTAAAGTGTTTTAATGTAAAGCCTATTTATAGGCCCTTCTTCTTTATCAATAAAAAATTGAGCTTACCATTCTAATATATCTTTTTTGTTTTTATCTTTGTATCAGTTTTACTGTCTACCATAGTGATTGGTATTAATAATGGTATTTTTCTATTGGCAATATGTGTTTTTGAAGTTGAAAACAATGACATTTTGGGGTATTTCTTCAAGTTGTTTTAAAGATATTTTTGGTGATATAGAACATGCCACTTTTATGAGTGATAAATAAAAGGGAATAATAAATGTTTTACAAATTTAGTGGCCTAGTGCAAAGAGTTGATTTTGTGTTAGGCATATATAGGCAAATTTTAGAAAAAAAATTTGTAGGGATACACCTTGGGAGTCTATTATGGGCAGTATGTAGATCATTGAACAAAGTGGATTTCCATGATGTCTTAACTCAAGTGAGATTGGTTGATGAAAAAGCCTACAAGTGGCTAATTAAGAATGAACCATATCAATGGTCTATGTTTGACTTTGATACTAAAGTTAAATCAGATCATATTACCAACAATATGGTGAGACATTCAATAGTTGGTTTGGTAAAGACAGAAAGTTGCCAATTCTTAGTTTGTTAGAGTTGTACAAGAAGAGATATGAGAAGACTGTAAAGTAGATTTAAGACTAGAAGTGAGTGGGTAACTCCACTACTACCACTGGTTCCTTTCAAGCTTAACAAAAGCATTAAGTAAGCAAGAAATGTATCTATTTCGTATGTTGGCATGAAGGAGTTTGAGGCGATTGATATGAGTATTATACCAAATAGAACTTACACTTTGGATTTGGAGAAAAAATTTGTGCTTGTGGCATGTGGTAGTTGTTTGGAATTTCTTGTCAACATGCAATTTGCTCAATAGTGCATTTGAATATTTCCAACTTTGAAGAGTTTGTTGATGAGTGGTTGAGAATTTCAACATATATGAAAACATATATATATATATGATTTATCTTGTTCCAGACAAAAGGAGCTAGCCAGAGGACATTTATGACAAGTTTTAGCCACCATGTAGGCACTCTAAACTTGGTAGACCCAAAAAAGCTAGGAGGAAAGACTAATGAAAAGGGAAAAAGAAAGCATATGTTAGCATTTAGATGCATTTTATGCCATGAAATGGGGCATAACAAGAGGTTCTACTAAAAAAATTTAGACAATGCAAACAAAACAAAAAAAAAAAGATAATTTTGCTACTTAATTTTTCATCTATCATTTCTTGTTTATTTTGTTTTATATAATTAAATTTTCTTGTGTTTTATTTTTAAACAGAGAAAAACTATTCCAATCATGACAAGTAATTTTGCTAGGTTTGAATTCGCTTCATCTTCACCTTCCAAACAACATCCAAAGGCATACACGAATGAGAGAGGTATTTATGCAGTTGTTTCAAATCTTCATCTTCCCCTTTTTAACTCTTTGTTATTCAAGCTACTAAGAAATCATTACTTTTAGTTTCATTGGATGAAATTTTCATTTTTCTCTTTGACAAGTACCCACAATCAGTAAAAAGAATGTAGGCTCAAGCATAATGGATTTAGTATTCTTTTTTTACTCTTCTGTGTAAGAGTCTTATTCTTCTATTATTCTTTTGTTTGCTTCTGTCTTTTCTTATTTTTATATGTAGAAATCTTATTTTGTATTTCCTTGAAGAGTTTGCATTGAATATATATCAATTTTAGCCTTAGGTCTGTTGAATACCAAATGTGTTGATTTTTTGAATATTAGCTAAATCTATTTTAGTCATTTAATTTTGCTTATTGCATAGTGAAGTTTGTTATTCTCCACCTTCATGCATGTTGTATGTTGGAGTTTCAATGTTTCTGTTGTCTCAATTGGTTTATTTTTTGCAGATAGATTATTTATTGGAGTTGGATTACACTTATGAATTGTTTGGAGTTTGGCTTAACTGGTATGGATGGATTCAATAGGCTATATATCTGTATTTCCTGGATTTCATTTACTGTTGCATTCTGAAGTTGGAGTTGGATTATTTATTTCATTTATTGGAGTTGATTTATTTATGTTGTCTGGTGGAGTTGCATTTATGGATTTCATGTTGCATTGTGAAGTTTTGGAATTCTGGTATCCAAACTGGAATTCTCAACTCTATGTCAAAGCATTTCCATGTATTCCAGATTCAAGCACTTTCACATATTTCTAGGTTGCAGTTCTAGAACTTTAAATTTATGCCTTTCAAGAATTCTCATTTACTTGTATTCCAGAATTACATATTTATGCATTTCCAAAATTCTCGTATTTGATTGTAGTTACATAAATCCAGATTTATGGATTTCGAGGTCCAGTTTGAACTATAAATTATGCAACTTATATGCAAACTAACAGAATACACAAATATGCAAGAGCAACGCTATGTGTACATATTTTTAAGTACACAATTGGGTATACAGATAACACATCATCATGTGATTAGGTGTAACTTTATATTCAATTTAAAATCACTTAATCACGTAATGACATATTATTTATGTATCTAATTGTATACTCAAAAGTGTGTATACATAGTTTTATTGCATATACAATCCAATCAAGCTCTTCATGCAATCAAACAATGCAAACAATTTATTTAACCTAAAATGCAATTAACATAATTAACAAATCACATTAACAAATGTAACAATTTAAGGAGCACTGATTTGGTCATTGTATGGTAAAGGGTAAATTGGTGATTTATATTGGATTATTTAAATATACTAAATTAATAATTTAAATTGGAGGGTATTTTGGTTATTTTCTTGAAAAAAGATAAAATAGTCATTTAAATTGGTGAAATTGTTCAACACCTGATGGGTGAGACTTTTAATTTTCAAAAATTAGTAAATAGGAGTTTGGGAAAACATCAAACCTTGGGTGGGAATAAGTCCTTTAACCTTTTAATTATGCTAGACACTTCTTATCTATAAATTACGGAAAATTAATTAAAATAAACACGAAATTTTTCACCTAAACATTTTTCGGTAAATTTTGAGTGATTTTACTTTTTTAAGCAAATTTAATTTTTATTTAAATAATACCATTTACCTTATTATTTCATATTCGGAATAGTTTATTGGACAATCTTTTTTTTCTCTTGTATCATATATTGAGTATATAAATTAATTTTAGATTAATTTTTTTGTAATTATTAATATTTACAGATCAAAACAGATTAATTTATGATGTAAAGGTTGGTATTTACAAATTGTAACAAAATGATGCACATAACTACTTAGAGTGCATATGAGTGTGAAAGGGTGCTTGCAGATGCGAAAGGATGCAAGTGAGTGCGAAAGGGTGTGTACATATATGAAAGGATAAGAACGGATATGAAAAGGTGCCAAAAAGTATAAAAAGGGTGCATGGAATATAAAAGGGGTACCTCATAATATAAAAATATATATTATATAATATAATATATATATTTTATATTCTTATGCATTCATTTTATATTTTTCACACCTTTTCATATCCATTCACACTCTTTTATATCCGTGCTCACCCTTTTACACTTGCTCGCACTCTTTCACACATACATACACTCACACGCGATTTATTATATATATAATATAATATAATATATATATATATAAAATATATATAAAATATATTATATTATTAATATAATATATATATATATATATATATATATATATATATATATATATTTTATATTCTCACACATCCCTTTTATAATTTTTGCACCCTTTCGCACTCGTTCGTATCATTTCGTATCTGCACCCACCCTTTCACATTTATACGTACTTTGTATAGTTATGTTCATCATTTTGTTACGATTTATAAATACCAACCGTTACATCAAAAATTAATTATTTTTTATCTGTAAATATTAACAATTTCACAAAAATTAATCTAAAATTAATCTGTATACTCAATATGTGATATTGGAGAAAAAGAAGATTGTCTAATAAACTATTTTGAATATGAAGTAATAAGGTAAAATGTATTATTGAAATAAAAATGAAATTTACTTAAAAAAGTAAAATCACTTAGAGTTTGTCGAAAAAAGTTTAGGCAAAAAAATTCATACTTATTTGAATTAATTTCTCATAAGTTACAAATGAGTATGCCTATGATTATATCATTAGTAGCTCTAGCAAAATGTTTCAATAAAGGCAAACATAAATTACAAAGAAGATGACTTGAGAATAACCTGATTATGCATAAGAATCTAGAAAAGAGTTATTGAAACTTGAGAGGACATAAAGTTAATGTTTTCTACTATGGATGAGTGATATGAAAGGAATGTTAATGCGTACATTATATTTTGAAAACGAGTTGAGTTTATTTACATATTGAGTTGTGGGTTACTATGATCGTAATTAATCGTTTTTCAAAAAGTTAATTTGTGGGTTATATATTCTTGTATAACCAAAAAAATCTCCTTTTATTTTTAAGTATCTAAAATTAAAAATTATTTTAAATGATTCTATTAGTCCCATTTATAAATTTCAAAAATCTTGGATCGAGGTCTTGTGAAAAATGTACAAATAAGCTCGTCTTTTATTAAGAAACAACATCATTATATGCATTTACTTTTAAGTAATGAATTAGATATTAAAAAAATATTATTTTATTTTTAATTTAATATATTATATAGATCTTAATTGAGTACTTAACACTAGATAAACATAATTTTATTAAATAAAAAAAAGTCTATTTCAAGACAGGCAAATGACCAACACAATACAAAGTTTTGACAAATAATATTATAATAAAACTATATATACATACATTAAGTAAATAAATGAGTATACATTTAATATATGTCATCATGTAATTGAATGATTTTGAATTAAAGATAAAATAATCTCTAATCATATAATAATATTTACCTCAAAATAGATATGTATAATATTATTTTAAATTCAAGGAGAAAGAAAGCAGTTTATAGTAATAACACTATCACTGTCTGTCCTATTTTGGGCTGGATTCGAGCCGAGCCGAGCTCGGCTCGCAGCTAGCTCGGGTTCGGCTCGGTTTATTTATGGCGGCGCGAGTTCGGCTCGAGCTTGATTCGAGCCGAACTCAGTTTGACTCGAGTTCGACTCATTTTTGACTCGGCTCGGCTTATTTACAGCTCGATTCGACTCGTTTTTCATATCAAAACAATATCGTTTTGTATATATATATGAATCAAAATAATATCGTTTTGTATAAAAAATTTAAAAAAAAAATCTACCGAATCAATCCGAGCCAATTCAAGCTCGATCTCGAGCTGGCTCGGCTCGAGTCCAGCCCTACTCCTATTCTTGTGAACCACCAGAAGCTGAGCTACCACATGGCAATTGGTGCCAAACCCAAAAGAAGCGGAGTATAGAAATACGGAGATCTATGGTGCTACCGCAGCCTATGAAACCATTTAATAAGGTGGTGTGGGTAGCATACAGAAACATCGTTTCTATCTGTTTTTCATTATTGTCGTTGGCCCCAATTCAATCATCAACGTCTAACCAGACCAACCACTAAGAAGAAGTGTTGTTTCATTACCCTCCTCTCATTCTCACGTAGGTCCTTTCAACTTTCCTCTTTTTTTTTTTTTTTTTAGTTAGTTAGAGAGTATCACAAAAATGATAAAAATTCGAATTTAAGATTTTTCCTTAAAATTTTTAATACTAACAATTTAATACTCACTTTTCTTGACCTAGGGGGAGAACATATCTTATCTATCCAACACTAACTAATTGTTCTCTGCATTTTAATTTTTTTTCTAAAAAAAAAAAAGAAAGATGAAAGTGAATGGATGAAAATTTTGATTCATTCATTAAAAATGAAACCCTTTTAGGAGAATGTCAATTTCTAAAATTGAGCAACTAAACAAGCCTCTTCCTTCTTGGTTTTTTTTCATCCAAGATGAGAGACCGCTTTTCCTACTATCAAAAGGCTGACAAACGCTGAAATATGTACAAATTAAGCTTCTTTTTGCGCTAACTAGGAGAGGGATTTGCAGCAAAATAAGAAAGTACACCAACAAATGGTGCATTAATGTATGTTGTTGGTTCAGACTTCCTGAAATCACTCCTATCATCCTCATACTCATCATCCTCTGAAGGCCCTCCAACCACAGCTCCAACCAACACATTAGGATTCGAATTCGATGAGTTAAAATAAAATGAACCCTCCTTACAGGCAATAAATTGAGGGTGAACCTTAATAGATGGTAACGACGAGCCACGATGGTGAATTCGTTGTGGATAATTGTTGCCATAACCAACCATATAAGATAATCCCTTTGGGTTATCTCCTAAAATGTAATCAACCTGTTTCTTGGCTTGCTCGCGAAGCGAAGCTGGAGTAACATAAACATTACCACAATTAACAGTTTGTGAAGTTTTAGCCAGGTATTTTGCATAAACCAGAAGCAAAAATGAAATTGTAGTAGCATGTTGCAGGTTGCTGCCTCCAGGCTTGTAAATTAGGCCACCAGGGGTGTATTCAATATGAGATGCTGATGACTCTGGGACTAATGTACACATGAAGCTATCAGCCGATGCTTTGTATGATTGCAGTGTGTACATGTTTCCTTCCAGGACTTCCTGAAACAACCACAAGTTTGTATTAGCTAGGCAAAAATGTTAATCATTTTGATTGATCGAATTTTGTCAGTGTTAGGATCCCATCTGACCTTGGAAATTAGAACATTTATACCAGCATGCTTATTGTCCCACCCAAACTCATTTATATTTTCATCAGCACCAAGTGTTTTGCCATTGGTTTCAATATAATTAAGGTAAGAATCATCTTGGGAAGCTCTCCTTAACCAAGCTGCACCCCATAGCAATTCATCCTGAAGAACACATCAGAAATAGACTAATATTTAATAAAATTTAGCTAGGACCACAAAAATACTTATGATTTTATTAGGCATGTATCACTTACTTGATATCCATCAAAATCACAGTAAAATGGGCAGGCACCCTCCTTTATATGAGGGTTATCAGAATAAGCTCCTCTGTAGGTGTCTGCAAATTGGAAGACGGTTACAGCAGCTCTTAACAATGTCTCTGCATATGCCGGGTCTGACCACCGGAATGCCATGGATGAAGCAGCAAGAGCAGCCGCAGTTTCTCCAGCAACATCGGAAGCTGGGTTTGGTGCATCAACAGCATACACAGTCCTAGCTGTGTCCATGTCCTCAGGTCTCTCCCAACAATTATGATCTATATTTGGATCACCCACCTAAAAATCAACATAAAAACTACCTAGAAATATTAGCAAAATTAAACTCCAATTGCAGTGACAGTACAGACATTGTGTTTGAAGTAAAAAAATTCCAGACCTTACAAAGTAAAGCTTGATGGAGACATAATGGACCCATTAAAAGTGGCCGTCTGAGTAATAGATTAGATTAAAGCAACAAAAATATGAAAAAGAAATTGTTCATCCTCTCCTAGCCACAGTTTCTTCTAGCTACTGAGCTACATCGATTCTAACCAAAAGAATTATAATCTTATTCAAAACATTGAAATGGTCTTCCTGCTGAAGTAAAATTACAGTATATGTTAAAAAAAAAAATACACTACAGTCCAAGAGAAAGCCATGGTTTTGGTTAACTATTTTCTCACCGGGATTGCTCGAGGCAAGAAACCAGAGGCTCTGAACTTGTTATTTGTTTATTCATTCATTTAGATCTTCTGATTTGATCTTACCACTGACTATTGACCAATCTGAGACCCAAATAAATTTTACCTCTACCGCACGGCCCAAAAACGAATAAGATTTACAATTTTTGATGGCCAGTGGGGCCAAAATGGTCAATAAACGACAACACCTGGACTGGACTGTGGACTCTGAGTCTCCTCAGTCACGGATTAGATCAACTAAGCCTTCTAATTTCCCTAAACGACCGCGTTAAAACTCAAATTTTACAAAACAGTAGTTACCGACCTGTACAAAAATCCGGTTAGGCTGAGAAACAGTCATAAGTAAATAATCAGTGGCCCAACGTATGGCAACCAGGGCATTTCTGAGTTCATTTGGCGGCATTAAGTCTCCGAATTCGATGATGCTCCACGATAAAAGAGTGGTGGTGAAAGCCATTGGGAAATTAAACTTGACATTATCACCGGCGTCGTAGTAGCCGCCAACCAAGTTGGTGTTATAGGTGTAGCCGTCGCTGAGGCCGGAATTCGAACGCCAAGTCATGCTTTGGTCTTGCGGCAAGTAGCCCGACCTTTGGCCTTCGAAAAACAGGATTGACTTGGATAATGCGTCCTGATAGTCGTGCCCGGAGGGGCGAGAAAAGGGTAAGTTAATAAGAATGGCGAAAGAAAGGAGAGTTTTTGTGAGGTGGTGTTGCAGTTGCAAAGGAGAGAAAGAGAAGGAGGAGAGTTTCATGTCGCTGGTGGGTTAATGGAGTTATCGTCAGTCCAAACTGTGACTGCTTTTATACAGGTGGGCACTGGGCAATGTTAACCTGTAAGAAAATAAGTATTCAAATACTGTTACAGTTACCTTAACAGCAAATATAATGTTAAAGAGGTTTGTGGCTTGGCTTGGTGGGAAGGAGAAGGGATGTCACGGGGGGAAGCCGAGGGATGCGTATAAGCCCGACAGCTGACAAATAGTGTGTCAGCTAAGTCACATGCGTCCTTTTCGGTGTTTCACAGACGAACTTGGAATAAATTGATGAAATGATATTTTTTATTGCTCAAATAAAATTGTTAACAATCGAACCTATTTATAATAAAACTTCCGAACTATAATAAAGGATATAATATTAGTTATAAATATTAATTAATATAATAAAATTATATATATTTATTTTAGATATAAAATATATATATATAATTTTATGTTATTAAATAATTTTAATTTAAAAATAATATAATATTTAATCATACGATTATATATATATAAAATACATATATTAAAAATAAATATATATAATATTTTTAATTAATAGATAAATAATAAAAGAAATTATATATATTTGATAAATAATAATATAGGGGTGACATGATCCGATTGGGTTTTCTCATTACAAAAAAAGTAATAATAATAATGTGTTGGGAAATGAGGGCACAACTCGGGCCTTGCATAGGGTCAGCACCAGTCCTACAGGCCTTGGTGCACTTGGAATTGATCATTAATATATATTATTTTTTCGTTTTATATTAAAATTAAACTATTTTTATAATTATATTATAAATGTAATTATACTGATTTGACTAATTACTAAATTTATTTTTTATTTTAATTTGTTAAAATGTTAACAATTTTTTTCATTTAAAAATAATTATATTTATTTGTATGTTTTTAATAAGTAATAATTTAATACAAGTTGTAATTTAATAATTTATAAATATTATTGATTTAGAGTAAAAAATACAATGTGTGTAAATCACAATTTTAATTTCACGAAATAAATAATGAAAATAATGATTGAATTAATTATTATTAGTCAATGTTGTATTATCTTTCAAAGATAAGTGGACTAATTCAAATATTTAAACTAGTGCTATAGTTTTTTATTATGGTGAATCTAATTGCTCAAACATATAACCACTTCAACAATCTCGTCTGTTAAAGAGTATCTTATATCATATATAATGTAACTATTAATTGAAAATGATGACTCGGATGCAATCATATAGAAAGTAACGTGGATAAAATGTCATTTATCGTTTTGGCTTTAATAGGGAATCAATTTGCATTTTGGTATTGTCAATGAAGTATGCCCATATCTCGTTTCTTCTTCTTATTCATGTAAAACAAGTTTATTTGAAGATATTGTTATAGCTTAGTTGATGTGTGGTCATATGCATTTGAGTTACTTTTGCATCTAATATTGTTACTTAATTTTATAAATGTCCAAATGTTTGATTATGGAATAATAAGAATTATAATCATACTTGGAATAATGCCCATTTCTCGTTTCTTCTTCTTATTCATGTAAAACAAGTCTATTTGAAGATATTGTTGTAGCTTAGTTGATCCGTGGTTATATGCATTGGAGTTGCTTTTGCATCTAGTATTGTTACTTAATTTCATAAATGTCCAAATGTTTGATCCCCTTAATTAAAATCTTTATTTGTCCCGTCTTCTATGGTTGTCATCACTTTGTTATAGGTGTTCTTATATAAGAAACAAAAGTTGTCCAATTTGTAATTAACTTTTCTTAAATAAGAATTATACTCATACTTGGAATAACGACCCATCAACCTTGTGAACTGGTCGATTTGAATTATAACTTGATTGGTCAATTGTCTAAGGTGGAGGAAAATCGGATGCAACTAGCTTACAGTGCAAATAAAATGTGGCATGTGCTCTTTGGCGAAGTGGTGATCTAGTGCAAAAGCATTAAACGACATTACTAATGTGACATGTTAACAAAAGAGAAAGACACGTGTGGCGTGTAGGGCTGGACTTGAGTCGAGCCAGCTCGAGCTCGGCTCAGTCGAGCCCAAAACGAGTCGGGCTCAACTCGGCTCGATCGAGCTCGAACCGAGCTCAAGCTGGCTCAGGTTAGCTCGATAGATTTTTTAAAAAAATTTTTTATATAAAACGATGTCGTTTTGATCAATATATATTAAAAACGATGTCGTTTTGATAAGAAAAAATGAGCTGAGCCGAGCCGAACCGAACTCAAGCTGCTCATATATGAACCGAACCGAGCTCGAGCTTGGCTCGGCTCGAATCCAACCCTAGTGGCGTGTGGGGCACATAGAAGGCAACATAATTTCTTTTGGTGGTGTGTGAGGGCTAGTGCGATATCAGATAAAGGTTAAATCACTGATATCGAATTTTTTTATATTGAGTGAAAATGTTTAATTTGATAAGAAGTGATTTTCAATAAATATAATGGGAATGATTATGGGTCATAATGCAATTTGACATTAAAAAAAAAGGTATATAATACAAAATAGGTTGTTGAAAAAAAGAAAAGTAATATTATGTATATAAATAATGTGTATAATTTTATATACAAATAATAAGATGTTTCCATGTGATTGATTAGTTTTAAATTAAAGATAAAATATTATCCAGTCACATAATAACAAATTATTATTTATGTATAAAATTATGTATATTGTCGTGAATATAGTTTTATTGAAAAAAACAATCACCAAACTCTGACATATAAAAATATAAATTCAGAGAATAATAATTATGTATTGTTTGAAAGAAAAAAAGTTTGCAATTTAACTTTTTTTTTTCTTGAAAAGACTAATTAAGTGGCCAATATAATTATGTGTCAAAATAATGAGTACAAATATATGCATAAATAATTATATGTTATTATATAATTGAATGATTTTGAATTAAAGATAACAAAATATTTAATTATATAATGATATATTATATTTACGCAAGTTTATACTCATTATTTCACATAGTGTAGCCATAATTTGTTTCTATTTTTTATAGGCCAAAAGACTTGTTCTTACTCAAGGTTTAGTATATTCTCAAACTCTCACTCACAAATTTTAAAAAATCTACAGTCGCACTTATTATCTAAATTTTATTAAAATTTGTCATTAGATAAAAGGGTGAAAACATCAATTAACAAAAAAAATTAAAATTTGCAATTAGATAAAAGGGTGAATTTTGAAAGTAATAATCCCCCCCCCCCCCTCCCTTGCGACCTTATATTTTTTAGTTTTGAAAAATAATATTTTTCTCTCCACTTTTAAGGTTTCAAAAGAAAAACTAAAAAAATAATCAAATCATGGAGTTTCTTTTTTTTGGGGTGGGGGCAGGGGGCGAGGAGGCATTTTTTAAAATAAAATATATAAGAGTAGAAGGAAAATTATCAGTTTTCAAAATTAAGATGAGAAAATGAGATAAATTTTTAATTTTTGTTAAATAACGTTTTTGTGCTTCTCTTAATAATAAATTTTAGCATAATTGGATGAGAGATGAAATATTTGTAAAATTGGTGGACGGGAGTTGGAAATAAAGCAAGTCTTGGGTGGAAATAAGTCTTTTGGCCCTTTTTATATTATATATATTATTGTTTCAGTTACTAGGCAGTTGAGCTGAGACCGGTCCCTCCAACTGACCTTCCCCTTGGCTGCTTGGTGCAATTTATGCAAAATTTCTACACTGGGTTTTGATTAATTTGCACCGTTGAACTACTCCTGATAAATTAAATTGTAATTCAATTTTCTGTTAGAGTGAAGATGGACCCAAATTTAACTCTAATTGTCCACAGGTCCACCCCCCAACAATTACAACTGCTTGATTGATTCTACCTTATCAAATCCCACCTTAATTCTACCATATTTCTTTTGGGAGTAGAATGCAAATGCAAGTCACAACAATAAGTGTGAACAATAAATTGTTCGGATTTGAAAGAAGGGCAGTAGACAAAAACTATATGGGAGGTGAAATGAAAGTTTCACAAAATCTTAATGGATAGCTACAAAAGAAAAACTAAAAAAAAAGTATAAAACTCTAGAGTTTGGGGGGGAGGGAATCTTTTTTAAAAATAGAATAATGAGGTTAAAAAAAAAATATCAATTTTCAAAATTAAAGTGAGAAAATGAGATAAAATTTTAGTTTTTATTTATTTTTGTTAAAAAATATTTTCTCCTTTTTATCTAATAATAAATTTTAATATAAGTTGCATGACGGGAAAAATTTTGGGTTTTCAAAAATTGATGAAGGAAGTTTGGAAATAAACTAAATTTTGGGTGGAAATAAGTCTTTTGGTGTGTGTGTATATATATATTGAATAATGCTATGTGTACCTATTTTTGGTACACAATTCATGTACACAGTGATGTGTCATCATGCAATTGGGTGATTTTAAAATATGTGTTATTATATGATAAAAAAATATTTAATCACATGATGATACCTCATCTGTGTACACAAATTGTGTATAAAAAAATGGGTATACATAATTTTATTGATATATATTAATTATTGTTTCAGTTACTGGGCAGTTGAGTTGAGGCCCGTCCCTCCAACTAAGCTTCCCTCTGGCTGTTTGGTGCAATTTATGCAAAATTTCTAAAGTGGGTTTTGATTAATTTGCAACCGTGAACTACTCTTGATAAATTGTTAGAGTGAAGATGGACCCAAATATAACTCAAATAGGTCTACCCCCCCAACAATTACAAGTGGTTGATTGATTCTATCTTACCAAATCTCAACCTTAATTCTACCATTTTCCTTTTGGGAGTATAATGCACATGCATGTGACAACAATAAGTGTGGATAAGAATGGTTGAGTTACAATTATGATGACTGAATTGTTGTATTTATCCCATCTCACGTGCATTGAGGGAGGCAGAACAAGATCTAATAATCATATTTCGGAGGCCAAATCATGATTCCTCTACTATTCACATGTGAATCTGAATAGACATATATGCTTTGAGCACTTGAACGTCATATTTTTAATTCCAACTATCAATCTAACCAAAATTTCAATGACATTGATTATATTAGATTGAAGGGTTAGATTAACATCTAATAATTTAATATACAACAACGTTTCACATGGGAGGTCTTTCATTATTGAGTATTTTATTACCACCCGTCAGAAATTCTTTAATAAGGACAAGAACAGAGAAAAGGGTCAAACTTAATTTCTATGTATACGAAGCATTTGGTTGTTGTTGGGGAGTGTACATTGTATATTAAAATAGTGAAGGAGATGGTGATAAGAGTATGGTAGTGGGATTCTTAAAAGGCGATGAATGGGGCAATGTATGATGATAAAAAGTTAGCAAGATTCTTGTCTTCTTCTCAAGCCCACGAAAAGTACAACACAGATTGAGGCGGTGAAGGTGACTCTTCTTCTTATATTGTTTTCTCCTGTATTTGTTATGACTACGAGGAACCTGTGCTTCCACGAATAAGAATTTGTATCTCAACAATCGGATAACATTTCCTCAAGACTAATAATTACCCACATGTATTATGAATAGGAAAGTTTGTTCAATTATTTGTAAATTGTAAATGCCAGACAATGGTGCATGGTGTTAAAAATGTCCTAACGTAGATTAATATTAATAAAATTAAATAATTAAATAATTTAATTTTAGTCTACAAATAAAATTAAATAATTAATAATAATAAATCTAATACAATTAAGATTTATTAGAGTTTAATGAAGTCAGTTAATCTATAATACATTGGTTAGGTCTTACTTTAAAACCTAATATAGTATGGTTATAATATAGTTTATCCCATTAAAAATTGTCATTCAGACAAGTTTTTGAAATAGAAGACTAAATCACGTCAAGATATAATTTTAACAGATAATTATGGATTTAAATTATATGACGATTCAAATATTTTAATAATTTTAAAGTATTTAATTTAATATTTTATAATTTATGCATATATCTTTTCGATTATTCGGATTTGAATGTCCTATTTTTACCTTTGAAACTAGCTTTTAAGACATTGAAATATTATCCTTCCAAGTCACCTATTTTATGAACAAAACACAGAAAGATATAACACAAAACTAGTATGGAAAACAGGGTATATATTTTAGGGATGAATTTACAAGTTGGCCTTAGTTTTCATTGATTAAAATGACCAGACATAAGCTCAATGTCCCCACTTCAATATTAGTATATGATTGCACATGATGTTTGGGATTTTAGAAAGTAAGTGGGGTTTCATTTGTTTCTCAATAACTGTCTTGGTTGATGGTTAGGCAGCGGCATAATGACTGATGACGATGAATCAGGCTTAATTTTTGGAGGTAGATAGAAGCAGTTCAAATATTTATTGTAAACTTTATATTATCTTCTCTTTTTCTAAGAGTGGTTATGCCTTATTATGACTTCGCCTTTACTTTCAAGCAGTCAAGCAGCTGTTTTGGCAACTCTTTATGTGCCATTTTCCTTGAAAAAGTAAACCTAAACAATATAGCAAGTATTCTATATAATATTTTAAAATATGTTATATTATATCACTAGGATTGCCAATGGGTAGGATAACCCAATGTTTGATTGTGTGACTCAAAAAAATCGGTTTTAAACCGAACAAAATTCAAACCTTAGGTAGGTTTAAACTTAAAATTGTTTATTAAATTATCGGACTCAAATTTGAACAAAAGTTGTTTAAGCTTGAGGACTAATAGGCTTAAAAATTCATTATGAGAGAAGGGTTTATTTGTCAAGTTTTCAAACCTGTAAAAGAATTATTAGGGTGTTTTTGAAGGTTTTTAAAGTTATATAATAGGCTCGGAATAAACCCGTAATCCAAAAAAATTTAATGAATCAGGTCTAAACAAAAATCTGAGACCCTAATGGGTAGAACCGAAACCCAAACTCAATATTCTTTTTACAGGCTTAGGGTTGAACAAGTTAAACCTGATTCAATTGACCCGATTGACATTTCTATCTATCTCCCTATTCTTTGTGATAAACATGTCGATGGAAAGGTGCAAAAGCTCCGGACCAATTGTCAAACAATCCTTGTAGTTCAAATACACAATAGATGAAGAGTCGTGGGCCTGCTTGGTATTCAAGTGAGCGGCACTTGGTGTTTCTCCATAAGCTTGCTTGGACCATAAATGAGAGCTCGTTCTTGGGCCTTTGAACGGCACCGTTTTTAGCTTATTTCCAGAGCTAACTTGACCTTACTTTGCCAACACAAACAAATCCACTTGCGGCTTCTCTTCTACCCGAAAATTAAAATCGAAACTGCCATTTTTTGGTTCCTGTAGAATCAAAGTTTCTTTACTTCAGTTCTCCTGTCTCGTAGTCTCTCACTTTTGAGTCATTTGCATCAGGTTCGTTCATTCAATTGATATTAATTGATCCTACTTTCTATCTTTGGCTTGTTTTGTTCGGGTCAGGGCTCAACTTGTATCTTATTCATATTTTGACCCAATCTTCTGATGATTTATATGTATTTATGTATGTATTTGGTTTAATTTCGGATAGGGATGTGTTTGTGTTTTAATTTTGTTTTGAATTGGATTATTAGGGTTTTGTATGGCCTTTGTTATTTGAACATGGTGATGAGCGATTTTAGATCTTTTATTCAGTGCGAAGGGTTTTGAGAGGAGTCCTTATGTAATGAAATGGTGGTAAAGAGTGTGTTAAAAAGTCCTACACCAATTATTCTTGTCCCAATACTAGAGTAGATCTCGTTTTCGCATTATCAACTCATCGTCTATGAGAATTAGGATAAATGTTACTGACCATATGGTCTGTTTACCGTTTTGACATTTTCCTTCCATTGGGTCGTGGTAATGCTGTTGGATTGGCATTTTGCCTTGGATTCCCTGTTTTGAAAACTACTATATTTCTATTTGTTGCAAGGAAAGGATAAATGATCCAGGAGCATTATCTTCTCGTCTTTTATGTTGGTGCTGTTTGGGGGCTTAAGTGTAATGAACGATGAGGGGCTTTTGTGGGTAGTAGATAAAGAAAATGAGAATTCAAATGTGTGAAAGGCATAATAGTCCCCAAGCACAAATAAATGAGGAAACAGTCTTTGAAATTTGACCTTATTATTTGTCCTTGAGTACATCTCATAACATCTTAACCCTTCTTTTACAAGAGTATCAAGTTGCCCAGAGCTAATTTCAATTTCCTCTTTCATTTGTGGAATATTTAAATTCTCAACATATATCATAGGGGCTCTTAGCTCTTATTGCTTATTTCATTTCTGAAAATCTATATGAGAGGTTATAACAGTACTGATGGTAGATGACTTCTTATGGTAAGGCATGACCAACTTACTTCTGTGTGTGTTATTCTTAATTGTCTTGACCTGCCATGAACAACCTTACCTCTATTCAGTGTAGATGGCCGGTAGAGAAGTTGGATTTCCAAGTATGTTTTATTTTTTAATGTTATTGCTATACCGAGGAGATGATTTTGTAGAAGAGATGTTTGAATTTCCCATGAAGCATGTTTTCTGGAGGTAGTGTTGAATGCAGTGATAAATGATCGGATGTAGTTGGTGCTTGTTGAAAATGTTGTGTGTTTTTTATTTTCGGGATTTGGTGTTTTCTAATTTGGAGGTTATGGCAAAGGGTTTGGTTTGTACTCATGGATGATGATGGATGTATGGTTGTGATGTGGACAGGGAGGAGGCAGCGGCCATTGTGGTGTTAGTGTTGGTGGAGTTTTCGAAGATCGGTGGTCTTAGGTGGTAGTAGGAATTAGTTTGAACATGAGTTCAATCAGCAGGAGCCGAAGCAGGAGCAGGAGTCGGAGCCCAATGGATCGTAAGATCCGCTCAGATCGCTTTTCCTACCGTGATGCACCTTACAGGAGAGGTTCACGTCGGGGTTACAGGTTTCTGATTTTTGATCATATGCTTATTTGTTCTCTCTGCTTGACAATTTGCATGAGGGGGTACTGAGTAAAGAAAAACTGTCAATATGTGCTCCAGTGGAGGTTGTATTTGTAGTTGACGGCTATCCAAGTTGAATGATCTTACTTGCTTGTGTTGTGGTGGGTATTTAGAGTTTCTTTGCATATTGCTCTTCTGGTTGTTCACTTGCTAATTTCTTGGTTAGCCAGTTCATTGAGTTGTATGGTAAAGTGGCAACTTGGTTGAGTGTATACCATGTTTCTACATAGGATATATTTTTTGTGAAGATTGCCTGTCCTTTGTTGGTGTTCCGGTTTATAATTATGACTAAATATCTGATTTTCTGTTCTGAGTTAAATTAATGGCAAGTATTCCTTCACATTTTACTGCATTCAAGAGAGAATATTCACAGACATTGTATATATGATTGCTGGCAGAATACTTTTCAAATTTTGTGCTAAATTCTTTGTAGCAATTACATATTTGGGGTTGTCATTGATATGGCTTCATTGTATTGGATGGATACCTTTTTTTCTTTTCTCTGGAAGGGATAAAAAAATAAATAAAGAAAAGAGGGGGTGGGCCTTGGGGGTGAGACGCCGTGCTTGATATGGTGAGTTCCTAGATGTGGACCAAAGATAAGGGCATATGTGATATCTATTCCTTTTCTTGATGCCCCACCCAACGAGGCAAAGAGTTAATCAAGTTAGGAGTCAGAGAGTAGATGTCATGTTCCAAGGGTAAAGCTTATGCTTCCCTGGCCACTGGGGAGTCATCAACATATGAGTGCAGAGACTTGCTAGCTAATACTGGATCGTCAAAAAACCTATTTACTTTTTTTAATACCTGTATGGGGCTTTGTGTATCCTAACACTTTGCAAGTGTTGGTTTCCCAGCTTTCATAGGGATGAAGGGGCTCTTTCTGTTTGTCATGTTCTTTCTCCTTTCATCCTCAGCCTCTGTAACCCACAGAAGAAAAATGATTGTCATTTCGCTCCTCCTCCTTGAAAGGGGACTCTGACCTTAAAAGATTTGGTTGTATATTAATAGACTACCATGCATTTTTTTGCTCAGTGTTAATCATATTTTACTTTATTGCCAGCCAAAACAATCTATGCAAGAATTGCAAACGGCCAGGCCATTATGCTAGAGAGTGTCCTAATGTGGCAATTTGTCACAATTGTGGCCTTCCAGGGTAAGTACTTTTTTTGTCCTTGAAAAGAGAATTATATGGTTCATTCTTTATCAGTTTACAATACATGTGAATTTTTTTCATTGAAATAAGTTACACACCTGTCATTAGGTGGCTTGCAATGGTACACACAGTATTTTTACACTTCTATGCAATGTTTTTGCCTAAACAATGTTCTTTAGGCATAAATAAAGAATCATTTGGACATGCTATTCTTTATTTACTTTTACAGTAGCTGCTGTTGAAATTACAAAAGCCATGGAATAATTAGGACATAATGCACTGGTGACCTGTACTACTACTTGTTTCTACGTCTACCTCCACCATCTTGGAATACTGTAACTCGTTCTCCTCCACCTGATCTCTTGCTGTCATCAAATCTTTCCATTATTACCTTGACACTTAACCATCTATTTCTTCAGTTTACTTTTCAAATATTCACTTATAATAAAAAACAATTTGTATTGCAACTTTTTTGTTTTTCCTGCATAAGGGCCAATATCACCATTTCTGCTTAGTCAATGATGATCTCCTTAATTCTACTCCTAAATGCTAATGACTAGCACTGATGTATTTGTTGTTATTATGCCTGAAAATATTTGAGCAGCCACATTGCTTCAGAATGCACCACAAAGGCGTTATGTTGGAACTGTCGAGAACCAGGCCATATGGCTAGCAATTGTCCAAATGAGGGCATCTGCCATACCTGTGGCAAGGGTGGACATCGTGCTAGAGATTGCACAGCTCCCCCACTGCCACCTGGAGACTTGAGGTTGTGCAACAACTGCTATAAGCAAGGTCATTTTGCTGCTGATTGTACAAATGACAAGGCATGCAATAATTGTAGGAAGACTGGTCACCTGGCACGTGATTGTCCAAATGATCCTATCTGCAACTTGTGCAATGTTTCTGGGCATGTGGCTAGACAGTGCCCAAAGAGCAATGTCCTAGGAGAGCGGGGTGGGGGTGGGGGTGGGGGCGGTGGTGGTGTTCGTGGCAGTGGTTATCGAGATATTGTATGTAGGAACTGCCAGCAGCTGGGACATATGAGCAGGGATTGCATAGGGCCCTTGATGATCTGTCATAACTGTGGAGGACGAGGACATTTGGCATATGAATGCCCTTCAGGAAGATTTATGGACCGCTACCCACGGAGGTACTGATGTGTGGTGAGAATGTGGTGTTCGCAATTTATACTAGTTATGCTTTTCTTAATTGGATACTAATATATAGTTGAGATTGAAGGTTGAGACTGAGTAGAAATTTTCAGCAGTTGATTTGCTATTTTATGTGGTAGGAGTGGTTTTGTTGATGTGAATTATTTGTTTTCAGTCAAGACTTAATGATTTAGTAATTTTATTTTACTGTCTTTGAATAAAAGCTTGCCATTAACAAGAAGCTCATCGTGGCTATCGGTGAAGTTTGATAATAATAATGGATTTGAATGAGACAATTTTGGAACGTTGCATTCCGTTATTTCTGCCGAGTTGTTCATCATATAAGCTAATTTTGTGTACTGAGAGACAATTGATCACCAGCAAATTGATGGTTTGATTCTGACAAAGCATATAGACAGCAATTGCCTCAATGTCTATAAAAGGCGGAAGCTGACGATGTGTTGGTGAATTGTGTCTTGTAATATACTGTTTTTGCTTCCAATTTTTGGACCTCTAGTCCATGAATCACGATGTGGTAGTGCTTCATGTATGGATATGGTTTGGCCCGAAGGATTTTCTCATTTATGAAGTTGACCATATTTTTGGCACAATGTATTTTTTTCTCTGGAATTATTTTACAAAGAGTAGATTACATTTTGCCGCTCGGTTTGGCTTAATTACAGTTTATTCACTCTTAGATGACTTTATTGACACTTCTTATCTAGAAGTGAAATTACTGTTTTATCTTTATTATTTTATTTTTTAAAATTCTAATGTAACTTTATAAAAGTTACATAAAGATTTCAATTGTGTAGTCGAGCAAACATGATTTATTGAAAGGCTAAGGACTATTTTCCATTCAAATTTTAACTCAATCTTAAAAATATACTTATGACAGATAAAAAACTTAAACATTCACCTACTCTTAAATTATCGTTAACTTTTTCATTAAATGTAGGGGAAAAATTGTTATTTAATAATAATATTAAAAAATATATAATTTTATCTTATTTTTTCTCTCAGATTTTAAAAATTGACATTTAACCTCTATACCTGAACTTTGAAAAGTACTCCTTCCCCCTAAATTCTTAATTTTGTCTTCACCCTCCCTCTGGCCACCGGCGATCTATGTGGCTGGAGGTTAAACAACAAACGTTGTCCTTCAATGGACTATGGAGCATTGTCGTTGTCTAGTTTGGTCCAGATCTGGACGACAGTCGTCATCTAGAGGATGAACTCTAGAGGAAGACTCCTTCGCCGTTGGTCGGTCGTCGTTGGAGAAAGTGATTGGATTTTAAGGGGAAAAAGTGAATTTTTTAAAACTTAATTCAAGGGGAAAATGTTTGTTTTCCAAATTAAAGGGGAAAAGTGAGATAAAATTTTAATTATTTTAATATTATTGATAGAATGATAAATTTGCCCTTTAACCCTAATAGAAAATATGTGAGTGTCCTAACAGAGTAAACTTTGGGTGGATAATTGAGTTTTTCATCTGCTATAGGTATATATTTCTCATTTCAACAAACTTGGGTGAAAAATTGTCCTTTTCCCTTTATTAAAATATTAGGGATGTTAACAAATTTTTTTAACGGTCTGAGAAATTTGAAAAAAGTTTGAGATATTTTGAAAGGCAAATAACTATTTCCTACCTAAGTTTTAGTTCACTATTAAAAATACACTCATAACAGATAAAAAATTCAAATATTCACCCGTTTTAAAACTGTTATTAAATTCTTTGTTAAATATAAGAGTAAAATTGTTATTTAATAATATTATTAAAAAATATATAATTATATCTTATTTTCTTTTTTAGGTTTTAAAAATTGATATTTAACCATATACTTGAACTTTGAAAAATGAATTTTTTTCTCTCCAAAACAAAGCGTCATCTAGAAATCTAGATGATGATTGTCATCCTTGGACGACAGTTGTCATCCAGAGGTCGTCCTCTGGACAACTTCATCCTATTCTTTTGTTATTAGTTGGTCATTCGCCAGATAAAGTGATTGAATTTTAGGGGGAAAAGTAAATTTTTCAAAACTTAATTCAAGAAAAAAAATGTTAGTTTCTCGAATTAAGGAGGGAAAATAAAATCTAATTTTAATTATTTTAATATTACTGACAAAATGAATGATTTACCACTTAACCTTAACAGAATATTTGTGGGTGTGTCCTAACAGATTAAAACTTGGATAAATATTTAGATTTTTCATCTGTCATGAGTATATATTTGTCGTTTCAACAAAACTTGGATGGAAAATTGTCTTTTTTCCTATTTTAAAAATTATTAAAATTCTAATATGCTCTATAAAGTATTCAAAAATTACATACTCATTTTTAAAGAATTAAACAAAAAATAATAAATTAATAGTGTAAATATTATATTATAAAAAATTAGAGTTATAATAATACTTTTAAAGAGTAATATTATACGTAACTATTTTGAGTACACAAATAAATGCATACTTATGTGTGTTATCATATGATTGAATGATATTTTATCTTTAATTCAAAATCATCCAATTGTATAATGATATATATCAAGTGTATACACATTTGTATACTCAAAGTGAGCATACATAATTTTATTGATTTTTAAAATATATAATGCAAATATGATTTTTTTTCAAACAAAAAGGAAAATATATCATTTACCTCTCAAAAAGTTCTAAAAATTACATTGTATACTGTGTTTAATGTCACTTCAGTATCTATTTTGATTACTTGTTTCCTTTTTTGGTCTATTAGGATGAATGCAAGAGGCTACGCTGGAGCATAAAATGTGGACTTATCAATCGTCTAACTGTGGTTTGGTTAGCACCAAATTAGTCTTTTTATTATATAGATGTTTTCCTTCTCCTAAGAACATTAATTGGTTCCTTATAGGGTGACATTCAGGAGAAGGCCATGGCTCTCCAGTCAGTCAGAGTTAAAGATGTCTGTTCATTTTGTCTTTAAGTATTGTCTTTCATTTTATACATGGTGGGTGAAATTTTTTCTGTATTCTTGAGGCTGGGTAGATAACCTTGATAAGTAAAATATGTGAACCCAAAGGAAGCTATTTGTAGGATTCAGCTGCAATTGCAAAGTGTAGAGTTTAGATAGTAAGAAAGCATTGCTCACTGTTTGATTTAAAATATGGGAACAAAAAAAATCTGTTGAGGAATTTATTATTTACGTTTTGTCCTGAACACCTTGTTCTTCTTAATTTCCCCAATTTTGAGGAAAATCTGACATTAATAAAAATGATAATGAGCAAGAAGGTTGTGATCTCTAAATGATGCTTTGTTGTGAGCAAAAATCTGTAGATGCCTCTCATTGATATCAAGTAAAAGCCAAATAACAATAAAACTATATGTACACACATTTAAGTATATAATTGACATGTCATTATGTTATTGGATGATTTTAAATTAAAGATAAAATAATACTCGATCATATGATAACATATCAACTTTGTACGTATAGCATTGCTTGCCAAATAAACATTCACCTAAAATATGAAATAATGTAGCTCATGGGCAGTTTTTGCTGATTTCATAAAGAAGTGAAAGACAGATACAGCCAAAGCAAAAAGCAGTTATTCGTTGAAGGAAGGATTGAAATGATATGTAATGCATTTCACTGTTAGGTGTATAAAGATTAGGGTCTGATGTTCAGACAATGATACACCATTTCATTCTCAACGTTTATGCTTTTTTCCTACCTTTTCACCCATTTATCTTTATTAAGGTTGATATTTCACTATTCCAAGTTTTGGTAATCGTTTAAGTGGTGCATAAAATTCTTTTTAATGCAGTGGATGGAAGCAGAGATATTGCGCCTCTGTCATCTACGTGATCAAGCCAGTGATTTAGGGCGTAGAAAAAAATATCCTTAACAACTTTATGAGGAACTTTGTTGTCATCTTGCATGCAGTTGGATGTTTGTCATCTAATGTTTATTTTCTCTGGTAAATTCTTAACATCTGCAGCAATGAGGCTTTGGTTCAAGCTTCTTTCATTTTCCTTTTCCTTTATTTATTTTTTAAATCTTAATCTTACTTTCTTGTTCCTTTTTGTCTTTGTTTATCCATATGCCATCTGGGTGTCTGATGAGCTTTTTGATCTTCTTATGGTAATTTACACTATAGCATTGGATGGAACTTTTGAATGATTTTTTCATCATAAAGTAATAATTTACACTGGTATATATGTTTTTACAGAAGTTTGTATGATGTTAAATGTGAGCTGACTGTTCTAGCTGTTGTTCTCTTTTGGAAAAAAATTTGACTTAAAACCTTTTACAATCTGAAAAACTGTATAAGATCTGTTTTCGCCACAATACAACCAATTTGCATATTCTTTCAAATCGTAACTTTGTTATCCTCCTGGCTGTATTACATATAGCTTGTGTCGACAACACGCTGTAACCTTTGATTGGAAAGAAAAGGAAAAAAGCCAAATTAGGTGTATTTTCATTTGTACATTTGGTTGAAGTTCCAGGGAGGAACATTTATGCATCAATTTTCTTCCCTCCATGTCTACATCCAGCCCTCCACCCTTCTATCAATGCTACATTGATCCAACTCGTCATTTTAGTTCTCATTATATACTTAACTCTGTAGATGAAATGTTAACTCCGTGCGGAACTGAGTAATTATGTATCTGCACTTAATTACTTGTAATGGCAAGGGCAATGCTTTGTCACAACAGTTGAGTGCTCCTTGACTTCTGTTCACGCTTAGAGAATGTGTGAGGAAGTTGCAGCTTCTAAAGACGCTAGAGGAGCGGCAGGTTCCTAAAATGGATCCAAGTTATGAGTCTGATGAGGATGATGGTGAAACGGATGACAAGAGACAAGGTCTGCTCTATTTCCCTGTGGATTTTGAACATATTCTTGTATTTTATATTATATTCAATGGTAACATTGTGGTTGGTGCATGCAGAAAAGTATATGAGACCAAGAGGCAGTGGCTTTAGCAGGAGAGGAAGAGAACCTATGTCTCATGGGATAGGAGCTTCTGCTTCAAATGATTCTGTTAGTGGGACAGAAAATTATTCAGGTGGAAATAAAGAATTGAGTAGAAACTTGTCTAATAAAGGTTTCTTAAACAAAGGGGATGATTTTGTTGGAGCTGGCGAGATAGTGAATGAAAATCTATGGAACCTAGTGAGGGCTAAAGAAACTCAGCGGTTAAACAGCTGGGAGAAGCCAAGAATTGCTTCAAATGTAGGCACTGAAAATCCCCATTCTGTGGTGTTATCAGAACCAAATTCTAGGGTTTCAGAAATTTCACCAATACATGGCTCTATACTCGATAGGTGTAGTGTAGTCTTCTCCCAAAATTAATGAATCAGAGAAAATGTGGCACTACAAGGATCCATCTGGAAAGGTTCAAGGACCATTTTCTATGGTGCAGCTGCGAAAATGGAACAACACTGGTTATTTTCCTACTAATTTGAGAGTATGGAGATCTACTGGGAAGGAAGAGGACGCCATACTTTTGATTGATGCATTAAGTGGCGAGTTCTATAAAGATCCTCCATTGGTGGACATCAGTTTGTCTCAGAGGGTCTTGTACTCTGGGAAGCCACATGGAGCAACTTTGCTGTAAGGAATGGAGATTAAAGTTGGAGGAAATTCAAAATTCAATGAGAACCCTACAGCTTGGAATTCACATGATTCCCTGAGTTCTGTAGCTCAGTTGGTACTCGGTAGAGTTACAGAGATGACTGGTGTTCTGAAACAAACCTCCATTCTCCAACTCCAGGTACCACATTTCAGACCAAGGGAAAAACGTCGGAAAGAGAATGGCCACCCACTCTTACTGAACCATCTGGTCCCATCATGATGGCCAACTGATTGCCAGGAGGCAATGAAGGGCAGCAATCTTCTACTGTGCTTGTTCCAGAGAGTGGACAATCAACGCATTCTCTTATTTCAACATCTTCTACATCAAAATTGAATGGTAATGTGGATAGTTTAAAGATGTCTCGTGTAGTGAGTTCAGCATCTAAGCCAGAAATAGGCGAATCACAGAGGGTACTTGTCAGTTCCCATCAGCTACCAGTGACTAATTCAGTTGCCTCAATGAATGCTGGTGTTGATTTGAAAAATATTGGTGCTGCCCTCCAGCGCTTCGTTCAACCTGTGACTAATCAAATTCCCCCTGTGGAAACTCACGGACGGGGGTCTGGTTTGGCTGCAAGGCCAGAGATGATTGCTTCATCTCCAAAACCAAGGAGTGGATCTCAAGTATGGGGAAATCCTTCACAGAAACACAGCCAAATAATCCAGTTCATATGCTGGGCCGTGACCGGGGCCAGACAATCAGAGTACTCATTGGGGGCAAATGCCAGTGAACCCAAGCATGCGTTAGCGGGGACAATTACCTGCAGGTTCTAATATGAACTGGGGAACCCGAGGACAAGCACAGGCTCCTGGAAATGCAAATTCAGGTTGGTCTGCACCTGTAAATGGACAAGTTCCTGGAACTACGATTCCTAGCTGGGTGCCACCTGGGCAAGGACAAGCACCTGTTAATGGAAACCCAGGGGTGGATGGCTCCTGGAGAAGGGCCAGCCACTGGGAATTCAGGCATGTTGAGAGGTGAACAGAAGAACAGTGGAGACGGGGTCTCAGGCCAAAGAGATAGGACACCTCAGGGTGTTGATACTTGTCACGGTGGAGGCAGACATTGGAATCGACAGTCATCATTTGGCAACTGAGGAGAAGATTCAACTAGGCCTATTTTTAGAAAGGGGTAGAGAGTATGTAAATTCCATGAGAGTGGGCATTGCAAGAAAGGATCTCAATTTGATTACCTACATACACACCTGAGGATCTCAATGGGAATTGAATCTGAAGGATGTGAAGAGCAGTTCAACTCAATCTGTGCAGTAAATTAGTAAAAGACAAAATCTTTTACAGCTTTATACGCAGTATAATCTGTTGCAGATTAGCCGTTTCTTCTTCATAGATTCTCAGTTTTGATGCTTCTTTTATTTTTGTCTCTGTGAATCCACATTCCTTACATTCAAATAATAGAAAACGTACAGATGTACCAGTATTGGGGTTGATGAATGGCTTCCTATTCCTTATTTCTGACATTGTAACTGTAAATCACCGTTATTTTAAATATTTAAAAATTATTAAAATAATTTTAATTTTATTATAATTATATTATTATTTATTATTTTTTTACAATAAAAATACATTTATTTTTAATTAATATAATAAATAATATAAAAAATATTTAAAAATAATTATATCCTAAAATATTTAAATAAAATAATTTATTAATATTCTTTTATTACCATTAATTATTTATATCACCTATTATTATTAAATTTTATAAAATATAATAATTAATTATATTTAATAATTTTTATAATAATTTATCTTTAACATAATCTTTATATTTTAAAAATAACACTTTACTTAAGCCAAAGGGTTCTTTAGTTTTCAAGCGGGCGGCACTTAGTACTTCTCCATAGGCTTGCTTGGGAGATCGTTCTTGGGCCGTTTGAACGTCGCCGTTTTCAGCTTATTACCAGAGCTAATATTTGCAAACACAAGCAAATCCGTTTGCGGCCACTCTTCTTTTTCCCCAAAATTGAAATCGAAACTGTCATTGTGTTGGTTGGTACAGTAGAATCAAAGTTTCTTCCCTTCAGCTCTCCTGTCTCGTAGGCTCTGACTTTTGAGTTATTTGCGTCAGGTTCGTTCAATTCAATTGAAATTAATTGATCCAACTTTCAGTCTTGGGTTGAACAAGACTACAAGTTCCGGCACTCTAGGAGTTGCAGTGACGTCCGATCAGTTTGTAACAGAAGAAGCAATTCTTCACCTCTATGCCCGCTACCTCCAACAGATATTGTTTCCTCTCTGCAACATTGTTACAGTTTGCTTATTTTACTCGAGCTTGATTACTATGACATGATCTTCATAGGTTCCTTTCGACGAACAATTTGGGCATATCCTGAATTCCTCAAAAGGTACGTGTTGAAAGCTATACATTTTTTCATTCAAGATTGGGTTTTTATACAATACAATTGATAAATTTCGTAGTAGCTTTAATTTGGTCTGTTGCAAGATTAAATGAAAATTTTGCTTCCTCATAGCCAAAACAATTGTCGAGGCTTTAGGGAATTCTAGAAATGGAGTCAATTGAATTGCGAGAAATTAGTGTTTCCCTGAACTTCAATTTTCAAGTATCTGGTTAATAAAATGGCGTGCTTTAAAACTTTTTTTAGTTAAATTGAGGGCAAAACAAGAGTGTTTGTTTAAGGAAGCTAATGATTTTGATGATATGTTGCTTTGCAGGGATTCTTTAGTGTGGTTTAGTTGTCTTGTTCAAAACAAGGCTGTTATCTCATCACTGTCTGAAGTTTCTACTCCTTCGAATCCCTTTAATTATATCACTTGTGCAGGCAAGAGAAGATATGGGGTAATAAGACCTTTCCTAGGAGCACAACGCATGTCCTTGCCTTCGGATAATTCATTGATGAAAAGATTGGAAACAATCGAGTTTCATAGTGTTACTAGTAAATTAATACATTCAAGATCCATGAGCAATGCATCAATTGAGTTAAAGATGGACGGTGATGCTGTGAGGTTTTCTTTTAATAAGCAGGGTAACATAAATGGATCACTGACAATAGTGAAGGAGAAGGCTAAAAGGTTGAAAATGTCAAAAAAGTCTAAGCTTAATGAACTCAGGTTTTATCGTCTCATGGCCAAAAAGAAGATGAACTCTCCAAATCCAGCAGTTAGGATTCGATACAAACTTGAGAAGGTTGGCAACCTGTTGAGTTATTCAATTGATATTTTGCTCGGTGGTGTTGAAAAAAAAATTAGGTTTACTTTTTAGTCACAATATTTCAGCTACTAATGCTTCTTTATTTTGAGTTTTTCATTTTTTTTTTTTTAAGTCTGGTGCACGATAGACTTTTTTTAGTCTCGTGGAAATTTAATGTTGCATGTGTACATTGTGGTTGCCCTAGATATTATGCTATTATGTCTTAGAAATTAAGGATAGAATTAGATTTGGTTTGAGTTGTGGAGAGGCTTTTGTGTAATCCTTTTCAATAAAACTATGTATATTCACTTTGAATACGCAAATAAGTACACATTTATATATGTTATCTTGTGATTGAATAATTTTGAATTCAGAATAAAGTAACACCCAATCTCGTAATGACACACATAAATGTGTACCCATTTGTATATTCAAAGTGGGTATGTATAGTATTACTTAATTCTTTTTTGGGAGTGGAAATAATAACTATTATATATGTATTTATATTAGAACAAATGTCATAATAAAGTGTGTAAAAAATGTAGTTTTGGTCTAGTTTAAAGGTGTTTGAGCTATTTACCTGTTATTCTATCACCCTATTAATGGTTTAAGCCTTTTAAATTTCTGTATAAAACATTTTCAGGCCAAACGGAAGGAATCATGGCTTATTGAGAAGTTGAGGAAATTTGAGATTCCTAAAGGCCCCCCTGAAAGATATGATCCAGAAATTTTAACCGAGGAAGAGAGACACTACTTAAAGCGTACTGGTGAAAAAAAGAAAAATTATGTCCAAGTTGGAAGACGAGGAGTGTTTGGAGGTGTCGTTCTTAATATGCATCTCCATTGGAAGAAGCATGAAACTGTGAAGGTTGTTTGCAAGCCTTGCAAGCCAGGGCAAATCCATGCTTATGCTGAAGAACTTTCTCGACTGAGCAAGGGCATTGTGATTGACATAAAACCTGACAATACTGTAATATTTTATCGTGGAAAGAACTATGTGCAGCCAGAAGTCATATCACCTCCTAGTACTTTATCTAAAGTAAAGGTAACTTTATTCCCTTTTTTTTATTGTTTATCCTCCTTGTGTTCACCATCTGCACATGTTTATATATACTCTACCCTCAACAATGTTCTTCTCAAGAATCAAGTAGTTTTGGGCTTAGGAGTTTAAGTAGGTCCAATTTATATATGGTCTTGGTATATTTGAATTTATCCTTTCCTTCCGGATTATTATTTTAATGTAATGATATAAATTTCTTTATAATGTAATCTGGACTTGCCTTGATGATTTCTTGAAATTTTCCATAGGCATTGGAAAAATATAGGTATGAGCAGTCCCTGGAGCATACAAGTGGGTTCATTGAAAAGTTGGAGCAAGAACTAGAAGAGTATCATAAGCATATTGCTTTGTACAAGAAAAGAAAAGAGGATGTGCATTGTGATTTCTTGGTAAGCCATTTCTCATTTGGCAAAAATTTCAAACAGAAAAGAATTGATCATCTACATGTGAGCATTATACTTTAGTAGAGAAAATAAGACACATAAAATAGAGTTGTTTCTAATTGTCAATATATATATTTGGATTTTTAGAGCTGCCATGTTCATTCCCCATGTCAGAGGATGACAGTCCTATCCTTGTCCATTGATAGTGAGCTTATATTATTTCTTGTGGTTTTAGAATTTCCTATGCAAGCAAGATTAGAACTTTTTGGAGAAGATGTCATCTAGCTGATAGTGAAGTCTGTTTTACATGGTATCAATCTTGTTGGAGACCTCTCAGCATAATTTTGTATGTGGTTATTTTGCATATTTCGTTTTGAGTTGACATGTCTTGCATATATACTTACTCTTCTTTTCAATTGTTAATTTGTTTTGGTTTGGTGTTTTGCTTTTCCTGATTCATGGACCTCTTTGTCCCCAAAATTCTTGAAAATCTCTCCTGTCTTCTTGTTAAAGGAAAATGAGATGATGTAAGAACTGTGTGAATGAACATCTGCTTATTTCCAGAAGTAGACATAAAATCTTTATAGTTGTAAATGACTTACATTGATGGATTCTTTTTTAAGTAAATGTGAAAATTGAAGTTTCTATTGTATATCTTTTGCTGAAGTTACAAATATGTGAAATGATTCTTATCTATATTTTGCAGGATAACACTTGTCCAAGAAAAACCTAGACTTAACCATAGTCTTCCTCATTGGAGAATCCAGTGTGTTCAAAAGGAGATTTTTGGTTTCTGTGGAACAGAGCAACATTAGTCAAATATAACAAGTTTCATAGTGTCTGTCCAAGTTTACAACACAAATTTTTTCAGTAAGAAGAGAAAAGAGCCAATGAAGAATTGCTGTTCTTGGAGCATAATGGTAAACCTGCAGTAAGTTGTCAAGCCCAGAACCGTACGGTGCTGAGGAGGGGGAGCCATGCTGGTGTTGACTTGGTTTCAAAATGATTCAGATTGAGAAAGAATTATTTGTATCTGTGGTCCATAGCCAGAGGAGACATGGATGGACTTCACTAGGAAAATGCATGGAAAACTCTCAATGGCGTTGGGTTTGAGAAATATTTTATTAATAAAATTAGATAATTATCTTAAAAATTATTTGGTATAAATTATTATTATGTTTGATAAAATTAAATAAAAATGTGTAGATATGAATAATTATTATGTTTGGTTAAAGATAATAAAAGAATACTAATATATTATTTTATTTAAATATTCTTAGATATAATTATTTTAAAATATTTTTTTATATTATTTGTTATATTAATTAACAATAAAAGTATTTTTGCTCTAAAAAACATTAATAAATAAGGATTTAATAAAATCAAAACTCTTATATTATTTATCATATCACTATTGGTAATAAAAGATTAGTAGAATTTTAATAAAAAATTATAAGAATATTTTATTATATATAAATTAATCAAACTAATGTAAATAATAAAATATAGACTGTCAAAATAATTTATGATTCTTATGCAAGTTTAGTGTGATTTAAGGTAAGTGTTGGTAACTTGGTGAATTCAACCAAGCGAAGTGCAAGAGCAAGTAGTATGAAATGATATATGGCCAAGATATAAACCAAGACTTAAAGGGCTCACCCCCGGTCAGGGTTGTTCCAACACCTATCTTCGACCACAATAAAGAAAGGATAAAGCACAAGTTGTTTTGCTAATTCAAAGCAAGTGTTCATTCATCAAACTCTAACCTTGTACATAAGAGAGTTAAGTCCTTTTATAGGCTTCAAAATATAATAGATTAAGATATATTTTGAATTCAAAATACAATAAACTAATGAATCTTGAGATCTCAACCTAATAAACATTAGTTCATAGGATAGAGCTACTACGACTTTGCATTCTTGTCTTTGTCGAAAATATAAGTTCAGCGCCGACCCTTTTGTCTAGCTTGTCTCCTCCATTAATTATTCATTTGATTTGCTTTTGAGTTCTCCTATGCTAGCTAATATACTAATAAAAGAGTTCAAATGCATAAAAACACAAATTAAGCTATTACACACTTAATTAAAGAAGTAGCTTCATCTGACTTGGGTACTAGTCATAGATCCAAGTGAACACATTATACCCAATTGAGTGGTTTGAGTCTATTGAAACTTGCATAACCGAATGGTGGGGAGAGTGATCATGGGCTTGGACTTTGTTATGTAGGTGGAAGTGTTGGAGCTTGATTGCAAGATATAAGCCGAATTCTTATTAATAATTTTTATTAACTTTCAACTAAATGATCTTTTAGTTCTTTTTTCACTGCTGACCAGGATCAAACCAGTGAACAAATTTAGATGAAGAAGTTTTGGCATTTGGGGGAGATAACGCTAATTTTCTGTATTATTAATATTCAATGAGAAGCACGTATAATTGAATTTTATAATATGAATAATTAAGAGTTAAGAATTCAAAGTTAGAGATAATTTGATACGATACAATAAAAAATTTGAGTCATTAATCTGACACGATTGATTCAATAAAAAAATTTTGATTAGAGTTAAATTTTTTAATATAAAATTTAGTTCTTAATAATTAGATACGATTCAAAATTAAATTGAATCATATTTGAGTTGAATTAGAATAATTTTTTAAAGTATAGTTTATTAGGGACAAATTGAATAAATGTTAAAGACAATAGTTAGTACCAACTAAAATATTCAAATTCTTATATATTGTACACAGATGAACCTCTATGCAGTTGTATTTACTTTTATTTTTTTTTTTTATTTTAAAATTTTATATTTAGTTATTAAGATTATTAATGCCTATTAATGGGTGTTGGTATGCAATTTTTTTACCTATGGGGGGTTTGGTTTACGATATATAAAAATTAATCTGGTAATCTATCTTTAATTGCTGATGTGGCAGGTAATATAAAAAGTAATTTTATTATCATTTCCATCTTAGATATTTAAAAATTACCAAAGTAATCTTGATTTTGTTACTATTATATCTTTACTTATTAATTTTTATGATAAAAATATTATTATTTTCAATTAATATAACAAATAACATGCAATATATTTTATAATATTATATTTAAAAATATTTAAATAAAATAATATATTAACATTTATTTATTACCTTTAATCAAACATAATAATTATTTCTATTTATCCTATTCATTTTAATTTAAATATAATAATAAAAATAATATTCTAATTTTAGTAATAAAACATTACCTAAATTATACGTATCTATAATGTTATATTGTGTGTTATATTAATATTAAATTTAAGTTTTTTTGGGAAGAAATTAAAATGCCCAATTCAAATCAAAACATGGTTGGAAGATTTAAAAAAAAAGATCTAATTTGAATCAAATTGACGGTTGACATGACAAGATGAAACACACTATGAAGCTATTCAAAGCATCAATAGAATGAGTTAGAGATCACAATGGGCTGCATTGCGCTGGCTCTGATGCAACGTATCATGCTTAAGGGTCAAGTTGGGCCTAGTGGATTGGCTAGACTATTAGGATTGAATGGTCAGCGACACAACCCAAAGCCCTTGAGTTACCTTCGCGGGCCTTTAGAGAGCCAATCTACCAAATTATAAATTTTTAAAAAATATTTTTAATATTTAATTAATATTTATTTATTTTTAAATATCTTTTAATGAGTCATACCAAACCTGTATGCAAACCTTACCCCAAGCACACGACCTTGATATGCTTATTACAATAACCAATAGTGTCGAAAAAGTGGACTTGAATCATCTTGTAGATCGGTTTGATTGCTGGACATGTCTAGGATGAATATTTATTTGTAAAAAAATATATATTTTGTTAACAATAATAAGACCAAAGGACTATTTTCTATCCAAATTTTAATGCAAAGATAATATATATTCATAGAGTTTTAAAACCTCAAATACTTATATATAAATTAACTTATGTTAAAATTTGTTGTTAAAGATAAAGGTAAAATTATCATTTTATTACTAAACCCTAAAAATTTATATAATTTCTTCCATTATTTTGAAAAACTAACAATTTCTCTTTAAGAGTAAGTTTTAAAAATTTCACTTTTCCCCCCTAAATCCAAGCCCAAGAGTTTCAAAATTTGGAATCCATGACGATGACAAAAGCAACTGAGACTACTACTTGACGACAAAAGCACGTTTAGAATCCAACAAATGAATTGTCTTATTTGTCCTGAGTCGTCAAGGCATCACTTGTTGACGGAGAGAGATGAGGACAATTTGTCTCTCTTTATTGATAGACAAAGAGTCTTCATTCATTCGTTGACCTCGTTGACGTCTTTTCACCTCTTGATGACAAAGGAGGGTTGGCTAATAGTTTGAGTGGGAAGAGGAGGTTACCAGAGACAAAGCGACGGTCAGAGAGGGGTTGGGGGGAAATAATTATTTTTCAAAACTAAAAAGTTTAAGCAAAGGTAAATGTGTTAATTTTTAAAATCTAGGAGAGGAAAGAAACAAGATAAAATTAAATATTTTTTAATAATATTATTGAAATAATAAATTTACTCTTATATATAATAAAAATTTTTAACAGAATTTGAATAATAAATAAGTATTTAGATTTTCAAAATCTCTCACACACACACACACATACATGGTGGAAATAAATCCTTTGGCCTAATAATAATAATAATAAACACATTGAATAATTTATAACGCAAGCCACCCCTTGGGGTCTATAACCTAAAGTTACCAAAAAAATAATAATACATAACCTAAGTGAATAATTATGATTCAACCGTACATTACAAGCAACTGCCACCATCTGCTCCTCCGTGTTTTCTGCCGCCTCTCGCTTCTCCACCTTATGAATCTCCTTTCGACATTAAATCGCATTTTCTTTCAGACTTTCATTGTTTTAAAGGCCAAACAAACATTTTCCACCTAAATTTTATTCTAATATCAAAAAATATATTCAAAATAAATAAAAATTTAAATATTTATTTATAAACTAATTACTATTAAAATTTTCACTTAAAAATAAAAGTAAAATCTTATAAATTCTAAAATTTAAAAAAGTTATACCATTCTCCTCCTCAAAGTTTTAAAAACTAAAACTTCACTATATTTTCAAAACTTAAAAAGTTTATATTTCACCTCTAAAATTTGTTTCATCTCTTCAACCACCATCATTCTCGTCAATGGTTGGTACTTTTCACCTATCTTCTAGATCCGACTATGATAGACAACGAAAGACGACCATCTACCACCATGAAGGATGACGAAATGTTATCCTTCCTTATGTTGTCTACACGACATGATCAAGGATGACGTCACTTGTTTTCAATTTGGATGATGAAAGATCATCCTTTGTAAGAGAAGATTGTCGATTGGATTTGAGAAGAGTGTCAGTCGGAGAGGAAACCTAGAAATTAGGGAGAAAGTGAATTTTTCAAAGTTTAATTATAAGAAAGAAATTATTAATTTTTTAAAATAAAGAGAGAAAATGATATAAATTTTTTAGGTTTTAGATTTTAAGGTTAAAATAACGATTTACCCTTACCTTTAATTGAAAATTTTATCGATAATTAGCTCATGGATGAGTATTTGGATCTTTCATGTGTGTTTTGAAATTTGGGTAAAACGTAGGTGGGAATAGTTATTTGGCCTTCTTTAAAACTCAACCGCCTCTCCGCCAGCCAGTTGATATTTAGGTTTCACAAAATGTGCTAAAATATTCACGCTTGTTCGATTTCGTGGAGAAGAATTTGATTGATTGATTGATTGATTGATTGATTGATCGGTTATATGATGGCTCTCTGCAAGCGCATGGTTAAATTAGTCTCGGATTCTGGTGTTTGTTTCACCAACTTTGACTTGAGTTACTCTAGCAAGATTGATTGCAGAAAGATTTCACAACTCGTTAAATCTAATGGAAATCGTGCCTTTCTTGTCGATACATTGCAACTGGTGAATTCCGTTTGTTATTATTGTTTTGTTTACTTTTCGATATTTGCAGTGTTCTTGCTGAATTTTTATTTTTTTTCAAATTGAAGGTGAGGGGCTTAGAAGCTCATGGCGTGCCATCGAAACAGGCTGAGGCAATAACGGCTGCAATTACTGAAGTTTTAAACGACAGTTTGGAGAATGTGGCTCACTCTTTTGTTTCCAAGGCAGAAATGCAAAAAGTAAGCATTTCAAAGCTTGACTTTTTGTCCTTTTATCTTGCCTACTAACTGTTCGACGGGAATCGTAACTGTATTTGTGATGTTTTTTTGTGATACGTAGAATGAGATGGCTCAAGAATCAAATCTTTCAAAGTTTAAATCTGAAGTGCAAAGTTTGCAGGTAATGTACGGTTATTGTTATTTCATTTCTGTGCTGCAGGGAGTCTAATAAACTCTTATTATGCCATGAGAATATGAGGCCTAGTTTCTGTGAAAGTGATAGTTTTGATTATGTTATATATTGTTAAGCCTAGTTTCTGTGAAAGTGATAGTTTTGAATATGGTTATATATTGTTAATGATACAACTATCATTCAATGGTTTGGTAATCAAAGAAATTTCAAACAATAACTGATAGGTATTTAGAATATGATGCTTTTTAGAATGTGGGAATTTTTGGCTTACTAAAACAGAAGAACAAGTTTTTGATCTTTGAGCCACAAGTCGCTATAGTTTTGATAGTAGCCTCATTCTTGGTTTTAAAAGGGAAGAGTTGCTTGCTTCAATTTCAAGTAGCTTAATGATATAAAAGAATTTGTTGGCCATTTTTTGATTGAATTCATAATGGGTTATACAATTATCTCAAATCATAAAAATTTCTTTGGCTTACTAAAATAATATAGGGTTTATCCATATTTCTTGATTTCATGAAGTTAATATCCCTTGTCAAAGCAATGATTTGAAGTTTTTTAAATCATCCTCCACTCTTTTCACTTCTGACTTTATTCATTCAAAGATGAAATATATATAGTATTTCATTGTGTACAAATACATCTAAACTGACGGTGTGTTTTATCTTCCTAGTAAGTTTATTAGTTTCTTTAGTCCCAACACATTTGTCCATCGGTCTTTATATGGAAATATTATTTTCCAGATAGCGTTGAGGATTCAACAGAAATTTTCAGTCTTTAAGTGTCTTTGACTGTTAAAGGATAGGACTTTCTCCTACTTACATTTTACTGTTTGTTTTCTATTTCTTTCTTCATTTACCCTTCCTTTCCTCTTGCCAATCTTGCGTATTTTCTCCTTGATATATTTGGATTCCATGAAAAATAAGGATAAGCAGAACTTTTGTGGTGGACAAGAAGAGTGAGAGAGCAAGAAAGGTTTTTGCCTGTGCAGGTTTACATTTGATTTTAATTTGGTATAATTTACCTGTAGGAACATCATTTTTCTGTGTTGCAACGGGAAACTGAGAAGCATAGAAGCGACATTGAGAAAATGCGCAGTGAACTAAGGTTTGTCTTATAAACTACAATGAAATTTGATTTGGCAACTGATATTAAGTACCAGGTGAGAATAATCCTCTCATTTGACAGATATGAGATTGATAAGGTTACTGCTGGACAGCGCTTGGATTTAAATCTTGAAAAAGGGTGAGAAAAGAATTAATTTGGGAAATATGCTTATGATTCTATCAGTTTATTATTTATTTATGCTACTTTGTTCTTTTGCCATCACTGAGTGTAGGCGTATACGAGATGAACTTGCTGACCAGAAAGCAGAAACCACTAACCTCACGAATAAACTAGACAGGGTCAGTTTTCTGATCTTATAATTGAGAATTTTATTAATGTATTTTGATCTATGGCATTATTGAACTGGGAAATTTTATTTTTTTTCCTGATAGGAAATTCATGCATTAAGAGCCCAGGTGGAGGCAGCTAAATATGATGTGATCAAGTACTGTATAGGTACCCTGGTCTCTATATCTGCAGTTGGGCTTGCAATTGTCCGTATCTTGATGTAAAGCTACAATCGGTGAGGCAATTCTGCAGAAATACTAATTTTTATTCTTTTCTGGCAACTACTGCATAAATAGACTATCGGATGAATAATATTCTTCTCTGTAAGAAAGCAAACACAAATTGTTTGAAACTGTTGTAAGTTGTTAGATGATTTTCTTTTTGTAACTTGGACACATCATCTTTAAACCAGATGGGTTTGGGGCTATGTTGGTTTGTTCTTGACATTTTGGTTCTTTCTTGAGCTCATTACTTGCCATCGACAACATGTTTTCTTTAATCTTTTAGAGTAAATTACATTTTTTTCAACTGAGGTTTAGTCTAAAAACATTTTTCCATCCAACGAAATAAATAACCTCTTCTATCCCAAAATCAAAATGTTAGGGGAAAATAATAATTTTATTATTAATTAATATTGAATAAATATAACATTTTTACATATTAGATTTAAACATTTTAAATAAATAACTTAGCTCTAAAAAAGGTTTAAAAATTCACAAATTAGACCTTGAATGTTTTTTTTTTAGGGAAACTTTAGCACTCGATCACCTCTTCACCACAACATGATCTTATTGCTGTTAACCTTCACAACCCTCTCGTGTAGTCCTGGCCACGGGCCGGTTTGACCCATCAACCAGACCGAAACCGGCCCGTTCAAAATCAGAACCAATATGAACCGGAATCGAAACCGGATTTTGACAGTTCGGTTTTGGTTTTAATATTTTTGAACCATGAAACCGTCGGTTCATGTCTGGTTTCATGAACCGACGGTTCAAAAATTCATAAACCGGTATTTCTTTTTTACAAGAACCGGCAAATGCTTGCAAGGACTGCCATATTTTAAACATTTCCAGGACCGGGTCCCCTGCAAAATCTAAAATGTGGCTGCTTCTAAAACATTTGCAGGGACCGGTCCCCTGCAAATGTACAAAATATGGCAGTTTGGCTTTTTTTTTAAAAAAAATTTAATATAAAATTTTATTTATAAATATTATTCAATCTTTCAAATCTCTCATTTCTCATTCTCTTCATTCTTAACACTCTCTCAATCAAATTATCTCAAATTTAATTAAATTTCCGATTTATTTTTATCAATTCTAATTTTAATTTATATAATTTAATTATTATTTTTTTATTATACAATTTCATAATTAATTATAGAATTTATCTCTATAATTAATTTTATTTATTATCTATTATTTTTTTCATTATTTTTTATAATTAATTATATAATTTATTTTATTCATTCTCGAAAAATAGTAAATAGAACTACGTAGACTTTGATTCTTCTAAATCTCAAATGGATATATAGAAATTTTAATTGAAAAATTAAATCTAAACGTTTTTTAATTTTTTATTCTTAATTATTATAATTATTAATTAAAAAATAAATCAGGATCATAAATTAGAACCGATGGTTTAATGTTGGTTTCGAATTGAGGTCATGAACCGAAACCGTCGGATCCAAACCTATTACGAACCGTCCTGTAGTGGTTTCGGTTTAGGGTTTTTATTTTTTTGAATCGTGAATCGACGATTTCGAACCGAAATCATCGATTCATGAACCGTGGTCAGGTCTACTCTCGTGTCATGATATTGCTTGAGTTGTTGATGACTCAATTGATAGCAAGTCATTATCAATAACATTCTTCAATCGATCGAGTACAACTTGATTGATTAAAGGATGTTGTCGATGGTAATATGAAATATTTGAGTTGAGGAAGTAGATAAAGTGGTTGAAACAAAATGTAATATAGTAAGAAAAGGAAGATGGAGAAGGGTGAAATCAACATCAGCCTCAAAGTCGCAAAAAGAGAAAGAAGAGGTAGGGTGTAAAAGAAAATTAAATAAATGAGTTTTTATCAAATTTGTATATTTAAAAGATTTTCAAAATTTTCGTTAATTAGGAGTTATATAATAATTTTGAAAAAAAAAACAGTAATGATAAAATAGTAATTTCACTTTCCGACATTGTTTTGGGATTTATTTTGTTAATAAAAGTTCAATTTTGATTTTGAAAATGTCGTTTATATCATCTAAGGTGGGAAAATGTTTTTTATACCAAATCTTGGGTGTGGAAATGTAATTTACTAAATCTTTCACTATGGTATTGTGTCTGTATGTAACTAATTTGATTAGTCCTATCACTTTTTTATCTTCTTTCATAACTGCAATTTGAACCATAAAAATGGATTCATTGAGACTTACTACAATTCCAGATTGCCTTCTTTTTACAGTAAAACTATGAATCAACTCCGGATTACTTTCTTTTTACGATAAAACTATGAACAAAGACACTGAGGAATAAAGATAAACTTATCACAAATGATAAAATATTACTATATGATTAGATAATTTTAAATTAGTGACAAAATAACACTGAATTATATAATAATACACAATCGCTTATATACAAATTTGAACTCATTATTTGTACACATAAAATTATTAAAATTAAAGTTAACTTTTATTATTAGTAATATAAGAATATTTAAATATTATTTTATTTAAATGTTATCATAAAACAATTAACTTTATATATTTTTATATTCTTCATATTAATAATATATTGAGATTTTTTCATATTATCAAAATATGTATTTAATTAATTAAATTATTATTTTCAAGTTGTTACCTTATTGTTAATATATTTTTTTAGGATGCATTCTATGTTTCATGTTATTTTAATCTAATATAAGGACATTTTTGTCCAAAAATTTTATTAAAAATAAAATTGTAACAAAATTAATATTAACTTGGTAATATATTAATATTTAAGGTGCAAATTTTAATTAGGTTACCTCTTATATTATCTACCACATCACCTTGATAATAGAAATTATTAAAATATTTTATTACCTAATAAATAAGTAATAATAAAATATTAAAGTAATATTTTATTACAAAATAAACTTAATAGGTAACATAAGAGTAATCAGATTGTATTGCCAAGTAAATCTTAATTTTGTTATAATTTTACCATTTCTTAATAAAATTAGTTTAATTATTAACTAAATTTAGATAAAATAATATTTCAATATTTTTTAATAATTACCAATTAATCCATGGTTTTAAAAACCACCTACTTGTCGGTTGAACTATTACAAGCCAAAACTCTTAACCAAACAACCCTTTTAGCTATTACGAGCTCCTCCCTCCTCGGTGGCATACACACTATGTTGCTTGTCCTTCGTATCAACCGTTGTAGGTTCTAATGACGCTTTAATAGCCAACAATGTTAAAAAAAGGGGATTCGATGCTAGTATGTTGAGACCATGGAAAAGAAGCTGAGCATTATGTTTTGAAGCTCGAATGCAATCTCATTCGATAAGTGTATAGTGCAAAGCTTTTACATTAGTCACAATCAATAAAAAAATATTTTACATAAATTTAGAACTTAATCATAATTTTGACACATATAGAATATATATATATATATATTTACAAAGAGATTGATTAAATTTACTAGTTAAATAGTCTATATTCAAATTTTATAACTTCAAATCTAATTTTTAAATTTAAGCTTAACCCTTAAAGGGTAAAAATCTACATGCCTCATTATATACTAATGAAAAAATTAAGTTAAATAGTATACTTAAATATTCTAATACTTGAGTATTAGTTATTTGGTTTAACAATTATTTTTCGCCTGAAAGACTGAAAGCTTTTATTTTTCTTTTAAATTTTTGGAAACAATAACGTGAGATATGGTCGTAAAAATTAAGTTGAAAAGCAGGAAAAAAAAAAATGTAACTATTGAAATTAGCTTTTTTTGTCTTAATTACCATGTGGGGTTTTGGGTTTTATACAAATGTGGCGTTTGGGTGTCGACAAAAATCTGCTCCCTCCAAACAAAAAATAATAATAATCTTCTAGTCCGTGTTTCTGCCGCCTCTCATTGCTCCACCTTATAAATCTCCTTTCGACATTTTTCTTTCAGACTTTCATTGTTTTAAAATATATCCGTCTCTCCGCCAGCGAGTTTGATATTTAGGTTTCACGAAATGTACTAAAACATTCACTCGTGTTCGATTTCGTGAAGAAGAATTTGATTGATTGATTGATTGAGTGGTTATTTGATGGCTCTCTGCAAGCGCATGGTTAAATTGGTTACGGATTCTGGTATTTGTTTCACCAACTTTGACTTGAGTTGCTCTAGCAAGATTGATTACAGAAACATGTCACAACTCCTTAAATCTAATGGAAATCGTGCCTTTCTTGTTGATACATTGCAACTGGTGATTTCCGTTTGTTATTATTGTTTTGTTTACTTTTTGACTTTTTGCAATGTTTCTTGCTGAATATTTTTTTTATTATTATTTTTAAATTGAAGGTTAGGGGCTTAGAAGCTACAGGCTTGCCATCGAAACAAGCTGAGGCACTAACGGCTGCAATTACTGAAGTTTTAAACGACAGTTTCGAGAATCTGGCTCACTCTGTCGTTTCTAAGGCAGAAATGCTAAAAGTAAGCATTTCAAAGCTTGTTTTTTGTCCTTTTAACTTGCTTACCAACTGTTCAACGGAAATCGTAACTGTATTTATGATATTGTTTTTTGTTATATGAAGACTGAGATGGCTCAAGAATCAAATCTCTCAAAGTTTAAATCTGAAGTGCAAAGTTTGCAGGTACTATACGGTTTTTGTTATTTCTTTTTTGTGCTGCAGGAAGTCTAATAAGCTTTATATTATGTGATGGGAATTTTAACCCTAGTTTCTGTGAAAGTGTTGTTTTGAATATCGTAATATATTGCCAATGATACAACTATCATTCAATGGTTTGGTAATCAAAAAAATTTCGAACAACAGCTGATAGGTATTTAGAATATGAGGCTTTTTAGAATGTTTCTGAGAAGCTTTGGCTTACTAGAACAGAAGAATAAGTTTGTCACCTTTGAGCCACAAGTTGCTATAATTTTGATATTAGCCTCATTCTTGGTTTTACAAGGGAAGAGTTGCTTCAATATCAAGTAGCTTAATGATATAAAAGATATTCTTAGAGGCAATATATTGGTATTGAATTTATAATTGGTCATACAATTATCTCAAATCATTAAAATTTTTTTGGCTGACTAAAAGAATATAGGGTTTATCCATATTTCTTTGTTGCATAAAGCTAATATCCTTGTCAAAGTAATGATTTGACTTTATTCATCCTCCACCTTTTTCACTTCTCACTTGATTCATTCAAAGGTGAAATATATATATTTTTTCATATTTCATTGCGTACAAATAGATCTAAACTGATAGTGTGTTTCATCTTCCTAGTAAGTTTATTGGTTTCTTGAGTCCCAACACATTTGTCCATCGTTCTTTATATGGGAATATTATTTTCCAGACAGCATTGAGGATTCAATAAAGTTTTTCAGCCTTTAATTGTCTTCGACTGTTAAAGGATGGGACTTTCTCCTACGTACACACATTTTACTTGTTTGTTTTCTATTTCTTTCCTCTTTTAGACTTCCTTTCCTCCTGCCAACTTGCCAATGTTGCTTATTTTCTCCATGATATCTTTTGATTCCATGAAAAATAAGAATAAGCAGAACTTTTGTGGTGGACAAGAAGAGTGAAAGAGCAAGAAAGATTTTTGCATGTGCTGGTTTACATTTGATTTTAATTTGGTATAATTTACCTGTAGGAACATCATTTTTCTTTGGTCCAACGTGATTCTGAGAAGCATCGAAGCGACATAGAGAAAATGCGCAGTGAACTTAGGTCTGTCTTATAAACTACAATGAAATTTGTTTCGGCAACTGATTTTGAGTACCAAGTTCAAGAATAATTCTCTTTTTTGACAGGTATGAGATCGATAAGGTCACTGCTGGGGTGCGCTTGGATTTGAATCTTGAAAAAGGGTGAGAAAAGAATTAATTTGGGAAATATGTCTTATGATTCTATCGGTTTATTATTTATTTATGCTACTTTGTTCTTTTGCTATAACTGAGTGTAGGCGTATAAGAGATGAGCTTGCCAACCAGAAAGCAGAAACCACTAACCTTACAAATAAGCTAGACAGGGTCAGTTTTCTGATCTTATAATTGAGAATTTTATTAATGTATTTTGATATATGGCATTATTGAACTGGGTTTTTTTTTTTTTTCAATCCTGATAGGAATTTCATGCTTTAAGAGCCCAGGTGGAAGCAGCTAAATATGATGTGATCAAGTACTGTATAGGCACCCTGGCCTCAATATCTGCAGTTGGGCTTGCAATTGTCCGTATCTTGATGTAGAGTTACATTCGGTGAGGCAATTTTCCGCAGAAACACTCATTTTTATTCTTTTCTTGCAACTTACTGAATAAATAGACTGTCGGATACATTCGGTGAGGCGATTTTCCGCAGAAACACTCATTTTTATTCTTTTCTTGCAACTTGCTGAATAAATAGACTGTTGGATAAATTATATTCTTCTCTGTAATAAGCAGATAAAATTGATTTAAACTGTTTTAAGTTGTTAGTATGGCTTTTTTTTTTTGTAACTTACACATCATCTTCAGACTGGACTGATTTGAGGCTATGTTGCCATTGCTCTTGACATTCTAATTTTTTCTTGACCTCATTACATGCATGTTTTCTTGAATCTTCTAGAGTAAATTACTTTTTTTTTTTTGTATTTTCACCCAAGGTTGGTCTTAAAAACAATTTTCCACAATCACATAACATAAATAACATTGTAATAAAATTATATATACATATTTTTAAGTATACAATTGAATATATAATTTTGAGAATAAATTTATATTAATATTATATTAAAAAATATACATGTAATATTACTATTAATTTTGAGAAAAATAACCTTTGATGTATTAGATTTAAACATTTAACGACTTAGTCCTTCAAAATGTTTAAAAATTCACAAGTCGGTTCTTGATATTTTTTGGAAAGCCCTAGCCCTAGCCCTGGATCACTTATTCAGCACAGCGTGGTGTTACTGTTGTCAACAGCCACAATCTTCTCTTCTGTTACCAACAAGCTGTTGTTTATGACTCGATTACCCAAAAGCTGATGTCAATGACATCCTTCAATTGAATGAATATGACTCGATTGATGGAAGGATATTGACAATGACAATCTGAAATAACTGAATTGTGGAAGAAGATGAAACGAAACATAAGATGAGAAAGATGAAGGGGAAGGGTGAAATCGACGGCGATTTAAAGTCGTGAAAAGAGAAAGAGATTGTGAAGGCGAAATTTAAAAATAAGGGGGATTTATTTTATTAATAAAGTTTGATTTTTGATAAAAATATATTATTTAAAGTGAATAAAATGTTTTTTATGTCAAATCTTGGTTGTGAAAATGTTGTTTACTAAATCTTTTATTAGTAAACAATTTGAACCATTAAAATGGATTATTTGAGACTTTATTTTCTTTCCATCTTTTCATATATAATCAAATCTCATGGACTATGGCACAACCCATAACTTACGATTCCAGATAACTTTCTTTTTATATGACATTGGCTCACACATATATTTGCATTGTTCGACTGATACACAGATCTGTGTAATGTCCTATATATCTGTATAATATCATTTGATCATTTCGGTTGGATTTTGGATGGTTTTTATGTTAGAAAACCATCGAGAAAAGAGGTGAATAAAAGACCGGTCGATGACCAGAACCAATTGGTTGTCAAAAAGCTCAACTAAAAAAATAAACCCTAACAAGAGGGAAATATAAGTTTTTAAACTTTTGAGTAGGAAAAAATTATTAGTTTTTTAAATTAAAGAGAGAAAATTAGATCTAATTTCATTTATTTTAATATTAATAATAAAATAACGATTTTACCTTTATAACTAACAAAAAAAAATTAATTGAAGTTAAATTATAGGTGGATATTTGAGTTTTTGAAACCCATATGTGAGTGTTTGGGAAAGGACTAAATGATCTTTATATTAATAATATACCGAAATTTTTATATCATCAAAATATGAATTTAATTAATTAAATTATTATTTCTAAGTTGTCCTCTTATTGTTAATATATTTTTTAAAAATATATTTTATATTACATGCTATTTTAATTGAAGAGGAAGACCTTTTATAAACCTAAAATTTTAATATAGGTAAAATTTGAATAAAATTTTACTAAACCAAATAAAGTAATGTCTTGATAAAAGATAGATTATTAGGATAATTAAATATCACACCGAACCAAACATTTCTTAAGATTTGGTTTGAGAGAATAAACGATTATTCAGATAATCAATCTTTTGTTAGTGAGATTATAAAATATTATGGTAATTTTGTTATTGCTAAACAAATATGATAGTTACTATTAAGGTAATATGATTCTTAGTTTCTCTTTTAGTATTAAAAGTTTACCAAATAAATCTTAATTTGATTATAATGTTACTATTTTTTAATAAAATTAATTTGACATATTAAAACATTTAATAAAATAATAGTTTTAAAGACCAACCTGACTTGACCCAACTAGTCAGACCTTTACCCCTTAGCACTCTCGATTAAGTGACTCTACCAGCTGCCATAGGCCCCCCCTCCCTCAATGACACACATGCTACATTGCTTGTCTCTCATATAGGTGACCCTTGTAGGTTGCCAATGACACTTTGACAACCAATAACGTCTTTGATGATTGGTTAATGATGATAGGACCCTAATGGGTCTATATATTAAAAAATAAGATTAAATGCCGAAATATCAAGGCCATGGAAAAGGGGTTAAGCCCCATCTTTTGAAGCTTCAGCGCAACCTCATTTAACAATGCGAAGGTGAGAAATAAAAAATTTGGCATGGTTTGATGCCCTCACCCTTTGTTGTGGTGTCAAGGAGTAGGAAAAAGTTGCAAATGAGAGTTGAGTGTTATGCACGATTTGTCAATGTGAACACCTATGATATGTACATGACATATGTTGTCTATACAATATCGATACATGACTAAGTTACGGTGTTTTAGACAAGGTTCAATATCTTTACTTTATAACAACAATATTGTGATTGAGCTCTATGCACAAGCCACCAACCAGGTGACCCTTATAGAGCTTGCATACTATCAAACTATATTCATTTTATGTAAATACAATTTAAATTATATATTATATATTTAATTATTAATTATACAAAATTATTTTAAATATTATTTTTAAACATTAAACTAAATACAATAATTATTTGTACATAATAATAATAATTTTTATATATATCAATTAACTCTTACACGCTATTAATTCATATTTATAAAAATTTTAATTTTATGATTATTTTTTATTTTTTATAATAAAATATTATCAAACAAATGGCATTTTTAAAGTATTGACAATGGACAACTCAGTCGATAACTCGGCACTGCAAGGAGCCGTGTTGCTTTCGGTGCAGTTAGTCCAACCATGTCATTCATATCGAGTTCACTTGCCCTCATTCCATTTGGCAACTCCCACTTGAAACAGTGAAGCAATTGAGCCACGGAAAACTCCAAAGCATACAACCCGAGTTGCATACCCGGACAAGACCTTCGGCCCGACCCGAATGGGATATATTCAAAATCCTTACCTTTATAGTCTGGAGCACCCTCTCTCAAAAACCTACCGGGCTTAAATTCATCCGGGTCTTCCCAAGCGGACGGGTCCCGCCCGATAGCGTATGCATTGATCATGATTTGAGATTTCGCGGGGATTTTGTAGCCAGACACGACGGTGTCCTCGGTGGTCTCATGTAGTAGGAGAGGAATTGGTGGGTGAAGACGTAGGGTCTCTCTGAAGACACATTTGAGATAGGTGAGTTTCTCAAGATCCGATTCGTGGACAAACCGGTTCAACCCGACTTCATCAGCGAGTTCTTGTTGGACCTTTTTCAGTTCTTCCGGTCTCTTCATCAATTCCGCCATTGCCCATTCGATTGCAGATGCCACAGTTTCGGTTCCTCCGAACATAACATCCTGTGAAAATCATTTCAATGGAGTCAACATTAAATTTTATATATATATATATAGTGAATAATAAATGTTCACCATGATAACGGCTTTGATGTTATCTCTAGTGAGTTGAAGTGAGTTATTTTCCCCATCACGATCTTTAACGTAAAACTCCAATAATTGATCAACCATATCTGTATCTGCAGCTTCATCTTTTTCATCTTCACCATTCACATTCTTCTTCTTCCCCATATGATCATCAATGATAACATCAATAAACGCATCGAGCGATTCTCGAGCTCTGGCGAGTCTCTTGTTGAATTCTCGGGCATGAATCCATCCCAGCCACGGCAAAAAATCAGCTATATTAAAAGCTCCAAAAAGCTTAGAAAACTCTTGCATAATCTTGACGAATTCTTCTTGTCCTTCATGAGAAACCGACCCGAATGCAGCCCTGTAAATTATGTTCTTCGTCATAGCAAATACCAACTCACCGATGTTTACCTCTGAACCGATTCTTGCCGTCACGATTTTCACAGTGGCGTCCACTTCTTCACGAACGGACGCCCAAGACTCGGCCCGTCGTCGACTGAAGAGTTTCATGACACAAAGTTTGCGCATTTGGCGCCAAAACGGTCCATTGTTTGCAAAAGCCATGTCGGCTCGATTGTAAGTTAAGTAAGTTGTTGCAATGTTGGCCGCGCGATTCGAGAAGACGCTGTCTTGAACATGGAGCACTTCTCGGGCCATATCTGGAGTTGAAACTACGACAAAATGTACAGCTCCCATTTTGAGATGAAGCAGGCCACCGTAGAGCTTGGAGAGGCGAGCGAGGCCGCGGTGAGTCAGCTGGTCCATCATCGTCATGTTGCCAATGATGGGATACCCTTTCGGGCCAGGTGGGTATGGGAGTTTTCTACGATTGATTCTTGAGAAGAAGATGGAAATGAAGACCAAAAAAGGAAGAGTGATGCATAAGAGTGGAGAAGATTGAAGGATTCGCAGAATATTATCCATGGTAGCTGCCTTCACTCTCAATGGCTATAGCCTATGGATATGTACATATTTATAAATGATTTTTTTTTCAAATTAATTATAGAAACTACAAAAAGAATAAAATCAATTAGAAAAAAAAATATTAATGGATTTTCTTGCCATCTTTTCAGAGGAGATCCGTATTTTAATGGCTTGGATTTTTTCTTGAAAGAAATTCAATGATTCTTTAAGCATGAAAGTAAGGTGCAAAATAAAATTAATAAGAAAAATTAATAAATTCAAGATGCCATTGGATCAGAAAATGTTTTATTATAAAAAAAAGAAAAAATTATTACAGCCATAAATTATTTAAAAAATTAGTAGATATAAATCATTAATTTATTACTATATTAGATAAAAATTATTAAATATATATAATTATTATGTTTGACTATATACAATAGAATAATGCAAAAATATTTTTTATTTAAATGTATAAGATATAATTATTCTAAAATATTTTTAATGTTATTTGTATTATTTGAAAGTGAAGTATTTTAATCTTAACAAATTAACAAGTAAAAATAAAATTGTAATAAAATTATAATTAACTTGATAATATTTTAATATCTAAAATAAATATATTAATCAGATTATTTCTTATATTACTTATCACATCACTAATAATAATAATGGATTAAATGCCCCCCTTAATATTAATCACTATTTCCCATCCAAGGCTTGATGAAATGATAATGTTGACTCTTTAAGTTTGAAAAAATCAATTTTCACTCATTTGTTAAATTTTATAACTAAATCTTTTTTTTTAATTATTGAAAAGATTAAAAAAAACCCTAAAACAAAATAACACTTTAGCCCTAAATTTTATTAAATAATTTTATTCATTAATTTAATAAAAAATAAAATATTTTACTAATACAAATATAAATAGAGGTGTTAATGACATATAATTAAATATTTTAGGGGTACATTATAATTTTTAAAAATGTTAGGGGTATTGATAAATTCTAAAGTGTTTTTTAATTTAAAACAAATTGGGGGTGTTTTTTTGAATTTTTTAAAATTCCAATAAGCTTCTCAAAGAACAAAACAAATTAAAAGTATAAATATTATATTACAAATTATTGAGTTTATGGTTTTATTTTCAAAATATATGAGTGAATATAATAATTTTTTAAATAAGATAAGGAAGATATCTATTTACCATTAATAAGTTTTAAAAAAAATAACATTTACACTTCACTATAAACCTTTATTATAATATTTTGATAAAATGTCATAAATACCCTATGACCATTAAAACTAACTATTAACTTTAACATACAGATGGGAAATTGGTTTTTCAAACTTAAGAGTGAGAATTTTTCATTTTATTAAAAAAAAAAAACCTTTATGTTTCGTACTGCACTCAACTTCCCCACTCTAATTTGCACTTGCATTATTATCATTTACTTGAATATTATCAACGTCTTATATTTCATCCAACTCAAGATCATTCTCTAGAACATCATCCATCTCATCGCCTCAATTAAATGCGACCCAAGTTGGTTTTTTATCATTTCGATTGCCAATCCAATCCTCAACAGTTACATGCAAGTTTACACTAACTTCAAAACCATTGTCAATAACATTGACGTTCACATTACCTTGTCATCTTCTTCTAGGTCGCACTATGGTTGTACCTCAAAATTAACATTCTCCAAAGAGTTAATTTTGTTCGCTACTGTGGATGAGTTATCGAAATAGGTTGTTGGAATTTGACAAAAATCAATTTAACTAATTAGGTTTGAAAGATGACACTTTATAATTTCAAATGAGTTACTGAAATTTGATTAAAAAAATTTAGTTTAACTCAATAGCTTTAAAAAATGACATTTTAACCCAAAAATTTGAAAGATATGAAAATTTTCAATTTAACATATTTTTGGAAAAATTATTCAAACCCAAATTTGAAATATGATATTTTAGTTCACAAAATTTCATAATTTCACATAGGTTATTGGAATTTGACAAAAATTAGTTTAACTCATTAGTTTGAAAGATGACACTTTAACCCAAAAATATGAAAAATATGAGAACAAATTTTTGAGTAAGCTTTTATATGTTAACAAATTTTCTAATAAAACTAATGCTTCAAGATATAAAAAACCATCCGCCCAAACTTAAGTTTTCTTCAAATCTTCAAGAATTCTTCATTTTAAACCTTATCTTTGGTTTCTATCTTGATACTCCTTCAAGTGCATTTAGTAAAATTTTATAATCTAAACTCACACTCAAATAAAGTTATTAGACAATATAATTAAGAACATATGAGTTTGTTATCATCAAAATAAGAGTATAATAACTCTTTGAGTCAACCCCTTCAACAACCTATTGACTAAGCTTTCATTGTTCAGATATAAGTGGACATTATTACACCTTTGGTTGATACTTAGACGAGAAATCATGACCTAAATTAATTTTTCATAATTAGTTTTTGCGCCAACTATTGCCAATTTCTAATTCCCACCTTCGTATTTTTTTTTACTGCAATCAACTCTAGAAACTCACTGCCCTCCAAGTTTAAACATAAATATTGTATAAACCATTCTAAAAAATGAACTGAAAAATTTCTAGGATTATAGAGACACACATGATTAAAACAAGAATGATGAAAAAACTTGGATATCTACTACCTTCCACAGGATGGAATCATGTTTCTAAAATATCATAAAACCCCATAGATCATCATATATTTGATCTACCCAGACATTTTAAAACATTAATTTTTGGTCTTTTTATGCCTACTAGTCTACCCATCTATCTACCTACTCGCCTACCTTCCTATATCACTCCTACCCACTTGTCCTTTTCCAAGAAAAATGTAGGTTATGTTTTTATTCGATCTAATCACAATAACTTGTCGGCTTTTAATCTAACATAAGTTTGATGTAAATCTATTAGTCCTATAATTAATTTAAGTTTGAAACAAATAATAATAATAATAATAATAATAACAACAATTTGCATAATATAATTCAAGGATTCTATCACCACATAATGATAATGAACTCTTAGAAAATAAGTTTTGAATCTTTGATATAAATTAACAAACAATATGCTTACTTGGATTTAGATGATTTCGATGAAGTACCTCTTTGATTTTAAGGTATTTTTAGTTGAAATTGTGGATGAAAATTGTTTAGAAAGGCTAGGATTCTTAAGTTTAGTGATAAGGGTGAGCCATATATTAAATTAGGGTTTTGACTAAAATAGTATGATGAAAAAAAGTCTAAAAGGTATAAGTAGAATTAAAAAATGCTAAAATAATTAATTTCACTAAAAAAATATTATAATATTATTTTACTTAAATGCTATTAAAATATTACAAGTTATAAATTAGTATTATGTTTAGTTAAACTAACATGTTTTAAGTTTTTTTTTTTTTTGTGTTTGTTGTAAAATAATTTCAATATTAATTATATATTGGGATTTTTTCATGTTATCAAATAATAAAATTGATTAATTAAATTATTTTTAAATTTATCATTTTCTCAAATAATAAAATTAACTAAATTTGATAGTTGGACTATTTATTATTTTGATTGAATATAAAGACCGTTTTATCCTTAAAAATTGAATAAGTGAGATAAAATTATAATTAAATTAATATTATTTTATAAATTTTTTAATATCTAAGGTGAAGGTAAATTACTTATATATATATATATATATATATATATATATATATATATATATATATATATAGAGAGAGAGAGAGAGAGAGAGAGAGAGAGAGAGAGAGAGAGAGAGAGAGAGAGAGAGAGAGAGAGAGGCCAAAGGATTTATTCCTACCCAAAGTATATTGCATTTCCAGTTTTCACTCTTTAACTTTGAAAATTTCATTTACTCACTCATAGACGGTTAAAATTAATGAAATCCTAATCTCTTGAAACTAAACCTTGAGGGAAAATGTGATTTTTTAAAACTTGATTTATGGGAAAAAAATATTAGTTTTTAAAATTTAGAGGAGAGAAAGAAGATAAAATTTTAGTTTATTTTTAATATTATATATAAAATGATAATTTTTTCCTTAAAATTAATAGACATAACAGTCTATAGTGGATAAATAGGATTTTCAAAGTCAAAAGATAGAAACCTGATAATACAACATACTTTGGGTGGGAATAAGTTCATTGGCTATATATATATATATATATATATATATATATATATATATATATATATATATATATATATATATATATATATAACTTTAGTAATAAAATATTATCAAAATTATTTTATTATCTGACGAATCAAATAAAATAATATTATAATAAAATAGAAAAATGTTTTTATGCATCAAAATTATAGTAAATTATTATTTACAATGTTTGGTAAAATTACAAGTTTATGAATTGCAAATTTTCAACAAAAAAAAAAAAGCTAATAGTTAAAAGGCAAAAACATTATTTTGTCTCTGGAAAATTTAAAAAAAAAAAAAGTCAATCAAAATTCATGGTTGTCATTTACAGAACTAAGTTTAGAATAAGAATTTATAACTTTGCAATTTAGTGGATGAGAAGTTGTGGTGTGGTGCATAGTTATCAGTATTCTATGATATATGATATATATCTTATAATATAATACAATATAGATAAAAAATATTACGTATCATGAGGTGTATCAAATTAATACAATATTGTAAACATATTATATGATATGATACATTTTACTAATATAAATCTATACATTTATTAGATAAAATGATGATGTAATAAATATATATATGAAAAATTTTAAATTTTTAAAGATGTTTGTGATATTTTTTTATTATTATATTAATATTTTACTTTTTTATTTTTAAAAAATCTTATCTTACGATACGATACGATATTCAATATACGATATGAAAAATTAAATTTTTAATACTTGATTTGATTGCCTGAATTAGGGTGGAAAATAGTAATTTAGTATATATTAATTGTTTGTTTGCATTTGGATGTAGTGATCTGCCCACAAAATTTATGCTAGGGATCCATTAAAACCTCGCCTGTTTATTTTCTCAAACTCAGATAATTTTGGCTCTGGCAGTGATATGTTTTATCGCCCTGTTTGGATCACCCAATTTTACTCGAAATAAATAAACGTAATCAATTACACAATCTTCTTGCTTGTCTAGGTAGAGAAATTGTGAACGTTACAACTTCTTGTAATCATAATACCAGAAACACATGTCATTATTTTATTGTGAAAATTCAATAAAATGGATAAAAGTTATATTTGAAACCGTTAAATTAAAGTCGTTTAAGTCAATATAAATCAAAATAATATTTCTGTAATCATCAACAATATTAAATCGAGTTTAGTTTAATCTCGGTTTGATATTATAACTAAACTCAAGTTAAATTTGAATTCAATTTTTTTTAATTCGAACCGATTTTAAACTTAAGTTTAAGAGAATTTATCAAAATTGAATAGAACTTGAATTTGTCAAAATTTGAGTTCAGTTTAAATCCAGTCCTAGCACACGTGATTCATGTTTCATTTGGCGCAACTAAAGGCAATATAGGTCCACTGACTGGACAATTCAATTACTTGCCACACAATATTTTCCTATATATATGGTAACATAACATTTGTCATTTAAATACAATCATGTGCCTGGAAATTTGTGTATAGGACCACTTATAATACCAAGAATAAAATTATCTTCCCAACGTCCAATAATGGAATTGACATTTTTGCCTAGGGAAATTATAAAAAATGGCCAAAATACCCCCTCACCATCCCCCCCCCCCAAATTAAGCAAAATGCTCAAATTCACTATTTTCAAGAGCAAAAATACCCAAATTAACTATTCTTAAGTAAAAATGCCCATAGTTTTTTCTAAAATGCCAAAAATTATCCCTCCTCCCATCTCATTTATATAAACTCTCTCACTCTCACTCTCATTACATATATTTCTTATATCACTTAAATACTTACTTTCACTCTCATTTTTATTTAATATCAATTACTACAGGTTCGTTCGAAAAGAAGAAATTCATATTTCTGAATTCGAATAAAAAAAATCAATTCGTGAAAACTATATTGAAAATAATATGTTATGAATAAATAGATATATTGAAATACCATAGAATGTCAATAATAAAAAAATTACTTGAAAATCTAAAAAAATATATCTGAATTTTAAAAACTACACGTTCAAATAGCTTATGAACAAGAAAACCGAAAAATCGATCAAAAATTTCATAATTACATCGTAAAACGTGTCTAAAAAAGCACATTATAATTACAAATATCAAATTTGAAAATTACATATCAAAAAAGTTTAGCCCGGTCACAAACAAACTCAAAATCATAAAAACAGGAAATCTTAAATTTGATAAAATAAAAAAATTACATAATACATATTGAAACAGTTTTATTTTGGCCTGTAGATTCAGTGCAACCAGCAAAGCTGGTTGTTGTTATAGAGCTCAAAACGAGCTTTGCGTTGATATATTACAGACCCTGTAACTCCTCCCAGATCAAAAGTTATGGTCGTTCAAAGTCTGTCTTATATAAACTCTATAGTTTTAAAAAAGTTAATTTCCCCTCAACCCACCGTATACATAGCGACAGCCCACTGTCACGTGGCAAATTTCAAAAAAAACCCACAGTGGACTGAGGACTCTCACACCGCTCCCTAATATTTTGAAAACACTATTAAACGCCCTAACCCACTGTCGACAGTGGGAAACACTGTTCCCACTGTCGACTATCGATCGCTTCGGAATGAATGTTTAGTCAAAAATTTGTCATTTTGACCTCCAATTTCAACACAAATCAAATCTACATAGGCTATGATACAAAACCGCTCAACCAATTCAACGAAAACAACCAAGAATCAAAACATTTCAAGTATTGTTCAAAATCGAAACCCTAAACCGTAAAATCTCACTCAAATCTTAATAATATGAACAATAACTTGATTCAAACAAGATGACGGAAGATATTCTGATGTGTTGTGTCATTTTCAGCTGCCAAAAACCACGAAAATCGCCAAAAATCCAGTCGACAGTGCGATGACAGTGGGACAGGGGAAAATTTCAAATTTTCCCCTGTTTTTGAACAGTGATTTCACAGTGGGAACAGGGGAAATTTGCTGGCTTTATATATGGGCAGTTTTGACATTTCACAAAATTTGGGTATTTTTGCTTTAATCTGAATTTTTTGAGTAATTTCGCTTAAACCCCCTTACTTTTGCCTATTTTTTATAATTTCCCTTTTACCTAACAGTTCCTTAGAAATTTGAGCTGTTAAAAAGGAATTGTGAACTGGATTCGAAGAAGAAGCTGGAATCACACAATTTAAGCAACGATAATTTGACAACCATGGCGTCATAAAGAGAAATCAGAGATTTTATCTAGCTAAAATGGCATGTTGGGTCACCCAATTTGCTTATTATCACATATGAAAATTAAAGTCTCATGGTTAATAAATATAATATAAATAAATGATATATAAATATGAAATATTAGAGTTTAGCATAAATTAATTAATTTTGTATAATATAAATTTTAATATTTATACGTATAAATCTTATATATATTATGATATTGTATCAAAGTATGAGTCAAACGATAAACTTAACAATCTAAAGTGTCCCTATAAATTCATCTAAAAAAAGGACTCAACCCACTATATAAGTGTGAAATATTAGATTTTAATGCAAATTAATTGTGGTATGTAAATATAGACGATTAAACTTTAATACAAGTCTTTGTAATATATCAGTGTAGGAAATTGAACTTTAACACAAGTTAATTAGTTTTATGTAATATAAATTTTGATCTTTATACTAATATAAGTGAATGATATTTAAGTATAGTAGATTGAACTTTAACATATATTCATTAGTTTTATGTAATGTAGGTTTTTTCTTACAACCGCAAAAAAAAAAGGCTGAATAAGTATTTTTTTATCCTAACTTTGTTGAAATGACAAGTTCCCACCCTTTCAATAGTCCATGATCCACTCATAATTACCTTTATTTTTTTATACGGAAATTGAAAATTTTACCTTTTTTTTAACCATATATACATATATATCACTCATCTTAAATCTTTGACAAAAATACCATAACAATAATTCAATTTCTCAAAATATCCCTATTGATATATCTCATAGAGAAAGAGAGAATACTATCTCTTTCTTTTTTCTCAGCCTTCTAGTAAGAAATAAATCTCTGCAACATGAAAATAAAAAATTTTTCAATAGAGAAGACAAGAGATTAAGCAATTAAACCTATGAGAAAGTCATTATAAAATTTGGATACAAGGAAGGGAGAGACAAAATTTGGTAAATTCATGTAGAAAATTAACATTTGTTGCAAAAATTTCATAGCAAAATCATCCATATTCAGGTCAGTCTTGATTCAAACTCATATGTTATGTGTTTTCTTTATGAACAATTGAAATTTAATTTTGTTATGATTTTATGTTGTTAGATTATTTAATGTTGTTATTTCATATTGTTTTTATTGTTTAAAGTTGTTGTAATATTGTATTGATGTTTATAAAATATGAAAAATCAGGTTTGAAAAAATTATAGAGGAAGAACAGGTTGGGGTTAACACCAACCCCCCTGAGCCCCTTGAATTTTTTTTTTTTTTTGTTTTCTTCTATTCTACTCATTTTGTTTTATCTTATTCTCCTTTTGTTTATGGAGTGCTAGTGAGATTTCAAGGTTGGTGGATTTATCCTTTATGCCTTGTTTATTACAATTTAATGATATTTTAGTACGTATATGTTTTCCTTGTCTTGGCAGAGAGTTGCATAAAAAATTACAGAATTACCACTGTCTTTTTCTTTCATTTTTTATTGTTTTGCCTTGATCAATATTTGTACATCATTTGATAATATGATAGTTTAATATGTTATAAATACGTGTGTATGAAGCTTGATTGCATTTGTATTGTATTTAGGGCTTTATTTGAAAAAATTATAAAATAGTGTAATTTGAAGTGAATAGTATTTTCTAACTCACCCCTTTGATTTATTACTCATGCATGGTCGTACACATCAGTTGGTATTAGAGCATTAGCTGTTTATGTGAGCAAACTGTGATTCTCTTTATTTCGGAGTTACTATTCTTTACCGAAAGAGACTATTCACCAGTGGTAACTATTCACAATACATAAACTTTACCTAAACACAGATGTTTTTAGTTTTATTTTTAAGTTAAGATGAAAAAAGTTGCATTCAAGATTCGCTATAGAGACCAATTGATTGAAGGTGATAATAATATGACAAGATATGTTTGTGGGAATGAGATAGGGATATATATTGATACAAGTGTTGATTTTGAAAGATTCATTACGAGAATAAGTTATCATTTAAGACTTGATGAAGTTAGTCAAATGTGTGCGTATTTATCATAGGTGATGTGGGTCCAATAATGGAGATTGTAAACTATGATAATGTGGAGTTTTTAATAGTTATAGCAAGAAGTTCACAAGAATCAACAAAACTTTATGTTACCGAGACTCCAATTGATGGAAGGGATAATCAACAAGCCGAAGATGTTTATGAAGAAAAATAGAAAAATCATCCGACAAATGAGTGAACACATCAGCAAAGTTTTCAAGAGTTTAGTAGGAATTATGGTGTTGATGATGATAATGACGACGACGTGGATAAGGATTATGAAGTAGAGGGTAATGAGAATGATGAAGAAGATGGATTCTTAGAGTTTGATGAGGACATGTACGGTGTTCTAAGCCAAAATATTGGCAGAAGTCAAAGTCATGCTTGTAATAAAAGGGTTGAATGTAACATGAGACATCATAACTCTATAAATATTAAAGCATATCCAAGTCACATTCATAATTCAAATTCATTTCAATGGGTTTCTGAGTTGGCTACTGATGTTGAGAATGTAAGTATTAGTAATCGGACAACATGAAAGGACAACCATTTGCAAGTGATGAGTTTTTATAATTTCAAAACAAAATTGACAGCATTATTTCGCACATATGCCTTAGAGAGAGGAATTTAATAGAAGATCGGTCACTCTGATAATATACAATATGAGCTTAAGTGTGTATATTCATAATATAAATGATAGGCACGAGCAATGAGGGAGCAAGATGGAGACTATTGGATCTTACCGCGTATGGACGAGACACACACTTGTCTGTGGGATCAAATATTATCACCCTATAGACAAGCTGGTGTAGAGTCGTTAGAGAACATACTTAAGTCAACGTTTGTGGTTGATCACATTTATTGACCGAAGGAAATTGTTTCAAACATGGCAGATAAGTACATAATCAACATATCCTACACACAAGCATAATATGTCGAAACATATGCAATAAATGCATTACAAGGATTTTCATAAGAGTCTTTCGGTTTCCTCATAGGATAACAACTTATGAATACCTAGGAAGTATTTCTCTTTCAATCGAGGCATCCTCGTGCAATCAATGTAGTTGGACATGTCCATGTCCTCCCCAAAAATCAAACCAGTGACTAGCGTAAACTCCATAAGGCTGAATCAAAACTCAATACCATTTATTCTAAACCATATTTCTTTTTCTAGGTTCCTGCGGTTAATCATCCGAGGTAACATCGATTGTATAAGAATGACACTAAACCATGACTCTGCCAAATCTAACAAGTGGTCAAAACAGGTTGTCCGAAAAATAATTATCTGAGTAAATGTTAATTTATTTCTAATTATAGTCACGGTGTCCATCTTTGTTTGAAGTAATATGTGCACTCGCAAATTTGTATGCATCATGGAATCTATATGCCTCATCTTGGTAGTTGATTGCAAATGTCTGAAAAATATATTAATTCGTTAATTACATTAATGAAATATTAATCAAACAAACTAGATTATCATTATTAAATTAACATAGTTGACATCAACTAATATAATATTAGAATAAAAAAAACTAGAATTACCATTATTAAAATGATTTTTTTCACAAGTAAGATTTTAAAAAAAATGGATTCTTGGAATCAAACCTGACAGAAAAAAAGTTGGTTGGACAAACCGGAAACTTATTATTAAATTAATATGATTGACATCAACTAATGCAACATTTGAATAAAAATGCCTAGATTATGCTTATTAAAATGAATTCCTGAATAACATTTAAAAAAATGAAACAAGACAGGAGATGATTGGCGACGCCAACCAAGGGTTAGTGGAGACGCCAAGGGTTGGTGTTTCCGCCAATCTTCTCCCATCTTGTTTCATTTTTTTTTTATGAAAAAAATTTATTGTAAACAATTAGCTAATTAACAATATTTTGAGATCGAATCAAAATTTACATTTACTTAATTGATAACTAATATTGAATTGCTTAATTGAATTTAGATCGAATTAAATTTAATTGGTATTTGTAATTTATAATGAATTACTTAATTGAATTCAGATTGAATTAAATTTGATACGACACAATTATAAGGAAACCTCACTTGTCATTTTGTCATTACTTTGCTGCTGTAAATCCAACAAGTTTCATCGTCGGCCGATTGTTAACTGAATTTTCTTCGTTCAAATTTGTGCTAAATATGTTAACTCTCTTATATGTTATATGTTATATATCCATGCTATATAATATGATTTTCACAAGAAGACTATTGCACTTCACAATTGCAAAAGTTTGTTGTACATTCACGTGAATGAAGAAAACAAGCATTTGAAAGTATTTCCTGCAAATATTCTATGTTTATCTGTGATATTCCCTGCACAAATATTCTCTACCATTATATAATATAAAAAAGGAAACAAGCGTTGCTTCTTGGGATATATAAAGGACAAGTATTCTTTGCATATTCAACGCCAAGGCCTTTATGGGTGGCTTCTTGGATTATTTTTTTATGTGCTGCTTTAATATGAGATTAACACAATCAAAATTTAAGAAGATAAGATCAAGTGTATTTAAAATTTTTGTATATTTAAACTCAAAAATTTTAGATTTACTTGATCTTATCTAACACATATATATAAATCTTGTTTCAAATATTAATTCTAAATATCTACACATGTTCTCTCTCTACAATGCATAAAAAGAAAGAAATAATATTGCTTTTATCTAGTTTTTTAATGCTGAAGAAATAGACAATTTAAACATTTTAATATATAAAGTAGTAAAAATGCTTAGAGTTTAAAGTGTAATATAAATATGAGCAATGTTATGTGTACCCATTTTTAGTACACAATTCATGTACACAGTGATGTGTCATCATGTAATTAGGTGATTTTAAAACAGATAAAGAAACATTCAATCACATGATAACATCTCATCTGTATATACAAATTATATATTAAAAATAGGTTTACATAGTTTTATCGTATAAATATATAAATGAGTCTAAATTAAGATAACAATTTTTTTTTCCCTTTTTTATATGACCACCCCTTCCCTCGTCTCATCCTTCATCACCACGCATCACGTCTTTGGGTAAAGAGGCGATTGGAATTCAACAACCAAGTTGGATTGTTTAGCACCCCTTCGAGAGAAGAGCATCAGTCTATTAATACCAAATATTTTCACATTCATTCCCTTCCTTATTTCCTCTCCCCCTCTCTTGTTTTATTATTATTATTATTATTTTTTTTTTTTAGGGTTTCTCGGCACCCACACACTGTAACAGAGCTCCAAGATTGCAAAGCTCCATATTTGTAGATGGCGAGTCACAACCATTTAACGACACATATCCCAGTTTCCTCGTGTTGCCTGGGACGAAATTGTTATTTTCACATGTTTTAACTTGTTTAATTCCTGCGGAACCATCGGATTCCTTTCATATTATGTTTCAAGGATTTTCCTACTAAAATTATCATGTAAGCCATAAAGAAAGATCCCCATATTTACAAGAAAAATCAAGTAAATTGAACAGGTACCACATTTTTCCTTCATTATTTTGACTATTTCCACCAAAATTGTACTGTCTTTAAACGTTCGTGACTCGCCACCTACAATTGCGACGACCAAGTTTGCGAAGTAAAATTAAGTCCTTTGACTGGTCGATGAGGAGGAAGTCTACAATTTTGATTCAACTCGGTACTGTAGATTTTTAGTTAGTGATGTATCCAAGTGTTGCTGCAGCTCGTGTCAATGATCCTAAGAAAGGGGGACGTGAAAGAGACTTTGAATAGGGAAAATATGACCAAGTACAAGAAATTGGTTCATCAAAATTTCTCCTACATTAATATATGACCCTTACTAAGACATTATCTCAAATGAAACAACCCACCATAAATATTAACAGTGAGTATGCAAAGACGTAATAAAGAGGTTAAAAAAAAACAATTGCAAGCATTTCATAGAAGCTCATATTTTCTAATATTGGGTTCAAATCTCATATCTTGTATTTGACATTAAGTAAACAAATCAGGCATAATTGGTAGGGCTGGATTCGAGCCGAGCTCAGCTCGGCTCGCAGCCAGCTTGGGCTCGGCTCAGCTTTTTGAGGGCCGGCTCGATTTCGGCTCGAGCTCGACTCGAGCCGAATTCGGCTCGGCTCGAGTTCGGCTCGTTTTCAGTTCGGCTCGGTAATGGCTCAGCTCGGCTCGTTTTTTATATCAAAACGACACCGTTTTGTATATATATATGAATCAAAACGACGCCATTTTGTATAAAAAAATTTTTAAAAAAATATCCCGAGCCAGCTCGGGCTCGGCTCGAGCTCGATCGAGCCGAGCTGAGCCCGGCTCGTTTCGGGCTCGAACCGAGCCGAGCCGAGCTCGAGCTCGAGCTGGCTCGGCTCGAATCCAGCCCTAATAATTGGGCTCTAATAAAAAACTTGTATCATGATATGAGAGGCTCAACCATGTTTTTAGTTTGCTTTATTGACTTCCCATCATTTGAGTTTCAAAATGACATTCTTCAATCCATCGTTAAAAATCAAACATAAATTTTAATGATTAAATGATATTTTCATAACTTTACAGGATATATATTACAGGATTAATAAACTTAAATTAATCCAAACTATGTAAAAAACTGAACTCATGTCAAAACACAATATATAACAATATGATTTGTTACGAAATAATATATATTTTGTAATATGTCATAAAATATCATGATTCTTACAAAAAAATCAAATAAAAAAATATTTTGTCATGAAACAATATTTTGTCAAAACAAATTTACTCTATTCAGGTTAATATTAATAATTTGTTTATTATCTTTTTATATGATCGATTGTGTGTGTATATTATCATAATCAAAAACCCAAAAAAATCTATAATTTTAACTTCAAAATAATGTTATCGATAACCAATAAGATTAACAACTTATCAAATATTTAAAAAATTTAATTTATAATTCATCTGATGAATGTTACTATCATAGATACTTAAACTATTAACAAGTATATAACTATGACATATTAAATAAAATAAATTTAAATTAATAGTACTTATAATACACTAACAAAAAAAAAGAATAAACAAAAAATAGTTTTTTACAAATATGTCAAAAAAAAAGTTATTATATTAAAACGAATATTTTTAGTAAAAGATGATAAATCTTTACTAAAAGCCTAAGACTAGCTCCGTCAAGTAGACATCAAACTAATATATATAATGTTTTAAGGAGCAAAATCATTTACAGGGTAATTTCAAGTAACTACCGTAATTGAGTTAATAAAAAAACTAAAATTAAGTTTTAATTAGAAAATTCTTAATACAAAGGAGTGGAGTGTCAAACCATTGCGTTTATTGAATATCTTTCTTACTTATATTAGTATTAATAATATCTTTCGAAAACTCATTCAAATTAAAGGTATTAAAAAAAGAAAATAGTAAAAATATAACCTTATTTTTTTTAAATCAACCCGAATTCAACCTATTAACCAAATTTTTTTCGTATCTTATAGTATTGAGTTAATGAACCGCAGCAAATTCACTCCTACTACTGTGGATCAGGGTGTTACTATCTGATTTTTATCAACCCAACAAATTATCTAATTAAAAAGTGACGGACGATATAGAGCCAATTCCATCTCACTCAAGGGGGAGAAGGCATAACGACGGTAACTACCATTTCTCACTGTTTTTTATTTTGAATGACGAGCTCCCACCCACCTTGATTTTTTCAAATGACATTTTTTCAACCTCTGGTAAATTTTATCAATGAAATATGTTAAAATTTATCATAGATTTATTGAAAAAATGAATTGGGTCCATAAAGATAAACTTTACCCTCAACATTTTAATTCAATTTCGTCTTTGGTTTACATTAATGTGAGGGTTAAAATTGTAAAAAAAAAAATTAAAGCAGTTCTCCAACGATATTCATTGTTAACCAAATTTTGATCAAATCATATTGGAGTTATGTCATGTAGACGGAATAGTATTAAGATGGCCAAAGGATTATTTCCCACCTAAATTTAATTGCATTCTCAAAATCTTATTTACAAGATTTAAAAAATTCAAAGTCTCATTTATTAATCAACTGTAGTTAAAATTTTTTATTAAAAATAGGGATAAGATCGTTATTTTATTAATAATATTAAAAAAATATAAAATTCATTATATTTTTTTCTGAAGTTTTAAAAAGTAAAATTTTACCTTTATTTAAAGTTTTTTAACTTCAAAAAATAACATTTTTTTCTTTCAAATCTTAGGGATTTTTTCTTCTCACCTTTCAACAACGAGACGAAAAGATCTAGATCTCTTTGTCTCCGATGAAGAGATTCCAAATTTTTTCGTCGTCAGATCTCTTCATCTAAGATGAAGAGATTCATTCTAAATTGTTTCTTATGCACTGACAACAATTTAGGGTAAAAAGGGAAAGTCATTAATGCTAGAGATGATGGCCGGAGGGATAAAGAAAAAATTTTAGAAAAAAATATGACTTTTCAAAATTGAAAAACTCTAAAAAATGATGAAGTTATTACTTTTTAAAACTTAAGATATTTTTTTAATATTATTAATAAAATGATAATTTTATCTGTATCTCTAAGAGAAAATATTAATAGCAATTACATCAAGAATGAGACTTTAAATTTTTTAAATCTTATAAATATAACTTTAAAAATACAATTAAATTTGGTTGAAAAATAATCCTTTCACCTATTATGATAGTGCCAGTTCTACCAAATTGCACCATTATACTATGAAGACAATAAAATGGTACGATTTCAAGCAGCCCTTAGCTCACACTTTCCGTGAGCCCTCACTTTGCTGCACTTATTCCCATTCTCACACAAAAGAAATGGAAGAAAATTATTTTATTCATAATTATAATTAATATTTAAAACTAAAAAGAGAAAATTATTTCAACACATTTCTACAGATAGAAATAACAAAAAATTTTGGACGTGAAAATATATTATTTTTAAAATTGATGAGAGCTTGCCATTTGAAAAAAAAAAAAAAAAGGGTAATTTTTCTGATGTGAATTGGTCCAAATTGTGAAGGCAAGTGAGCACACAAATAATCAAATGACTTGCAGGCCAATAGAAGAGAAGAAACTAAGGGCGGGCTTGAAGTTGACTTGATCTTATTATTAGTTGATGATACTCATTAATCAAATTCATCCACTCAATTTAATAAGAGTTTTTTTTTTTTTTAATAGTCAAAAAGCCTATTTAACTTCATCAATTAGATCAACCTTTGAAACATAATAACTAGATGGCCAAAGGACTATTTCCCACTCCAACTATGCTGAATTCTCAAAGTTTTCCTCATTAACTTTGAAAATATCATTTACTCACTTATGACCGATTAAATTTAACGACACTCTAACCCCTGAAAATTTAATCTTATTTTTCCCCCTAAATTTAAAAAAAAAAACTAACATTTTATTCCCTAAGCAAGTTTGAAAAGATCGCATTTTCCCCCTAGGGTTTAGTTTCAAAACATATTCACTTTCTCCGGCATCATCGCTGACCGTCTCTCCCTCCCGATGGTTTCTCTTCCACCAACGGCCCACCCCAACTCTACCCCAACCCATCTGGCGTCAAGAGACCTCATCTGGGAAGATGATCATCTTCCTAGACGAGACGAGCGACTCGTCTTCCTAGGCGACAGAGACGAGATCAATTGATCTCGTCTTCATCGTTTGGGAAGACGATTTCTCTTCCCAGATGACGTTTCTCGGCGTCGAATGGGTTGGGGTGGAGTTGGGGTTGGCCGTCGGTGGAAGAGAAACTGTCGAGAGGGAGAGACGGTCGGTGATGGCATCGGAGAAAGTGAACAGGTTTTGAAACTAAACCCTAGGGGAGGAAATGTGATCTTTTCAAACTTGGTTTAGGGAAGAAAAGTTAATTTTTTAAATTTAGGGGAGAAAATGAAATCATATTTAAGTCTATTTTTAATATTAAATATAAAATAACGATTTTACCTTTAAAATTATCAGATTTAAATAGTCATAGGTGAGTAAATAAGATTTTCAAAGTTAACGGAGAAAACTTTGAGAGTTCAACATAGTTTGGGTGGGAAATAGTCCTTTGGCCTAACTAGATTGACAATCGTCACATTAGAAGGGTAATTTTCCTAATCCTAATTGGTCCAAATTGTGAAGGAAAGTGAGCACACAAATAGTCAAATGACTTGCAGGCCAATAGAAGAGAAGAAAATAAGGGCTTCACGTTGACTTGATCCTATTCTTAGATAATGTCATCCATTAATCAATTCATATACTCAATTTAATAAAAGGGTTTTTTTTTATGATCAGAAAACTTGTTCGACTTCATTAAACAAGTAAACCCTATAATACAGTAATTAAACATATAATTATTGTACCAAATAATTTCGGGTTTAAAGTTATTAACTTTATATGGTTTGATGTATTTTTTTAGGAGATTGAGATAGAGAAGCACTTGTGAAATAGGATTTGGAGTTGCATACAGCATACGGCATTGCCTACTCCACCGCAACATTTTGGTGCTTCTTTTTAACTTTCTCAACGCAACAATGCTTTACCCACCCGACCCACTTTGTTAGATTTTTCAACGACACTATCAGCTCTGTTTTTGAACATTTCAAAGGCTCTCCCTTCAAAGAAACAACACCCACTACTTTCCCGGCCCATAAATGCCCTGTACTAAAAATCTACATCCAACCGGTTCCGGTCCCAGAAATAAGTGCTCTTACTTTTTTATGTATATAAATTTGTAAATATATAGTGCCTGCCAATACCAAAATGATTTATCAAAAAATATAATTAAAAAGAAAAAGATTCTAAAATTACTATCAATATTATACATTAAACTTTTTTTTCAAATAAATCCATAAATAGACTCTAAAATACAACAAAATCCTCCCTGCAATCCCGTGACATGCCTAATTAACTATGATTAACCCTAATTATCATCTTAGTCTGACTATTAAATAATTAATTAATTAAGACCTACAAACCTTAGAAAGGTTCAAACCGGTTTGAACCCACAGTTCATTTCACCCAACTCCTACTCTAACCATATTCAAAAACTCTGCACCATATGGCTCAAACCCACCTCTGTTCCACTCATTTCATTCTTCCTCCTCATCTCCAACACTTTTCTATGGCTATTCGAGTGAAGTTCCCCGGAAAATGTTGGGCTACAAGCCGGCCTATATTCGGGAAACAGCCGACCGGACTTGAACCGGACACCGCATGCATTACACAGCGTTTTGGGGCCGAGTGGACCGGTTCGCCACTGTGGAGTCTTCTGGGTCTGGCAGTGAGTGCACCTCCGTTGAAATAATCCTCCGCCGCCGCTTTGAACCGCGGGTTTCTTCTTCGGTTTCTTTGCTTCCGGTTCTGTAAAACTGTTACACCAATCCAAGGTTTGAACCGGACTGGTAACGGTTGACCCGGAAGAAGATGAAGAGGAAATTGGGGACTCAGTGAGGGCGGATGAACACTGTGACCAGACCCGGGTTGTGGGTCTGGGTCGTTTGGTTCTGGCTTTGGACGGAAATGACGCCGGAAAACATGGAGTTTGGTTTAAGACCGGTTTTCTCACCGGCTCAAACCGGTATCCTCCATAATTAGGGTGTAAAAGAGAGAGCTCTGAACGTGAAGAATCATCCACAAACCTGGAAACCCATTCAAGCTCTGCAATTTCATCCACCTAAAACATGCACAAAAATGGCTTTAATTTTAATTCTCTAACATAAAATAAAAATAAATAATTTCCAACATAAAAAGTGAGAATTTACCGGTTCAACGAGTTCATCGGTGAGAAGGGACTGGTCAGAAGAACAAAAAATGGAAGAGTTACAGTTATTATCATCATCAACACGGTCCTGAGAATCAATAGAAAGGGAGTCTTTTTCATCTTCAAATTCCTGAAATTCTCCGTTGGAAAAATCCAAAAGATCATCAACGGAAAAATCATCACACGAAACACACCCCATATCATCAAACAAAACAACTTGTTGGTGGTGAAGGTGGGTGGATTTCATAGAGAGTTCTCTACGTAAACTAGATTTCAAAGCCCGTTCAAATCCCATGCAAAAATCCATGCTATGGTGTCTAATAATATAAAATCAAAATTAAAAATAAAATGAGTCAAAAGAGATAAATTTTTGAGAGGAAAAAAATTCAGGGTTGTGGAGAAGAAGATGGAGAATTAGAGTTTGCTAGGTTAAGAGTTGGTTGAAAATGGAGCACGAAGGCTGCTTCTCGGGCAAAACTGGTGCGGAGTTAATGGCTTGTCTCTTCATTATCTACTCCTTTTACTTTATATATCTTTTTATTTATTAATTCGTTTGGTTTTTGGTTTTACTCTTTTGAATTTTGAATTATACAACTTGATGCTTTTTTTTTTAAAATTTATTTGTTATAAATAAATAAATAGAAAATAAGGGCTGACTGTTGAGGGGTCTTGATAGGTTGGCCTTGTTTGGACCAAATCCATGGGTTTCCATGTTCCACTTAGATTTTTCATTTTTCTATTTTTGACTAAATCTTATTCCAGGTCTTGTCTATTCCAATTTCCACCAATGGGCGAAACAAACAAAACCAATTTTATTTATTTTATATTATATTTAATTCACATTGAAAATAAGCAAAATTACAATTTAAAATTCAAATTTTGAAGGGCGAGCCCGTCTTCGTAAATTTCATTTTCCCTGTGAATGAGTGGGCCCCACAGGCGGACTAGTTAGAATAGTCCGTGAGAATTAACGGAGAGATGGCGGTACGATTATTCAAAAGTAAACCGAAACACGAAGCCGCCGCCAATTCATTTAAAAATCAAATTTCTTTTTTTCGATATTCCAAAAGTAACCCTCAGGCTGCCGTTAAATTACAAAAAATTGGAAAACTTTACCGCGTTAATCTCGCCACAATTTCTGACTAATCCTGCACGCCCATTTCCCGTCGTGTCTTTCTAACCCTACGATGCAAAATCCAAGAGTCCATACGCGTTTAATAGCGATGAGGCATGAGTTGAGTTGGAGGACACGTTATGAAGTGGTGTACGTAATGGAATGGAGCATGCTAATGGTGTTGCATTGCATTGGCTTGGCTTGGCTTGGCTTGGCTTGGGTGGACATTCACACTTGATAGAAGTTTGTTCAACAATTGAATAATTACCTTCATTGCTTAACGCCTAATATTCATTATTAGTCTGCTTTATTTGATATAATTGTGGATTAAATTTTTGTTTACTCTTTCTATTCCACTCATACAATCTATTCCATTTCATTAAGATTTCATCTATCAATACCTACAACATTATGAATGCACATTTGATGTCATGCCTTTAAAATTTTTAATGCGGGAATGGAGTGACAGAAGTTTTGAGAATTCAAGAGAAAGTCACGGTGAGATAAACTATTTATTATTACAATAGATGTCAAGTTGAAGTACAATCATGTATACAGTTAAGACATCCTAATAGATTGATAGACTTGAAAAACTTTATTTCTATATGAGTTGATCAGTTCAATCAAACATTCATCATCTATTTTCATTGTTCAACTCTTTAACAACCGAAGAAACCATCGTTATACGTGATGTTATGTAAACTTATAATGAATACCAATTTTAATTAATTATATTACGTTATTATATATTGGGTGTAACTTTATTTTTTATTAAAATTATTAATGTTTTTAAAATTAAACTTGATTGATTGATTCGACTAGTTAAGCCATTGAACCAGTCAACAATTTAGTTTGGTTTTATAATATGATAAAATCTTTATATAAATATTAATTTGTTTGAAATTCGGTCAAACTCAATAAACCCGTTAAGCCAGAAAAACTATTTAAAACCAATACTCCATATGATTTTTTGTTTTATTAATATAATTGAGTGTCAATTTTTTAATTAACATTTTTTAAATTATGTTTTATGTGTTTTATATTTAAAAAATATAATAAATATTTTATACTATTTAAAAAAGACATAATAATTTAACAAAAAATTAAATAAATTGATTTTTTAATTACATTAATCAAATTATAAATTAATAAAATAATCAATTTAATCATTAATTTAATTTAATTTAAAAATTATTTAATTATATAACAATATAAAATTAATGATGTTTATAAAAAAAACAGATATTTTAATGCTATATAATCATCGATATTTTTCACTTTTCTTCTATGAAAGTCAAAAAATTCAAAAAAAAAAAAATCTATTTCTAAGTTTCTTCTAGAAAAATTAAAGCTGTTTTGGGATAATCACAATGTAACGATTCAATAATGACAACTAAACCAACTTTTCAGTTGTAATTAATTCTCTGATGGTTAGTCAATTTATGGCAATTAATTATTTAATTCATTACAAATAAATAAATGTTTTAAATAATTTGGGCAAAGGTTAAGGCTTTACTCCGCACAAAATTTCATATTATTTGAGAGATCCTAAATGAACAGGTCCTTTGTAGCTAGCTGCACCAGGTACCAAGGAGATCAAGGTCAAAATTCTTTTTATGTTTCTTGCATGGGCTCTGATTCTTGAACCAAGATGCCACTTTCATGGGAAACAACTGTGCAGTAAAGAGCCGATGAGATATCATAAAGAAGCATGATGGATATCATCGAAGAGCTGTTTATTACGCCAAGTCTTAAGTCAAGAGTTACTAGGGTGTAGTTGATAGGATTTGATGAAGAAGCTTGCTGCTCGTCTTTACTTAATCATAATAATGGGCTGTATTTGTAGTCATTTTTTTAGTCTTACATGAGTGTATTATACTTTGTAATTGTAAATTAATATGGTTGATAAAACTATGATTTTAGTATTTTTAATGCATCTTTGTTTATTATTGTCACACTTTTTGAAACGATATTATCTTTTTTTTTTTTTTTGTAATTAACGGATAAAGATAAGGATAATAAATACTTAGACATGTAAGATTGGATTGTCCATGATAGCTATACAATAAGTTTAGGGATCTCATAGCATCCTCTAGTTAGTTAAGGGTGTTATGCAAATCCATTGCAATTGGGTTTGTTAGTTTCTTTAAGATATAAATTATTATCTTGTTCTTGTTGTTTATTGTTATATCTATAATTGTTGACAAGGCTTGGTAAGAGTTAGTAGTCATCAGGGTTACTTAGTGACCTTGATTTTAATTGTAGGATAGATGAAGAAATAGAAAGATAAAATCTGTTTAATTGTAAGATAGATGTTTCTATTTACTAAATGTTTATTACTTACCCATTTTTGTTTGATTTTGTCGGTGAGAGATGATGTGGTGGCTATAAAACGGTTGATCAGTGATAGATCAATATGAGTGAACTATTTTTTAGATTATTATTTTAATGAATTCATTTATATTGATTTATGGATTCTGTGCACTCATTTACTCTGGTTTGATTTAAATGTTATGTTATGACACCTAATATTTATTTATACCAACTACTCTTTTTAAACAGATGTCAAAGTATGGTGTCAAGATAATAGATGAGATAGAAACTATCACTTCTACCTACCAAGGGATTGTGTCCCAAAGAGACACTTTACACATAAAGAACTATTGTACAATACGAAGCTTAAATAAAATATATTACAAATTCTTATACAAGAATTGAGTTGTTTGAGGATATTTTGTGAATAACTAGATTCATGTGAAATGTATGACAGCCCTAATTACGAAAGTTTCTTAAGAGTGATGAAAACGTAACCATGAAGCTGAAAATCTGTCTTCGTAGAGAGATATGATTCAAAACGTGTATATATCAAACTCCAACATTGAGATGATTTTAAGATAATTTCATAGTTGAGACGCAGAGAATTCGTTACAAAATTTGACTAAAATACATGCAATAATAAAGAAAAAAAGCCAGCCGACCGTTGACAGATAAAGACTAAGGAATACTCGAGGAAAGTGCATGTGGCAGTAGGCGTGAGAAAGGACAGCAATGGGGGCAATGTCGTTTAAAATTGAAAAAACAATGCTACCATTAACAAAACGACAATCATGATTTGGTGGTGCGCTCATGTGTATGGCCCCTCTTATTTCTAGAGTTCACAGTTCCATTATTTATACAAGATACATAAAAAGTCATAGATTAAGTAGAAGCTAAGCAAGAGACAAACAAGGTGATTTGAGACTGACCCAACTAAGTATTTAATTGTTTATTGCTAAATGATTCTGGTAGGGCAGGCGAGAACCCAGAAATTGACAAGCCATTGAAGTTTCCAAAGCCACCCAACTTTTGCCTCCTATGGTAAGCAAGATGTGGTACTTTGGATGGTCAAAATATAAATTTTTTATAAGATAATGCTTATATCTATATCCGTTGAACCATATCAAAATTAAAATTTTACATTATCTGATATAATAGTTATAAAATTAGTTATTAAATCTAAAATTTTACTTATTTAATGTGATTGATTTAATCATATAATAACAGTCTAATTTAAATGGATTCATTGTAAAAAAAAAAAAAAAATTCTCTCAATCCCCAAATATTCTAAGTAGTGACAAGATTAGAGTGCTGAAACTCTCGCATAAGGTAAAAAAAAAAACGCCAGTGTTAAATTTCCTATTTCACAAGTAAACTCATCTGGGTGTGTGGTTGCAGGTTGCTCAACAATCACAACCAGCTGATCCTTTACTATATAAAAATCTCAAAAGTAACTTCACTCATACACAACATTACATATATATGATCATTTCATTTTCGAACTTTGTGAATTATTTCATTTATAGGTAAACTTGCAGGCCTAAGCTGCATGCTCATGTATAATGGAAGGCAAAGCCAAAGGACCCACCTGGTATGGCAAATTGACAATGCCATCACTCTCTTTTTGGTGGGTTTCAATCCTCTTCTTCATCTTTATAAAAAGTATAGTTGATATGATCCGCATCTTCTTTCTTTCTTTGAGCATGATCATCCTTAACTTTGACCTTCTCTCTGTTTTTGGTATGAACACCAAGTATTCAATTTAAAAAGATAAATGAAAGAGAAAATAATTTGACCAAACTAGCTATCAACTCAGAGCAGAAAGCTTACTGAAAAACATATAAAATTAGAACTCTGATACAAGAACAGACAGTGAAGCAGTTCATTGTTCTAATGATACAACTATTTAACATTTCCTGTTTTTTATTGTTTAGCCAACTCAATTCAAACATGATGTTTATGCTGAAGAATACAACAATAAGCGATTAACTATCAATGAAACATGGTACAGCCAATGGCACTTCATGATCAGGTTTGGGAGTAAAAATCATGAATGACAGTCCGAACTATCAATGGTGTTCTCACAACATGTAAACCATCTTCCCAGGACAGATATCCGAATGAGTATCTTCCCTCAACTCTTAGCTGGGAACAAAAAGTTACCCTAAACTTGAGCTTCTTGATCGTAGAATTAAATGTCAAAGTTGATGGTTGGACTGTCACAGTAGTGCCAGCTGGAGTTTGAACACGAGCAGTATAGACAGAATTCACTGGGCCAACATTCGTTACTGTTCTTGATACAGTCAAGCTCTTCTTAAGCTCTGAAATGGTGATAGAAGGCAAATTAAGATTTACAAGGAGCCCGGTTGATTTACGGCACTTGGTGTGAGCCTTGGTCATTAAGCTTATGGCAGAATTATTATATCCCATCCCACAAAGGAAATTAATGTAATCTGATACTCCCATGTCATATATTAATCCAGGATCCATGGCTTTATTAGGATTGACATGACCACCTCCATAGTCAAATGGGTCAGCCTGCTTGTGAGGAGCTCCCTCAGAAACTATAATTTGGTCATATTCATCCTTCAGAGAAGCTGGAAAGAGTGGAAAAAAGCATCACTAATGTTAGCAAGTAACAGATGTAACCAAAACTCTATAAAATTTATTTTTCATCACCTGTTGTGATCAGTGCAGACTTCATTGCTGCAGGGCTCCACATTGGATATTTAGCTTTTAGAAGGGCCACAATACCAGATATGTGGGGGCAAGACATGGAAGTTCCGGACTCGATTTTGAAGTTAAGTGGCGGTATATTGTTTTTACTCATATCTGTATCAGGGGACGAAGCAGGAGACCAAGAGGCCAAGACATTAACCCCTGGAGCTGTAATGTCCGGCTGCACAGCACATTGAAATATGCTGATGTAATGATCTAGTAAAAGTAATAATTATCTGAACAAGATTTGCAATACCTTCAGTATTGACGGAGAGAGGGAACTAGGCCCTCGAGAAGAGAAGAGAGCCACTTCTGGTGATAACGCTTGCCCTATAACTGTCTTTGTCAAGCTAAATTTGACAACGGGGTTTCTGTCACATAAAAAAGTTCATCTACTAATTTTGTTTAACATAGTAAGATGTGTACCTTTAGAATGTAAAAGGTTTAAACAGTTTCAAATAGCAGCATTAGACAAAGTTGCTTAGATGCAGAGTAATTACAGAAGCAATAATAAGACGAATCATGTTCACCAATGATAATTCAGTTACCTGCTTGCCTCCATGTAGGTGAGCAGAGATGTTGCAATAACAAAGTCCACGAGGACACTTGGAATATCAAAGAAAAACTGAACATCCTTTGTAGGAAACTGAGCAAAGATGAGGCCGACACCCTGGACTGCCAGTACTGTTCTAGCAGCAGTTGCAACTGACCTCTGAGACCGAGATTGGAAACAGATAACAATTTTGCCTCTTGCTAAAGTAGCATTAAGAGTTCCTGAATCACAAGTACTGTTAAAAGTACACACTATTAGAAAACGAATTCTGTACTTTCCAGAAGGATGAAAATGGAACGGTGCTCTACCTGGCTCTGTCTTCATCTGCATCAGTGGCTGCAATATCTTCTCCATACACAATGGGGTAAAACTTGTTCATATCCATTCTTCCGGTATAAAATGCTTGACCCTGTTTGAGAAAATAAAATTAGTTTATGCGTTTAATATAGCACAAAGTTGATTATAGATAAGCTCCACATCCAGCCGATATACAAAAACCTAATATATATATGTATATATATATGATTCAAATTGTAACAGCTCCAAGACTTAATTTGAATACTGCTATCAGACACTTTGCTGTGAAAATATTTAGACAGAATTCCCTAAGTTTGATTGACTTATCTTCATCCAAAATGTTTTCAATCAACTTAAACACAATTTTCATTCAATGCAAAAAACTCCCACTGAATCTTTTCCCTCTCCTCTCTAATACATCACATGAAGTTTCTGAAATCAAAATTTTCTTGCATGAAAGAATAGGAAGTTAGAAGGTACCACAACAGTTTGATTGTTTCCCATTGTAATAGCAGTAGGAAAAGATCTGTCAATGGTGCTTGCTGCAACTGTTATAATCCATGGGGCAGTATTTATGACAGTTTGAGGATATGGACCAGAATTCCCTGCAGAGCATACTACAGAAATCCCTTTTGCTGCAGCATGGAAGGAACCAATTGATAGTACATCATCAACATAAGTGGAAAGCGGAGGGGATGAACCCAGTGATGCTGAAAGCACATCTACACCATCAAAAACCGCATCATCAAATGCAGCAAGAAGGTCAGCTGAACTGCAGCCACCAGCAGCCCAACAAACTTTATAGATGGCTAACCAAGCTAAAGGAGCACCCCCTCTGGCAATTCCTTGAGCTAGTCCCATAAAGCTTGCATTTCGTATTAGAGCACCAGCTGCAGTAGATGCTGTGTGAGTGCCATGGCCCACAGCATCTCGGGGAGATAAGAATTCAACCCCATCGCTAGTGTTCAGCTTTCCAAATTCAGCTTCATACCCTTTAACATACCAGCGTGCACCAATAATTTTCCTGCAAAATAATTTCTATATTTAAGCAGTCAAATTCAGCCAACACCAACATCTAACCATACGGTTGACAAGAAAATAAAAACGAGCGAATGTTGGCCCAATTCAAAAGTTTCTGGCAATCTAGGTTCAAATACCCTTGTCAACACTGAATCTATAATAACCAAGCTAGTGACTGCAAGCGTAGTGATAGTTTATTGTATCTGAAAATAAGGAAGCGATTCAGTGAAACTTAAAGCAAAACAAAGAGCCAATAAAATTAGATGATTCCGTGGGGCATCTTGGGCTTTATAAGACTAGACTATGTGTAAAATGACAATCCTCCTCTTCACACCCAAAATGCCCCAATTAATCAACGCACCTAATTCACTAAAACTTTTTCCAAGTCAAAATATCAAAGTTGAAGTGCAGTAATGAAAAATGTGATATTAGTGACAGCCATTAAGCCATATGATGTTGCTTAAGAGAAAACATGCAAGAAAACATGAAGAACAAACCTATTGCAATTGGAGAGATTAAATCCTTCTCCTTCTTGACATATTCCATTCCAATGAGATGGAATCTCTCCCATCCCCTTATCGTTGAAGCTTTCAGATTCTGGCCATATGCCTGCACAACAAGCTTAAGCTAAATTCCTCATATAACACAATTACGTACAGCATTTCTATGCTCACCAGTATCCATGACGCCAATGATTGACCCAGAACCTGAATGAGACTTTGACATAATTCCATTCTCAATAGAAGAATTTACTTGAAGAAAATCCCAACTTCTGGTTGTCTGTAAACTGAGTATCTTATTTGGAATGACTCGAGCAACATGAGGGATATCTGCACCAGTAGATCATACCAGAAATATCAATGACCAAGTACTAGTTAAAAGACACAAGTAGGACTATGAAACAGTGTTCACAGTTCACCAACATTAGAACACCTGCAATTAACTTGGCTTGAGACTCAGTTAAAATTGCGGCAAATCCAGAAAAGCCATGCTTGTAGCTGTAGAGAAGTGATTCCTTTGCAGCTTCATTGCTGTCAAATTCATATAAGAAGTTGTTAATTTGTGCTTATTGCTACATTAAGGTCCCTGAGAATGTTGTACTCAATGCTGCTAAAAGGAAAATTAAGTGTGAAAAATGCAACAAATGTCTGCCAATCAGCAGAATAAAAATTCAAGACGAAGGCCACACCACCAGCTCACTAAACATAATTTTTTTCTAGTCCCCAGACTGTAATCTCTTTGAAAATAAAATTGGTTCCAATTATTACTCTCATGATCGTGAAACCTAAAGTTGTAGGTAAAGATGTTAAGAAGTCCTAAGCAAATTGAAACATGTAAAAATTGAAAAATTGCTACAATTACTCTTGATTTCCAGTTTTCACTATGCAGAAACTAAACATTTGGCACAGAGTTTTTTATTTTCTTTCAAAAAGAAAAAAGCAAGGGAACGGTGAATTAGAGCAAATAGGAGTTAGAAATAAAACCTTCCAAGAATATTTGAGAGAATCTCATGGTGTAAATCCTGAGTCAACAGGGACTCATCATAGCCTCTATCTCCCATATACACAATGTAAACCTGCAAACACCAAAAAAAAATCACAGAAGCTCGAAAAGCACAACATCGAGAACCAAAACCAAAAAAGAAAGATGAAACCCCACATTGCTGGAAGCAATCGCTAGCTGAAACACATCAAGAAAAATGAAGCCAAGAAAAAGCCAGGAAGAAACTGCAATAGCCATTATCAAGAGAGACCTGAAAGATACGTACATAAGTTATAAAAAATATATAAATATTGTTTAAGTGATTTATATCTAATACCAATGAGTATTGATGGGCCAAAATGCATCTGTAACATGAAAGATTATTTCCTAAAGATGGATATTTTGTGGAATTTCGTATCATGGAGGAAACAGTAGCAGTTAGCACCGTTGACCTGACCTCTACAAATGGGATTGTGAAGTGATGTCTCTTCGTTTGTATTTGCTTTGATATTTTAGTAGTGGAACAGGGAAAAGCTACTGGTCTTCCCTGTTACTTCAGTGGTTTCATGCCTTCTGATGTGGCATCAACAACCGGGGTTCAAGGGGCTTGACCACCTTTAGAAAGGAGAAGTGGAAGAAACAGGACATTGAAATGCTTTACCATGTATTCTACTGTTAAAGTGCAGAGAAATTTTATTAAATCCAACAAAAATCTAGCAAATCTTCAGAACCATAAATTTCTCAACTTTTAATGTAACATTTAAAAAGGCTAATCTACTCCTTTTTAAACATAATCAGATCTGAAAGCATAAAGTCAATCTTGATTCAAATTCATTCTTCCGGTTTGCTAATAAATTTGGCGGCTATTTTCCTGTTCTCCATTGCTCCAATGTCAACTTTCTCTCCATTAATATTTAACCTAATATTTTTAAAATCGAATCGATTATCTCACTAATTTATAATTCAATTAGTTCAATCAGAGAATTGTCCAGTTCAACTTATTATCAAATTATAATGAATAGATTTTTTTTTTAAATTTATAAAAAATCAAATTAATCAAAATACTCATATATATATATATATATATATATATATATTAAAACATATCTTTTTTAGAAAGTAACAATTATTCATTTGATTTTAATAAAACAATTGAAATAAAAAAAAGTCACAATTTGATGATACAAAAAAAAATAGTTTAATAAATTATTGTCTATAGAATACATTTCAATGAATATGAGATACTTTTTTGTTTTTTTATTTTATTTTTAAACTTATTTTTATTACAAATTTTTAAAAATTTATCCAATCTAATAAAAAATAATCATTTTACTAAAAATAATTAAAATTCAAAAATAAAACCTAGTTTTGACTAATTCATCCGATCAAACCTAATTTTTTACTAGATTTGACTACGTCAATAGCAAAACCATTTTTGATATTAACTAGACCATTCTTGGAGCAAGTTTCCTATTCAACTAGTTCAATCGGTTAGTCTAATTGGGTTTTCAAATCATTGATTTAACGACTTTCATTCAAGAAGATCAAATCTCCACATTTACTCATTTGGCTTGACTTTTGAGGGAATGTTATGGAGACAACATGTGAAAGGCAGAAAGACATATTCCCACCCAAAGTTTGTTGAATTCGCAAGCTAGTACCAATTTAGTATTGAAAACTCAAACTCTCACCCATAAGATATTAAAATTAACAGAATCAATTAATTTTAAAAGTAAAATCGTTATTTAATTAATAATTATTAAAAATAATAAAATTTTATCTCATTTTCCTTTTTGGTTTAAAAAATTAATAATTTCTTTTCATGATTAAACTTTAAAAAATTACATTTTCTCCTTTAAGATTTCATTTTAGGCTCATCCTTCTTCTACAATTGGAATTTAATCATGACCTTTCTTTCTCTGTCACAGATGGTCTCACTTCCGATGCTATCTCTCCTAGACTATCATTGTCTTCGTCAAAAAAAAGCTATCACATTTACTTAGTAAGGGTGGACCTAGCTTTTACAAGGGTAGGCTAGGACCCACCTAAAATTACAAAAAATTTAGGCCACAAGACATATTCCCACCTAAGGTTTAGTGCAAATCCAAACTCCGATCCGCTACCTTTTGAAAATTCAAATATTCATCTGTCTGTTAAATTTTATTGTTATTATCAAGGTAAAATTGTCATTTAAAGATTTTATTTAAATAAAAAAAATTATCTCATTTTTTTCATCTTAGTTTTGAAAATTCATAATTCTCTCCTAGCGACATATTTTTCAAGTTTAAAAACTGATTTTATCCCTCCGAGGTTTGTAACCTCCATATTTTGCCCATTCATAGCTGCCCCTCCCCCAAGCTAAGGGTGTGCACGTTTGGTTTGGTGTGACTTGACAAATTTTTCAAACCAAACTAAAAGGAAATTATTTAAAAAATTTTCAAGTCAAATCAAATAATTTTAAATTTCAAACCAAACTGAAAAATACGGTTTGATCTAGTTTAAATCATAGTTATCAATATCATAAAATAAATAATACATATTATATCATACGATATGATATGATATAGATAGAAAATGATATATAATATAAGGTGTATCGAATTAATACGATATAATAAGTTTATCACATAATACAATACATATCTTACGATATGATACATATTATTGATATAAATTGATACACTTTTTTAGAGAAAATGATAGTGCATTAGGGCTGTAAACAAAAAATTTTAAAATATTATGAGTGTTTGTGATATTTTTTAAAATAATAATGTGTCAATTTAATATTTTATTATTTTAATTTTTAAAAGGCGTATCATACAATATGATACACTATATGATAAATTTGGGTTTCAATATACAATACAATATTTGATTCAACTACCATAGTTTGAGTCTTTTAAAATTATATATATATACCATTTAATAAAATCAATTGAATGGTAGTTTTCTAAAACATAATATATAAGTATAAAATAAATATAAAATATGTATATAATATACATGTAAAGAAAATGACATAATATATATGAAAAACCAAGTTGTACATCTAATTGTTTAATGAAAAAATTTATCAAACATAGTTATATATATATGTATTTATAAAAAATTATAGTTTACAATTTGATTTAGTTTAAAAATCATTTAAATCGTAACCCGAAGTGGAAAAAACAATTTGAAAATTTTCAACCCAAAACAAACTATAATTTTTATGTGGTTTGGTTCGGATTTACGATTTAAACCGAATTATGTACACCCTACCCCCAGCCTTTTGAAAAATGTCATTTTCATCCCCTTTTCATTTTCAACTTTTTACACATTTCGATGATCTTCTCCAACCAACTCCTCAGCTTGAGATTGTGCCTCCTTTCTCTTCCAGTGTCAACCTATTAAAGATGTGTATTCATCTCTAGTTGGTCGAAGATTGGCATTGAGAGAACCTAACAGAAGATAAAATTTAAAGTCGATTCACAGAGTATGTTTGTTGAGATTCGATTGATTTCATTGATTCTTCTACTGTTGAGAGTGACATAGAAAGACAGAGAACGGTCGCGGGTCAACTACACTTGGCCAGAGTGTATTTCGTCACCAAAAAATTGGTTGTTGAGTTTAGGGTTTTAGGGGCAAAATGTTAACTTTTCCAAATTTAGGTTTTAGAGGAAACATTATTTTTTAAAACTAAAGGGTGAAAATGAGATAAAATATTAGTTTGTTAAATTTTTTAATAAATGATGATTTTAATTTTGATAATAATAGTAAAATTTAACAGATTGGTAGGTATTTGAAATTTTGAAAGTAAATGGATGGGAGTTTGGGTTTATAGTAAACCTTGCATGAGAATAAGTCTTTTGGCCAAAAATTTATTGTTTATGGATTTGTTATTTAAATTATGTTGATGAATTTGTTATTTTCATAAGTTGTCATATTTTGTTGTTTTGTATTTTGTTTGTTTATTTGATGAATTAACTTATTATTCTTGTAATTTTTGAAATAAATGATATGTGAATTTTTAGATTTGTTGTCTAATAAATGATTTACATTTTAGATATTTTTATTATATATACGTGTCAGATATTTGATGGATTGAATTTATATTTGTGTCGATATAACAAAAACTTATATATAATTTTTTATTAATTATAAATGACTTTATAAAATTATTATTGAACATTATTTAGCATCAGTATTATAATTATTATAATTAATAACATAAATATTAAAGAATTATGGAACATATTATAAAATGGACTATAATTGTAAAAGAAAAAGTAACATTTAATAATAAGAAAAAGTAACATTTAATTAATTTTAGTATAATCAAAATTAATTAATTTTAAATTTAAGTTGATAGAAATGAACAAAATTATCTCTCGAACACATAGTGTTTGGATGTTTTATCCCTTAAAATTTAGGAAAGAATGAAGACATTTCCATGTTTCAGAGAAAGAAGATATTTCTCTTAAGTCTAATAAAATGAGACAATTTAAGTGAAATCCGTGATGTTTAGGATGTCTCTTTAATATCCCAAGATTCTTTATGATGATCATCGGCTTTTATCTTTTGTTAAATTCGACGAACATATGTTTGTGTGAGTTCCAGCTTCAGCCATTGAAATTTTCAAATGCCAAGCTATACGTACAGCTGTCCATTAGAATTACCGTCCAATCCTTTATTTGTTCGTTTCGTTTGTTATGTATATGTTTAAAGCTAATACATGGCTGGCTGCATAAATGATAAGGCCAAAGGATTCGTTCCCATCCAAAGTTTAATATATTCTTAAATTTTCACTAAAAAGTTTTAAAAATTAAAAGCTTCTTTGTCATCCAATTTTTATTAAAATTTATTATTTTTATTAAAGATAAAATTTGTATTTAATCAATAATATTTAAAAACTAATCATTTCTTTTTTGATTTTATATTTTTTTATTTTGAAAAGTAACTTTTATCTTTTAATTTTAAGGTTTTATATTTTTCAAAATTTTCTTTTGTAGTTGCCCTCAAATTTTTTGAAAATTTTTTCACCCTCTATTTCAGGGTTTCATCTCTAATGGTTCTAAAAAATCTGATCTTTGATCGATCTTCTCTATTGACACTCTCTTCTTTTTGTCGATAGTTTTCTTTTTTATGTCAACCTACTATTTATGTCAATTTTCTCTCAACCTAGAATTTCACTCCAATCTTTGGGTGGGAATTAGCCATTGAAATTTTCAAATGCCACGTCCACAAGAATTACTGTTCAATCCTTCACTTGTTCATCTCTCTCTCTCTCTCTCTCTCTCTCTCTCTCTCTCTATATATATATATAAAAATAAAATTAAAGGTAACATATAGTTGGCTACGTAAGTGAAAATCACTATGGTTTAATGGCCACAATTTTTAATGTAGAAAATAACGTCCCAACTTAATTTACAAATCACAAGTGCACCATTAATGATTACTTTTATTTCTGTTCATGTATAGTATGTGAAACAATTTGTAATCCATGGATGATTTAGACGCCAAATAATTTATTTATTTTAATAATGTAATCAAGGGTATTTTCAGGTAAACTTTCGAGTTTGAGATCAAGTCTCAACGAGGACTTATAAGTCCACGTTTGCTTAACATCATACTAATCTCTTGAGTTTTATATATTTAATATTTTGATTCCACTCATTTTCGTGACTTAAATGTTTCGCTATGAGTTAAATAATTTTTTCCCGCGCGCATTTGTGTGTGTGTGTGTGTATATATATATATATATATATATATATATATATATATATATATATATATATATATATATATATATATATGATTGCTTTTACGAATTGTTATTTAAAAAATTTGTTGAGTATAAAATTGAAGAGTAAATTGAGTGTTAAGGCAATGTAAATTTGAGACATAACTGGCATGTAATAGAGCACTATTAAGCTTACCAATGAAGATTGTTGAGAGAATATGAAGCAATGACTTGTACACATAAGATGTACACATGATTGTAGCCATGGATTTTGTCCATAGAATTATGTACAAAAGAAGAAAACTAGAAAGACCTAAAAACCAAGAAATTATTAAAGAATACTTTACGCAAGGTGCAAGCCCTAAAGATCACATTACCATAATGTACTTTTATCATTCGAATCGGGGTTCGAAACCAAACTCTTTCTCTGAAAAATAAATGACTGGTTTTAAATAATACTCAACGTAAATCTAATTTTTTATTTACTCGTGGGATCTCACCAATTTCAACCTAAATTAATAGCTACAACGGTCAAGTTTGGATAATAAAATTGTATTGTTATTTATTTCTCTTAAAAGTTATTTCTTTAGATTGCATTAGAGGATGCTTTTGCCAGAGAAGTTGTTGGCATTTCACATTTTAAAACGTTTCAAGTGTCTTAATTATTACATAAAAGGAAATTTCACTCTCATAGATCTTAATTTTCAACCTACCTATATTTATATATACGATTTATTTCATCAATATTTATTCATAAAATTAAAATTAAAATTAAAATATTATACATTTTTCAAAAGCTAAATAAAAAAAAATCTGGAAAATTATTGTAGAGATTTTAAATTATATTAGAATTGAGAAGATACAATAAGAACGGCCGCATGATAATACAACGACGTCGTTTAGTTTTCAACAAAAAGCGAAAAAACAGATACTAAGTAGAACGAGTGAACGGCTCTTCCAAGCCCACCTGATTTCAATTCAAAAGCCTCTCTCTCTTTTTCTGTGTGTGTAAAATCATCCTTGCTTTTTTTTTTAGGTCCTCCAGCTCCAAATATTCAAATCAAAGCCAAAATTAAAATACAGAACTTCTGTTGGCTTCTGAATTGAATGGAGGCAATCAGAAAACAAGCCACCAAGCTAAGAGAACAAGTCGCCAGGCAACAACAGGTCCCTATCTCCCTCTCTATCTCTATGTGAATATCATATACGAAATGATTAGATAGATATTCAAATTTTATTCAACTCTAATTTTTTCTCCAGAATCTTATTTAGATCCAGTTCCGGTTATGTCTCGTAGCTTGACATCTTTGATCTTCTGAAAATTTGATGCATTACTGCTTTCTATTTTGTTCGATTCAGTTGATTTATCTGATGTAGTTTTCATGCTTTAGAAAGTTTGTGATTGGCTGTGGCTTTTACCTCTGCTAATTTCGGTGAATATCGATTAAGGCTAATTTGGATCTATCAATGATTTTAAATTGAGGAAGCGGAGACGATTTATCACAAATTTGGTACTGCAGAAATTTTTTCTCTTACTGGAAAAATCATTTGATGCAATTGTGTTTAGAGGTTGTTTGGAGATTTATTTTCTGTGTTATCATAGGTTGTGGTTGTTGTGCTGTGGCATCAGTAAGAGAATGTAGGTTCTTTGTGTAATGACTTGCAGTAGGGATAATCGGTAAAGGAAGTAGTCCTTTTTGTTGCTTCTAGATGGAAAATTTCTGTATGGCTGCTGTCATTTTGAGCCATACAGCAGTAGCACTGATGCTATTGCCTGTGGTACAGTAGGACATGTCATCATGTGGAAGCTATTGAATGGCTTCATTGCCCATTACTTGTATGTGAAAAATCCTTATTTGTAAAGGATTGGCTTTGTGATTTAGAGGTAATGTTAGATAGGAAATAGGGTTCAGGTTTAAGACTTAGCTGTAAGCTGCTGTGTAAAATTTCAAGCGTAATAAACTCCATTATTTTGGATAACAAAATTCACCTAAATGTCTCGGTGCATAAAAATCAGTGTAAAAACATAACCAGGAGTGATAGTTTACATCACACGTCACCTTGAGAAGTGCTATCCAAGAAGTTCATTTTAGCTTTGGTATTTGTGTTTAAAACTTCTGCATTTGATCATTTTACATGGAAACACTTAGTCTTGTTTTATGTTTGCTACTATATATACACACTCCTGATGCGTCTTGTATTTGTTTTTGGTGCTTGACCAATGATTTTGAGATCCACTGTGATCAATGGCCTTGCTCTGATTCTTGCAATTGAGCACTTAATCTGTCTGTAATTAATATGCTGAATTAATCAGGGTGTATATTTTGTTTAACGACCTTTATTCTTCCAACTTATTTATTTTCAATGGCTTAAAACAAGTTTGTTAATTGCACCACGTTTCACTACAGGCTGTCTTCAAACAATTTGGGGGTGGGGGATATGGAGGCTCAGACAATGTTATAACTGACGAGGCAGAACTCCATCAACATCAGAAACTTGAGAGGCTTTACATTTCAACACGTGCTGGCAAGGTTGCATGGTCAACCTGTTGATTTGTGCTCTTCTATTTCCATTTTTCTCTCCTCCTTAATTCCTAAAGGTTCAATTTCTTTTTCAGCATTTTCAAAGGGATATCGTTCGTGGTGTTGAGGGATATATCATTACGGGATCCAAACAAGTTGAAATAGGTAATATAATTAAATTTCAATTTCAAACTTTGATATTTGACTGTGAGGTTCATGGACTTAACATTCCATCAATGTAAATTTTTAATTTTCGACAGGAACAAAGTTGTCGGAAGATGGCAGGAAATATGGTTCTGAAAATACCTGTACCAGTGGTAATACATTATCAAAAGCTGCAGTGAATTATGGTCGAGCTCGTGCTCAAATCGAGAAGGAGCGTGGGAATCTCTTGAAAGCTTTAGGCACACAGGTCTGGCCAAACGATCAAAGCGTTTGAGTACTTCTTTGTTTTATTGCACTTAGACTTATGCAAATGTATTTTAAATAACTGCTTCCGATTTTCACAACCTTTTAAATTTGTTCTCATATGGGTTTGAATGCTTTGATTTTTAGGTTGCAGAGCCACTGAGAGCAATGGTAATGGGAGCTCCATTAGAGGATGCACGACATCTTACTCAACGTTATGACAGAATGAGACAGGAAGCTGAAGCTCAGGTATTTTATACTATGAGTTTGTAACTTAGTACTAAAGAGAACATATTGTTCTGAATTTATGATAATGGCATACTTGGTTTTGTATGCTCTTTTGATTCAAATGCTTGTTTTGTTTTTTTTTTTAAATTTCTTTTGCAAGAATCATACTCATTCTTGTTGTTACACCTCTTAAACCTAGTTAGGCTATTGAAGTTTCAAAACGACAAGCTAAAGTTAGAGAAACACCGGGCAATCCTGAGCTTGCTTTGAAATTGGAAACTGCAGAAGCAAAGCTGCATGATTTAAAGTCAAACATGGCAATCTTGGGGAAGGAAGCTGCTGCAGCAATGGCTGCTGTTGAATCTCAGCAACAAAGGCTGACTCTCCAACGGCTTATTGCTATGGTAGTATAAATTTCCCTCTATTTCTAACATACATACAATTTTTATGATTTTGGATAATGTATTATAGAAAATCATTCCATAACTACCTGTCATTTTAATATTGTAATAAAGGTTGAAGCAGAGCGCACATATCATCAGAGAGTCCTTCAGATACTTGATCAGCTTGAAAGCGAGGTATCCAGTCATGTTACCTTGTTCTTTTGGGCTATTTTTATCCTTCACTTAATCATTGAATTTACAATTGACTTATCCTATAATTTGCTGCTTCAGTTTATGATTCTGATCTATGTTATCACTATTGTCAGATGATATCAGAGCGACAGCGGATTGAAGCTGCTCCTAGCCCAAGTGTGGAAAGTGCCATGCCTCCACCACCAGCATATGAAGAAGTTAATGGTGTTTATGCTTCTCAAACAAACAATGGAATAACAGATGGCATGGGCTACTTCCTTGGGGAGGTTAGTATTAATGTGTCTTGATCCTACATACAAATAACTTGAAAATGTCTTACTATCTTTAAAATGGTTGTTTGTTATTTGGCCTTGTGTTGTAGGTTGTGCATCCATTTCAAGCCGAATCCGATGTGGAGCTGACTTTGTCAGTTGGTGACTATGTGGTGATTAGAAAGGTTAACAACCTACTAAAGTTCCACAACTTTAATAAGTTAAAGGTGTTAATAATCTATCTTTACTAAATCAAGTTGAAAATTTGATCTAACATTAGCAATCTTGGCAGGTGACAAACAATGGTTGGGCTGAAGGCGAATGCAAAGGAAAAGCAGGATGGTTCCCATTTGGATATGTTGAAAGAAGGGATCATGTTCTTGCAAGCAAAATGGCGGAAGTGTTCTAAAGTTTTCTGATGGGTCAGCAGCTTCTGTGCAGATTTTGTATGTGTATGTTTTGCCCAACTTTGTACTCAAAAATTTCAAGCACGTGTTATTGCAAATAGAAGAAAACCAATTTTTTGAATCCTCTTTCGACATGTGATATAGTTGCCCTCGGATACCCCTCTGTTCAAATTGATGTATGAATTCCCTTAATATATTTTATCTATCTTTTCTAGTAGGATGTGAACTGAATTTCTGTGATTTGTTGTTGACAATTGTTGATTGATAAGTGAACTCTGTTCAGTCTCTTCAATTTTCACACAGTATCACTAATTTAGCCTGCCTCAATTAGTTTCCAATCCAATGCTTCGTAACTTTTGAGGTCATATTTACTAAGAAAAACTTGTGAGTTCATGGCAATAGTTTCTTTGTTCGGATTATACAGCACTTAACCCCAGTGTGTTTCCACATCAAACAAAAGCGACTAGTTATCGATTTTTTCAAATGGAGGTGTCAAATGGGTGGGTCTAGGCTTGACCATTTTGACACAGCCGGCCTCGGCCTGACACAGAAAAATAGGTTGTGTCAGGTTTGTGAGCTTAACGGGTTATGCTTCAGAGCCATTAAGGTAAGGCTTGCGAGTTGGTTTCATATGGTTTGGTATTGTTGGACTTTACTTTTTTGTAAATTTGTTTTTTTGAGTCATCTATCCAATATAATCTATTACTGTAAAAGACCAAAATAATTAAAAATCAATTTTATATAATTAAAAAAATTATTTTTCGAGTTTGTTTACAAAAGACTCATGGGTTAGTTCATTAAGGACCTATGAGGGCATGTCCCATAGGCCTTAGGCATTGAAATTTTATCAAGCTAGTTCGACACAAAAATCTGTCAAACGGCTAGCCTTGGCATGAATGGAGATGTGGGGTCAATGGGTCATGCTGAGGTTGATCCAATTCGATCCAAGCTAACCTAGTCCTCTGCTGCCTCTATTTTCAAAGATTTCTTCATGGTAAGTACAGATTGTCTTTTAAGACAAAATATTTTTAAAAAGAATGTTTAGAAATCATTTCCTTTTCCATTGCAATTGTAAGGGTGGATACCGGTTGAGTCCAAAATCTTTTTAGTTTGAGTTTAACTTGAATAAAAAATAATCTAACTTAAGTTTGATTTAAATAAAAAATAATTAAACACATTTTAACTTAAATTTAATTCAAATTCATGTTCAAATTGATGATTCAAATTCGTAGTTTGCTTTGATTTGATTTAAATTTATTATTCGAGTTTGTGGATCAATTTTGTGACTTACTAATAAAACAATATTGTTCTATCACATAACAAACAAAACCACCGATTCGAATGACAAATTTCAACCAAATTAAATTACAAATTTAAACTATCAATTCGAACTATAAATTTAAACCAAACATAATCATAAATTCAAACTATTGATTTAAACATAAATTTAAATCAAACTAAACAAAATACTTCTTAACTCGAGTTTCACTTAGTTTAAAAAACGAGTTAAATTTTTTAAATTAAATTAAAATCAAATTCAAATTAAATAAATTTAAACCAAATTAAATTGAGTGAGCTTCCGAGACCGAGTTTACTTGGTTTGGATCTAGCCCAATGCATTTGGGGGATTCTAAGGAGGCTTCTTTAAACCAGTAAAAACATCAAATGTTTTTCGGTTATTACCCAAAACAATTCCAAGCTTAAGATTTTGAGTCAGAATTGAGTTGCCCTCTGAAAATATTTAAGCCAAACATAATATGCAACAGTATTCATTATTCTTTACAAGAGTTTGACTAGCACTCTAGCCTTGTTCTTTGAGTCTACTATTTGCTCTTGCTCGTCTTTGGACGCCCAAATTGTTTGGTGCTACAAGAACAGAACCAGTCCTTAAATGGCGTAGATTCTTTAGAATTTGTATCAGCAATCTTAAAATATGAATATACAGAATCCAGCACAAATACTGTGGAAAAACATAGAAAGACAACTTCAATCAACACATACACTTCACCCATGGACGCAGAAAAATCGCATATCTGCAAATGTGGAAAGAGGAAATAGATATAAAGAGTATTTCCTGCGTGAAAAATAAAAATTTAAAGTGTATTCCAGTAGCTTAACTTACACTATTTAGTTGGTTGGTTGGCAGAGAGATATGAGAAAATGATGGCCAGTATAATGAAAAGTAGAACAATCTGCAAGATTGGAGTGTAATCAGGAATGATTCCTGGGAAAAAAAACTACAGATGGTTGAAAATTCCATTAAAACTCACCGTGGTAGAATTGTATTTTAGCCCATTATCGATTATGTAAGATTTCCTGGTGGAACACATAAAAAGTTGTCAGACAGAAGAACATAAGAAGATTCGATTTACGAGAATATAACGTTTTCTTTTACCGACCTGTTGTTTAAGACCCCAGAATGTATGCATTTTTTCTGTATTGCATTAATTTGTCTCAAGGTTTTTGTTGCATTGGGATCATGCTTGTTGATCTACAACCCACAACATATCTTGGTGAGTGAAGAAAATTTGCAAAGAAAAAGCTTGGTGGAAAAATGAAAATGATGCTAGCAGCAGTCAATCATTTCTCCCTTGCCAAATGAACTTTGGCTTTTTCTTTTTTCTTTTAAATAGGAAAAGCAGAAATGTATATTAATGTGAAAAAAATCTTAGAAAGTGGATCAGAAATCCACTACTACAGAAGTAACCCTACTCAAGTGAACTTTAAACTATTTTCTAAAATTTGCAATTGTAGTATCTCAAAAGCAGTTGAGTGAAAAGGAATTGTCATACTAACTATGGTCATTGCTCATGGTGACTAAAAGTTAACTTATTGTTTAGCCCCATACCTTGGAATTCAGCATACAAGAGAAATCGTAGAAGGCACCATATACATCAGACATTTTGTTTGTTCGGTCAATGACTTTAGCAGTAAGACCTAGAAACATGACCGCAATAAACACAAAAGGAGTTAATACAAGAAAACCATAACCAAAAGCAAACAGAAGCCTTTGATTTATTTCAATCACCAGAACTCTATCAAAAATTGAAAAACATCAGGGAAAGATTTATATAATGTGCTTGAAAAATCTAAGACATAAAAGTGGGAACACAAATAATAGGTAATGTCATCTTTTAGGGATCCAGAAGTCACAAACAGCATGAGTTTTCCAATAATGTTATGAGTATGAGAAGGCATGCTATGAAATGAAAAATGGAGAATCTTAATACTCATGCAACATGCAAAGACACCTAAATTATTTTTTCCAGCTAGATGTTTGAGATGTCCCCATAGTTTTCAACAGCCAAAAGTGTTCAAAATTAATATCTTACCACGTCTCATTTTCACTACACCTCTGAAAACTTCAATGTTGTTGTAGCATAATGCTAGCGTTCCAATTGCCATAACCTGGTAATGGTAGCACAAATCAAATTAGATGCAAGTTTTCCATAAACCTTCATAATTATTAAAAGAATAAACATAATGAATCTGCAAATGTTAAACTTGACATGTATTATGGAATCTGCTCTAGATGCAATAGAACTTCTCATAAACACAACATGGCTTATACAGCAACAAATTTAGCAAACAAACTTTGACTTTGATTATAAGTAGCACTTGAAAACTTCAACTGCTGTGAACAGATCCGTTGAAGGTAAAATAGGAAAGAGAATTCAATTCAAACAAAACATGCAACAATAAAAGTACCACGACTTGGAAAAAATTTACAGTTCATGCTAAATAACAAAGATTACTCAGTTTAATTTAAGCAAAAAAGGGGGGGGGGGGGGGGGGGGGGGGGGGGCTTGGTTGTGGTGGGGACACAATAGCATCATGTTACAACTTCAGCATATGCAATTAGTCATTCTAAGTAAAATCAATCACAGTAACATATTGAAGCACTAAACAATACTTTCCAGATAGATTATAAAATACATAACAATAGTTAGAAGCCAGCTACCTGAGGTATAGCACAAAATCGAAATATAGCAGGGTTTCGTAATGCAGATATGTATTTGAAACAATCTTCTGCATGTGTCAAAGCATTGGTAACCATGTCATTCAGGCATTCTACTGCCTTGACTGAGTTTTCTTCATACTTTAAGTCCTAATGGTGCAAAAATCATTTTAAGAAAGTCAATTAGAAAAGACAAAATAGAGAATAGATGCTTTAGTAAATTAAGTTACATCATAAAAGGGCACAGTCAATAGGAAAAGAGTAAGATGTAATTAAAAATAGAGATAAAACATGTAAAAGGCAATACACCTCTAGTTTGTTGACATATTTATTCCAGATCTCACGAGGCCAAAACATCCGTGACTTGGGTATCTCATTAATATCCTCCAGATAATCTCGAATAATATTTGCTTTCTGTTAGTTGTAGATCCATAAGGTCATGCATTAGCATTTCAAATCGAAAGTTAAGGCTCGTAAAAAATACAATGTTGATCCACATAATGAAATACCTGAAGAAATAAACCCATTGAATTGGAAAGATCTTCTGGAGCCATATCTTCCTTCCCAGAGGCATGGAAAAGCTTAGACAGACCTAATCCAACAAGTCCAGCTACATAGTGGCAATATTCATCATAGTCATCAATCGTTTCAACCTGCAAGATGAGGATAAAATTTATTGCTGTGATAAACATTTGATATATCTGCTTTTTCTGTAATTGGCTCAAGGAGATCATAAATTAAGTCTAAAATATGGTGAAACAAATTGTAGGAGATCAACTAGATTTCACCCCTTAATTTACAAAAACTTTAGTTTCCTGAATACAATTATCACAGATGTTACCTACCTTATGAATGAAAAACACTGAAAACAACCATGGATAGAACTTCAACAATGTAATCATTTAAGAAAATTCACAATTTTGTTCCAAATTTTTTAAGGTTTGGAGACATGATCAACTAATTACCACATCTCTACCATCACATATAGATTATTACTGTATCATATCCAGTACTACCATAATAAAATTCTACAAGCTACATTTTTTTAAGGTAAAGTCAGTGTCTGTCCTTTTTCAAAAAATAAGGAATATCAAACGCTTTAGAACAATTTATTCCAGCAAGTTACATGATCCACAAACCTCCTTGCAAATAAATTTTGCCATCCCTGCACCCATTCTTTTGGTAATATCCTCAATTGCCTCTTGATAACTGCACAATGTTAAATTTTTAATCAAGGGACTATGGTAAAAATTAAAACTGCAATTAAGTGTGAATGCATATAGACTAGATTTTCCCCACAGAATCAGAATGCAGACAAACATGCAAAACAATTTAGCCTTGAGATTTTCCATAAAGAAACAGAATCATCGTAGGTTCTTAACATTTACTTGTATGAAATGCTATAAAATCAATTGCAACTTCAGTTGCATTAAGCTTTTGTCAGAATATAACCAGTTTCAAAATAACTCCAAGTCTTCGGAAAATTCCTACCAAGAATGAAAGCAAATGGAGAAGAAAAAGGAATAATACACCCGGGCATGAATATCATCACAACTAAAGAAGTTCTTCATGTTAACTGTCCCTTGCTTTCATATTAATCATCCCTAGGCTAAAGCAAGGATTTGAAACTAACCCCTTTCCAAGCTCCAGAAAGGCAGTTGAAACATGATGAAACTGGTCCATGAGAACTTTGTAATCCTTTGTACCACCTTTGACAAAGTAAAAGAATTAATATACATGAAGTAAACAATAATTTGATTTGGACAACCATATAAACAAAGTCCCCCTAACAAAGGCTTTGAGGACTCCTAAGTAAAGTAACATGAAGAATCAATATCAAAGGATTTCTCTTTCTTTTTTTTTTGTTTTAAATTTGAAAGCAACTTTATTAATGTCAAGTGATTGTTCAAATTGTGTGAAAAAGCACAAACAAGACAGGGGCGATTCAAGGTACACGAACACTTACAAGAAAAATTCCAGCCACGATCATACATATGACTATGAAAAGCCAAGAGAATAGGCACCTTGACCTCTGTAGGTATGCTTGTATCATCCTCTGTAATGAAAAACCATCAGGAACAAGGGAAAAAATCACTCATAAACATTTGAATAAAATACATGGTGGCAACAAAAAATAATACACACAAAAACGTAAATAAATCATATGCTTCCAGATTTCTGCAACAAGCAGTCCAATATACATAATCCATATAAATGATATCTATCCGACTATAAAAGCTAAAGCTGTTGAAATGATGTCCAGCCTGCCATCTGAAGAAACCAAATTTAGAAAATCTACACATCGCTTTTACATATAAAACCTACAGAAGGCTTTTCATTAAACCAATGATAGAGTATCCTATATGGAAGATTTATTACACTAGACAGCAAGGTACAAGAAATCACACAGAAAGCAGAAAAGGTTAAAGATCGCATAAACATACCAACAGTGTCAAGGGCTCGAAGAACCAAATAAAATATGCATACCTGCATAACCACAAATTGAATCTCTTGAATATTAGCACTAAGATATCACAATACAAATACATAAAATGGAAATATACACATGAAACACGCTACTTTATGAACTTCTCTCAAAGTAACAAACAAACGCAGGAAAAAGCACAAAAGCTTCTTGCTATTAAGACTGTAAATAAAACATAGAACAGAAAATTCCAGAAATTAAAACTACAGCTTCTATTATATTGAATATTACAAATATTATATAATATCACGTTGCAAGTAGCCAAAATGATGATGTGGGATATTGTTAAGGTACGTGGGTAACGTTGCCGCCTTCCCCAATCTTATATGGATCATGCTGAGGGGACACCGGTACCCTCGGTACTGAAGCAGTACCCAGGTGATATGGCTTGAAATAGCCGATAATTGAATTAAAATTACCGAGGCTCCTGTAATGTAGCAATTCCCTTCCGGCATGAATAAGGATATCAATATGTATCATAAAAAAAAAACACAGAATCCTCATAATAAAACAAAAACACACTCAAATATGCATCTGAAATAATTATTACAAGCTACTACCCAAATTAAAAAATAATAATAACCCAATATATTATTGATCACAACATGGAGACTTACAGCGTTTCTGAGGTCGGTATCGAGCTGCTGAATAACGAGAGCGAAACTACGGGAGACTTTATGAAGCATAGTATAACAAAAAGCCCAGTGAGGCTCAGGTGGGATCTGCTTGGCCGCATATTTTACCGCTCTTTTCAGCTTCAACAGCGGGTATAAATCATCTGGGTGCCTGAAAACCGCTCCCAAAGTTCCCATCCTTCAACCTTCTTCACGGGTTGAAACCCACAACAGAAAGAGATCAGATGAAAGAGCGTATTCGTAGGAGACGATATGGTGCTTAGATTTGGCGTAAAAAGTTACAGATTTCGAATGGTAAAACAATATTTAAATGTTGGTGTCAAAATCAAAGATTTATTACGAAATGACCACATTGGGCAAACTCGCTTTGACTTCTGCCTCAATTCGCTGAAGCCATGTTAATTATTGCCTTTAATTTATTTGTTAGGAGTTAATATGTACGAGCGGCGCACGTTAAAATCGTTAAAGAGAAAATAATCGTTTCCCCCACCAAGTTTTAGTCTAATTGGAGTAAATAATATTTTTTTACCCTAACTCAAACTTTTGTTAAAAAAGTTATTGAATTAAGAATAAAAAAATAATTTTATCATTTATTAATTTAAAAAATAGTAATTTTTTATTAAAGTTAAATATTTTAAATATAATAATTTAATTTTTATTAAAGTTAAACATTTAAATATAATATTTATGGCTATAATTTGTTATATTATATTCAATTTTTTTTTAAATATATCTATCCTTTTTTTTTTTACTATTAGGGATAGATTAATATTTCAAAAATATCTGAAAGACTCCAAAATTTTTCTAATTTTCCCATGACTCCTAAAACATTCAAAACACACCCACCAATATTTTTCAAAATTATAGTTTATCTTCCGATATATTATATTACATAAAAGATACTCTTACTTACACAGAAAGGAGAAAAAGGGCAAAGGTGAAAAAAAATGAAAATAAGATGTTTCTTGTATAATTTAGATATTTAAAAAATTATTTTTAATTTTTGCTAACCTATATGTAATTTTGAAAAATAAAATAATAGTGATAAAATAGTAATTTCATTTTCTAATATTGTTATTTCATTAATAGAGTCTAATTTGATGGAAAAGTGTTATTTAATTATATATATTTTGAATTTTAAAAAAATATTATTTATATTAAGTAAATGATGGAAAAATATAAATTATTCATATAATTGTTACTTTATTATTAATTGAAAATCGTTTATTAACATAATACATCATTATTAATAGTTAAATTATTACCTGATGACACAACAAAGATTTGAGTAAAAAAATTTTAAAAAAATTAGGAGATATTTGATTTGGATAATATTTTATTATTAAAATAGAAAAATTACCTTAAAAATAGATTACTTATCAGATTACTAGGTACAAATAATTACTATATTTGATAAAATTTAATAGGTATAAATAATTATTGTGTTTGGTTAAAGGTCGTAAAAGAATACTAATAAATCATTTTACTTAAATATCTTTGGATATAATCATTTTTTAATATTTTTATATTATTTGTTATATTAATTAAAAATAAATTTATTCTTGTCTCAAAAAATTAATAAATAATAATATAATTATAATAAAATCAAGATTACATTGGTAATATTTTAATATCTAAGGTGAATGTAATAATCAGATTACCATCTATATTACTTATCACATTACCATTGGTAATATAAGATTATCGTAATATTTTATTACTGACAAACCAAACAAGATAATGTAAGTAATAAAAGATAGATTATCAAGGTAATCTTTAAATCCCCAGAATCAAACGATCCCTTAATGTTATATAAACTTATGATTAGTAAATGTTATATGTACATATTTTTATAAACATATTATTTTATCATTAATTCAAAATCACTTAATTATATCATGACACATCAAAGTATGTAATATTTATATATTAAAAATATATACATATAATTTTATTACTTAAATATAAAAAATAATGTGTTATTATATAATTATATATTAGTATATACTTATTTAAAAAATTCAATCACATAATAAGAAATTATTATTAATACAAGTTAATCAATATTTTCTTTATAATAAAATAAATTTATATTTATTTCTTAAAGAACTTTCATTAATTTTTTATTTAATAATATATTGATTTGATTCGCGAAATGAGATTAAAGTATTTAGAAAACAATTCATTCTAAATTTGTGAATGAATTTCTTTGTTTCATTTCATGTTTGTAAGATTTTTTTTTTTTTTTTTTAACAATGAATATTCCAAATGTTTGTGCGGTGCAATTTCAAATTATTGTAAAAGGGATTTTTCTTTTTTTTTATGAATTAGATATTATTCTATTTTAAAAAATTTTTTAAAAAAAAACAAACACTTGAGAAGGTTTTCTAGGGAATTCCAAAGTTTGGATTGTATGATGTACCTGTGATTGGACCGATAACAGACTCCTAACCAAATTTATAAAGGAGTAAATTACCTCTTCCTACCCAATGTTTGACCAACTACTTTTTCACCTCCTTATGATATAAATCATATTTTCTCATTTACAATCAAAATTCTTTAAAAATGCTATAAGGGTTAAATAATAATTTTAACAATAAAATTATAAAAAAAATAAAAAGAATACGATTTTACACATCTTATCTTAATATTTTAAACATATAATTTATTCATTTACAAGTTTAAAAACTTGTAATTTCATCCATAAACCTTAATTCCCATTTTGATTGAAATCTCATTATTGTCACCATTGTAACCAAACAAATATTCAACACATCAGGATTGAATCACCAAAACACCACTTTTATTGTTGTTCATGTTCTTCAAATGAGATCGAATCAACGATTTGACAATAAGAATAATGATGGAGTGACATGGAGGCTATCAAGAACGACAAGATCATGTGACAAAGAGGTAAGATGTGACAAAGGTGTGACATAGAGGTGAGAGACTGCAAGAATGACACTAAAGGGTTTCGAGCATAGATAATGAAAGAGTAATTGATAAAGATTAGATGAAAGTACATGGCTGCATCTATTACATCGAAGTCAATCCAACTAATGCGGGAAAATGATGGCTTGCAAAGTTGGAAGCATCAACTAATTTGTTGGAATAATAGAGTGACGACTTGATAAAGGTGGTGGGGGTTGGACAAGACACCCAAAAAGAATAGAGTGAAAATAACAATCGAAAGGGAAAAAGGGGTGTAGATGAAATTTGTTATCTACAGGAAATTTTTTCAATTTTGTTAATTTAGAGCGATATAATAATTTTAAAAAATAAAATATTTTGTTAATTTACTCTTAAAAAAAAAACCTTTAAGAGGATATTTTATAAATAAACATGAATATTTTTAAATAAAATAATTTTAAGTATTTTTTTTTTGTCAAGTAAGTATTATAGGTAAAAGCAATACTATGTGTACCCACTTTGGGTACACAAATATATACATACTCATATATGTCATCATATGATTGGTTATTGTTTTATTTTTAATTCAAAATCATCCAATCACATGATGACACATATAAATGTGTATACATTTGTGCACCTAAAGTGGATACACATAGTTTTATTGTTATAGGTAATGGGAAAAAGAATAACCTAAACTCTAAACTCAATGATCCGAACAAGACCGCTAGTGAAGGAAACTAATACAGTAGAAAGCGCTAGCCTTAGCCCAGCTCTAGGACATGCCCTAGAAGGCACAAAACCACACAGAACAAACACCTTACAACCTCCTTTTCCCCTAATATATCAATACATGGCCACGGTTCATGAACTGTCAGTTTCGGTTCGGAACCGTCAGTTTACGGTTCGAAAATATAAGGACCCTGAACCGAAACCGTAACAGGACAGTTCATCCACGGTTCGAAACCGTCAGTTCTAGTTCATGGCCCCGGTTCAAAATCGACTGTTTCGGTTCGAAATCGATATTGAACCGTCAATTCTAATACATGATCTTGATTTAATTTTTAAATTATTAATTACAATAATTGAAAATTAAAAGAAAGGCTTGGACTTAATTTTTCAATTAAGCTTCCTACGTATCTTCTTGGGGTTTAGAAGAATCAAAGTCTATGTAGTTCTCTTACCTTTGCATATCTAATAGCTGGCAGTACCCCCTTACCTTATCATTCACCTCCACTATCTTGAGTATTATTTCTCGTCGTCATCAAACCATCCGTAGTTAAATCAAGCGATTCTTCATTGAAGTCCACTTTCATTTCTTGTTAGCGTAATTTGGCTCTTGTCCAATCGTCCACGCATACTTGGACTTCAATAGATTCGGGAGCCAAACTTGATCGTCTCTCATCCAATATATTACCCCTTTGACTAAAAGCTTGTTCTACTGCGACAATTGATACTGGTGCTACTAGAACTTGTTTACAATAGCTGTTAATATTGGAAAAGTTGATGCGTGTCGACTCCACCATTTTAAAACTGGAAAGTCTTTACCTATATTGTTGTCACCAAACTCAAAAATAGTAGTTAAATAAATATCAAGCTCCGAGGTGGAGTCTAATGTTCCTCTTGGTCTTTTGCCCCTCTGCATCATAATACGATCACCATAACTCATATGTTGGGTTGATGATGGGGCAATAGGTGGTAGAGAGGAAGAAGAACCACCATAAATTAATGCATATTCAACATAAATTTCTTTAATTAAATTCATAATATTAGTTATAGTTAATGGAATATTAACTTCATCTAATTGCAAACATTCATAATATAATGTCAAATAATCCGTGACACCATTTAATTTAAATCTAGGATAAAAAAAACATGCAACAAGAAAAAGTTCTGTAATTATTTTATAGTAACTTAACCATTTTGTTTTCATTAAAGAAACAACTTTTTGTAGAATAATATCTTGTTCGGCTTCTTGTAAAGCTCCAATAATATTAACAGCTTCATTTAAAAACAAATGAGAAGTGGGATAATAAACCCCACTTAAAGTATATGTTGCATTATTAAAATTTCTTAATACATTTAAAACTTTTTTACAAATATCTCAATGTTGGGGATATAATATAACTTATGGCACATTTTGTGAAATAAATGAGCATAATAAATCCCTATAATCAAATGACTCGTTGAGTAATTCATATGTTGAATTCCAACGAGTCGGCATGTTTTTAGGAAATCTTTTTGATTTTTTATTATGTTGTTTGCAAAATTTACTCTATTCTTTCATAGTTTGGGGATGTGTCCATAAATATGAAATTGCTATTTTTATTGGACTAATAAAATTATTAAAACAATGTAAACCATCTTGTACACATAAATTTAATACATGACATGCACATCTAATATGAAAAAATCTACCACCTAAATTAGGTTTACAAATATCAATTAAATCATTTATTGAGACAGTATTTGAACGTGCATTATCAAATGAACGTAATTTATAACGTAATTTATATTCTTCTAATATTCCTTTAATTATTCTATAAATATTATCAGTCGTATGTCGTTCATCAAACACCCTAAATGATAAAATTCTTTTTTGTAATAGAAAATTGTCATCTATCCAATGACAAGTTATACCCATATAAGAGTAAACTTGTCAATGACACTTCAAATATCATTACATAGAGATACACGTCCACTAAAATTTGTAAAAAATTGAATTAACTCTTTTTTTTGTTTTTTATATAAACTAAATAATGTTCTTTTTAATGTATTTCTTGGAATAGTTTTATGTGCATGATTTAATGCAATTTTATAATAATTATTAAAACCTAAATTTTCACCAAAACAAAATGCTAAATGATCTATTGCTACCATTTTTGCAAATTCTTATTTACTTTTATTATCGCTATACATAAATAAAGATTTGTGTCTAGAATCATACCCGGTTATTTGTGTTTGGCCTCGGTTTTGCCCCATTTTTTTCGGATGCTTTGACTCCAAGTGCCTTTTGAATGTCCCATATCCATCTCCTTATTTGAATTTGTAAATTGGCCTATAATAATTGCAAGCAACATCAAAATTACCATCTTCCTTTTGTATTTTCTTGAAATGAATTTTGAAAATATCGGATGTAGGAATTTTTTGAGATTGTTGTTCCATCTCCATCTGTTGTTGATGTTGTTGTTGTTGCTCCACCTCTTCATATTGGTTTTCACTTTCTTGTGAATGAAAATCATCTATAAGTTGATTTTCATTCACATTTGATATATGTGAATATTGACCAAATCTCCTATTACCGGAAGAATTTCCACTACTTGTCATTTTTTGATAATAAATAAAATTAATTATATAAATAAATTATATGATTAATTATAAAAGATAATAAATAAAATTAATTATAGAAATAAATTCTATAATTAATTATGAATTGTATAAAAAAAATTGAAATTGAAATTAATAAAAAATTAAGAAAGAATTTAATTAAATTTAAAAAAATTTGATTGAATTAAAAGATTGAGAAAGTATTAAGAGTTTAAAGAATGAGAATGAGAGTTTGAAGGATTGAGTGAGAGAGTGGAGAGATTGAGATTTGAGAGAATGAAATTTGAATGGGTATATATAAGAAAAAACTTTTTTGAAAAAAATTAAAAATAGAGTGGGTGAATTGAGATTCTAAAAATTGCAGGGGACCAACGGTCCCCTGCAACTTCCCCTGAAAGCCAACGGTTCCCTACGCAGGGAACCGTTGGCTTTTTAAATAAAAATAAAAAAAATTCAAATTTTTTTCGATTCAGCACAGTAAACCGTCGGTTCATAAACCGGTGTGAATCGGCGGTTTCACGGTTTTAATTTATGTAAATCGGAATCGAACCATAGAATCACGGTTTCGGTTTCGGTTCAGTCTGGTTTCGGGTCTACCAGTTTCAATTCCGATTTTATCCGAACCGGTTTTGGTCCGATTCACGGGCCAAACCGCCTGTGGCTAGGTTTATATCAATCTCTCAAGCTCGTTGGAAACGTGCAACTACATGTACCTATTTTACGCATGATCTCTTAAGCAATCATTCTAGCCACAGATGCCAATAAAAAGTTTTAAATTATTGATAAAATGATTTTAGCAATTATTCAACCGTTCACACGAGTTTTCTACGTATTAATTACGTGATGGCTGACTGAAAATTTAGGGAAATTATATTAAATGGCCAAATTACCCCTTCATTAAACAAAATTATCCAATTTCCCTATTATTAAGCAAAAATGTTCAATTATTCTATTCTTAAGTAAAAATGCTCTGTGAAAAGAATTTTCAAGGCAAAGAAATATCATAAGCAGTGGTTTTGGTTATGCTTTCCAAGAGTTTGAATGGTGTATTATGGCTAGCCTTCTTCTTTGACTACCTAATTAATTTGCTTGTCTTCTATGGATATTCATATGCAATTCACCAAAGAAAAACAACCAAAACGAGCACATGCACTTCGTGGATTCAGAATTGAGTTCATAAAAGCCACCATCCTGCGAATACCGAACAGGGAGGGATAAATAAGACTGTTTCCTCATAAGAAAATACAGAGAATTACTTGCGTATTCGAGTAGCTGAGCTGACCACAGTCAGAGATACTTGAAAATGGTGGCCAGTAAAAGGATAAGTAGAATAATCTGCATAATTGGAGAGTAATCAGTAAATATTCTTGCAAAAAGAAACTACATAATAAGGTTAAAAAGTTTAATCCCATAAAAACTCACCACCGTGGTTGAATAGTATATTGGCCCGTTTTGGATTATGTAAGTTCTCCTGGCAAAATCCATAAAAGAGTCGTCAGACTGAAGAACATAAGAAAATTCGATTCGATAAGAATAAAGTTTTAATTTTACCAACCTTCTGTTTAAGACGCCAGAATCCATGCATAGTTTCTGTATTGCATTAATCTGTCTCATGGTTTTTGTTGCATTGGGATCATTCTTGTTGATCTACAATCACAGGAAAAGTTTACAAATGAAACATGGTGGGCATAATTATATATGGGCATGGATCATACCTTGGACTTGAGAATACAAGAGAAATCGTAGAAGGCACAATACACATCTGACATATTATTTGTTCTGTCAATTATTTTAGCAGCGAGTCCTACAAACATCAACACCTCCATTGAATGAGAAAAAAACACCAGGTAAAGGTTTTCATGAATAAAATGATTGAAAAGTCCTACCAGGTCTCATTTTGACAGCATCCCTGAAGACTCGAATGTTGTTGTAGCATAATTCTAGTATTCCAAAGTCCATAACCTAGCAAGGGAAGCAGAACCAAATCAGTTACAAGTTTTCTACAAACCACGGTAATGGTTATTGAAGGCAGCTGCTATATTACCTGAGGGATAGCACAAAATCGGAATATAGCAGGATCTCTAATAGCAGACATGTATTTGAAACAATCCTCCACATGTTTCAAAGCATTGCTAACCATTTCATTCAAGCATTCTACTGCCCTGGCCGAGTTTTCCTCGCACTTTAAGTCCTGATCCAGGTGCAAAAATCATTTAAATAAATTATGAATAAAACATGTAAAAGAAAATTCACACACCTCTAGTTTGTTGACGTATTTATTCCAGATCTCACGAGGCCAAAACATCCGCGACTTTGGCACCTCATTTATATCCTCCAGATAATCTCGAATGATATTTGCTTTCTGTTAGATCCATACGCATCAGCATTTCAAGTCAAAAGCGTATTGTTGCTGTATATAATGAACATATTAATTACCTGAAGAAATGAACCCATTGAATTGGAAAGATATTCTGGAGCCATGTCTTCCTTCCCATATGCATGGAATAGCTTAGACAGACCTAATCCAACAAGTCCAGCTACGTAGTGGCAATATTCATCATACTCCTCAATTGTTTCAACCTGAACAATTTACTCTAGTTAGCAATGATTTTGAACCAGACTGATAATCGAATCAGTTACTTCATTAGATTATGGTTCGATTGATTTAATTAACTAATTTCAATCTAAACCATTATAATTAAATGAATAATTATAAAAAGTTTGTTAACGTTTTATAATATTATATAATTATTTTATTAATTTATATGAGTATTATTTAATCAAATATTTTCAAATTTATCACTATAAAATATCAATATGATTTTACATCTGTTTGTTTATATTAATAATATAATACACAATATTAACGTATAAATAATTCATAGAGGTTTTAGATTTGTAGTTCGCATATTTTTATTGAGATTTAACTCTTGAAAAATGAGAAGTGTGTATTATCTTTTAGAATGAGGTTTGATTCTAGATGTAGGTTTTAATACTTATAAGTTTTAATATTAAATATTAAATTTTTATATTAAATAGAGCAATACTATATATATATATATATATATATATATATATATAGTAGAGTATATAGATAATTTATCATTATATAATTAAATATTATTTTATCTTTAATTTAAAATTATCTAATTATATAGTAACACATCATCTGTTTACCTAAGTTATGTATTAAAAGTTTATATACATAATTTTATTGTATTAAATAAAGTAAGTAAGATGAAATCAAGTTTCTTGGGTTTAAACAAAATTTTCTGATTAATCGGTTTTCATTAGGTTTGACTAACTTTTTAGTTGGTTAACAATTAAATAAAAACCGAACTGGAGGGTGAATCAACTGATCTGATCCAATTTTGATAACACTACTAGTAAATTGCATGAATCACGGACCTCCTTGCAAATGAATTTTGCCATCCCTGCTCCCATTTTTTGGGTAATATCCTCAATTACCTTTTGATAGCTGCACATAAATAATAAAGAGTAGTGCTATGTGTATAATTTTTATGAACAACTTTATATGCAAATAATTATGTATTATTATGTAATTAAATAATTAAAAATTAAAGATAAAATAATATTATGAATAAAGAAATGCAATCATGTGTGAATGTAAATAGATGCGGAAAGAAGATAAAGGAATAAGATAAATGGGCTGAATATCATCATATTTACATAACTTATTAAAATGCTGAAAAGACTTATTACCACCTAAAGTTTGGTGCAAAAAACAATCCGTGAAATTTTAAAAACTCAAGTATTCATCTAAGGTTTACTCTACTTTCATACATCAAAAAATTTTGTGTTAAAGTTAAGGGTAAAATTATCATTTTATTATTAATATTAAAATAAATAAAGTTATATCCATTTTCTCCCTTTAATTTCAAAAACTAACAATTTTCTTATAGAATTAAGTTTTGAAAAGTGATATTTCCCCTATGGGGTTTAAAATTTCTCCAACGAATGACGACTACTCTCTCTCCCTTCCAGCTATGGTTCTCCCTCTAACGCCTTCTTTTTGTCCAAAACCCTCTCCCTTTGACCAACAATGTCTAGATTCAAAGAATTTAAACAAAACTCTTTGTCAAGACAATGATGACATGTCCAGACCAAGGGTTGATATGTTGTCATTGTCTAGAAGACGACAATTTGTTTGGATGATGCTTTTGTTGTCCAAAAAGCATCATCTAGACGAAGGGTTTTATCTAAATTTTTTGAATCCAAACATCACCCATAGAAGGGAAAGGGCTTTGAATGAAGAGAAGACGTTAAAGGGAGAGCCATCATTGGGAGGGAGAGAGAGTGACTGTTATTTGCTAGAGAAATTTGAAACCCTCGAGGGAAAATATTACTTTTCAGAATTTAATTTTAGGAGAAATTGTTAGTTTTTTAAATTAAGAAGAGAAAATAAGATATAATTTTATTTATTTTAATATTAATAGTAAAATGATATTTTTACCTTTAATCCTAATTAACAATTCTTGGGTGTATAGAAATGCTCTAAACATTGGGTTGATATTTAAGTTTTTAAAATTTTACAGATGAGTGTTTGTCTTTACACCAAACCATGGGTGGGAAAAAGTCTTTTGGCCTAATAAAATCAATTATCCATAGGCTAAAGCAAGGATAAGAGATTAACCCCGTTCCAAGCTCCAGAAAAGCAGTTGAGACATGATGAAACTGGTCCATGAGAACTTTGTAATCCTCTGTACCACCTTGAACAGAATTACAAAAAAAAGGTTTAAAAAACAAAACTGAACGTGAGAAAACCCACATGAAAAATGCCAATCACAATCATACACATGAGTATGAAAAGCCAAGAGAACAGGCACCTTCACCTCCATAGGTATGCTTGTATCATCCTCTATAATGCAAAACCACTGGCGAAAAGGGAAAAAAAGCATTAGATTGGATTCAAATCAAACTTGTTTAAATTCAAAAATAAGTTCGGTTGAAACAAGCCTAAAATGGTTTGGCTGTAGAGAATTCAAACTCGAGCTTCAATTTAAAAGTTAAATATTTTCAAGCTTGAACTTAGAAGTGTCCGACTCACTAAACTCTGAAGCTTGGAGAATTTCAATACAAAATAACTAAAACAATATTATTTTAATCGATACGCATCAAAACAATATCATTTTAGTCAATTTTTTGTTTTACTATAATACCAAACCAAGCTTTGAACTCGGTTCGAGCTTGAACTCAATTCCCTTATAACGAGCTGAGCTAAAATAACTTTGAGATAAATTTAAGCTCGATTCTATTTAAATCTAACCCAATAACCAATGTTTGAATAAAATATAATAATAATAAACAAACTATATAAATAATTATAATAAAAGTTTAATAATAAAATTATATGTATTAATTTTAAATATATAAATAGATATATATTTTCTATATATTATCAAATGATTGATGATTTTAAATTAAAAATAAAATATTACTTAATTATATATTTCAAATTGGTATATATATCATTACTCAAAGTTTAGTGCTTCAAGTTTTCCGAATCAGAAGTTGAAGTTCAGAGTACAACTATCTGCATTAATGACGAAATGTATCATCACATGTTAGATGTGCGATGATATTTATAAAACTGTAGAAAGTTAAAGAAAGAAACCATGGAAAATTATTATCACATTCATTATCGCAAATCAAATATATACCAAATGCCAAAAGCCTGATTCCCACCTAGGCATGGCAGTGGACTGTGCCGTCTCAGCTTCAATACAACCCACCACGCCTATGGGTCATGTCAGACCTAGGGTCTACATAATGGCCAACTTTCATACCGAGCCAACCTACAAAAATATATAGGTCCCCAACGCAACTAACACCACAACAAGTTGTGTCAAACCTTTAACAGATGTACCTGCTGGCTTTTGACAGGTTGGCAGTTAATCATATAATTTAAAAATATTTAGATGTTTTTTTTTTATATCTCATGGATTTCTCATGGATCGTGGGAGCCTTTTTTTTTAACAGATGTACCCATGGGCTATTTTTTTAAAAAATAGTGCATAGTATCTGGCTTCTTCATCTAGTTAGACGAAAATGATGGCTCTTCATCTTCATCTCCGATGTCTCCTTCATCTAGACTCTAATCATGGAAGGGAGAGAGAGTTAAAAAAAAAAAACCTAAAAAAAATGTCATTTTTTGAAACTTAAATTTAAAAAAAAATTATTAATTTTTCAAACTATAAAAATAAAAAAGATAAAAATTTTTTTTTTAATATTACTAATCAAATGATAAATTTATTTCTAGTTATAACAAATTTTGTTTATGTTTACAATTTTTGAATGAATATTTAAGTTTTTAAAATTTAACGAAGAAAATTTGATAATAGACTAAATTTTTGGTCGGAATAAGTGTTTTGGCTTTAAAAAAACCCATAAACATACCTACGGTGTCAAGGGCTCGAAGAACCAAATAAAATATGCAAACCTGCATGACCACAAATAACAATTTGTGTCACTTGTTAATTAGAATAAAGATGCATCACAATAAACAAACATACAATGAAAATGCAGCTATACTTACAAAAATATCCATAAAGAACGTGATTATAACTTATAATATTAAACACAATATGTAGACTTACAGCGTTTCTAAGGTCGGCATCAAGATGCTGAATAACGAGAGGGAATTTAGTAGAGACCCTGTGAAGAATAGCATAACAAAATGCCCAGTGAGGCTTCGATGGGATTTGCTTCAGCTTCTCCGCCATCTTTTACAGCCCTTTTCAGCTTCAACAACGGGTAAAACTCCTCTGGGTGCCCTAAAACCGCCACCAAATTTTCCATTTTCTCAACCTTTGAAAACCCAAAATAGTAACATCGTATTAATATAGGAAAAATTGTGCTTGGATTTGGTGTTTATTTGCTGATTCAAACGACAAATAATTTTTAAATTTTGTGTGATATTCAAACAATTATTACAAAATGAAGATATATTACTTGTGGGAAATCATTAGATTTTTGACCCGTGTGTCAATTTGTTTCATCATAATCACTTTAATGTGACAAATCACAAAAGCATTCTGCATGAGGAATAAATAGTCGTTTTTTCTTTTTCTAAATATTTGTCTGGTTTAATTTATTTTTAGTCAATGAAATGCATTCAATGAGTTTAGGTTACAGTTTAGGGTTTAGTTTAGTTTCTTTGCAGGGTAAAAAGAATATTTTTTATCCAAGTTTTAGTTTAATCTTAAAAATATATTTATGATAGATAAAAAATTTAAATATTTATCTATCTTTAAACTTCTATTAAAATTGTCATTAAAAATAAGAGTAAAATCGTTATTTAATAATAATATTAAATATATATAATTTTATTTTAATTTTTTTTATAGGTTTTAACAATTAACATTTCACTCCAGGCCTAAATTTTGAAAAGTGATTTTCTCTTTTCAAATTTCTAAGTTTTTTTCTCTATCTTTCTAACCACCAGTGACTGTCTGTAACTTCACCTCAAACTTCATTGGATAGTGCTTGTTGTCTAGATCCAAACGATGCTTGTCATCGGAATTTGGACAACAATGATGCTTTCATCTGTCGTTAGCCTTCGTCAGGAGAAAGTTACCACTCGCTAGAGAAAGTGGTCAAATTTTAAGTTTGATATCTTAGGAGAAAAAGTAAATTTTTTTTAAAACTTAATCAAGAAAGCAAATTATTAGTTTTATAAACTAAGGGAAAAAATGAAATATAATTTTAATTAATTTAATATTATTAATAAAATGATAATTTCACCTGTTAATTCAAATAAAAAATTCTTTTGTATGTGACAATAGATTAAAACTTGGATAAGTATATTGATTTTTCATCTATCGCGAGTATATATTTATCTTTTCACCGAAGCTTAGGCGAGAAATAATCCTTTGGCCTTTCTTTCTATCTATGTCAAAATGTGTAGTTTTGTATCTTTAAAATTGAAAAAGAACAAATTTTATTTTACATCCAATTTATTTGTCAACAGTATCTAAGAAATTTTATTTATTTAATTTTAAATATTGATTATAATTTTTAAAAATAAAAAATATTATTCTTTCATTTAAAAAAAAACCAAAATATAAATATAAAAAATAAATTGTATAACTAATTACTTATTAAATTTTTTTATCATATATATTTTTAAATATGATTTATAGTTTGGTTCGATTTGAAAATTATTCAAAATATATATATATATATATATATTTTAAAATACAGTTTACAATTTGATTCGATTTAAAAATTTTTTAAATTCAATCTAAACTGAAAAATGTTTTTTTTAAAATTTATTAACTTAAATCAAACCATTTTACAAATCAAACTATAATTTTTAAATAGTTTAATATAGTTTTACAATTTAAACTGAATTATATATTATAAAAAAATAAAATTTTAGACTAATCAGAAAAGCTGCGAAAAGCAATGCCAACCAATTTAACTCTCGATGTTCCTATGCTGTTGAACACAATAACCCATTTATTGTTATATGAACTAAGTTTATTGTCAATAATAGTTTAGACTAATCAGAAAGAAAACCTGGCCATTAAGAAGCCAAAAGACAGATTTTTGTTTTGTGTTTACATTTTGATCAAGAGAGAAGCGAATTTGTAGCTTTATGTACCTTGAACTGCTGCCCTTCCATTGATGAACATGGGAATCAACCAATTTGAAGTCCACACTTGGCTGATCTCTATGTAATCATATATATATATATATATATATATATATATATATAGAGAGAGAGAGAGAGAGAGAGAGAGAGAGAGAGAGAGAGAGAGAGAGAGAGAACAAAGCAAAATATGAGTTTGAAGAAGATAAAATTGTTAGAATTATCAGTCCAGTGAATACACAGAGCTTTTATCCTTTGCTCGATCAATCGGTCCGCACATCGCTCTCAAATTAGTCACTTCCTGCTAAAAGTCGACCTCGTTTTGAGGCGGACGTACTACACAAGGATTAAGAAAGCGAGCCAATGACTGCTGTTTAAATATAAACATCAATCAAGTCTGAAATAAGTGATTAAAATTTTATAAAAGAATGATTGCGTTGAAAATAAATGGGGTTTATCTCAATATTTTAATAATTTTAAAAATCTTAATGGGTTTGTTTAGAAATAGCTAGGGTCAAATCAAGAGAAAAGTTTATAATAAAGGCCAAATGCTATACCCCACTAAGGGTTGGTGTAAATTTATTTTCTCACTAGTTAATTATCGAAAATTTAAATATTTATTTATCTATTAAAATTTATTATTATTTTTAAGGATAAAATTATCATTTAAATATTTTATTTTAAAAAAAAATCATTTTTCTATTATAGTTTTAAAAACTAACAATTTTTCTTTTAGTCTCAAATTTTTTAGATTTAAAAACTGATTTTTCAAGTCTAGATTTGCATAACCTCCTTATTTTTTGTATTGCATCACCCCCCTAGCCTTCTAAAAAAGTTTAAGTTTCACCCCACTCTAATCTAGGGTTTCCAAATCATCACTAGTAAGCTTCTCCATTCGTCTCCGACATCTCCACCGTCGAGAATAAGCCACCAGCATCCATCTCCATTCCATATTGCCACTATCTAATGCAAAAAGGGTCAAAATCGAGCAAAAGATCTCGCTCGATTTCGACCTCCTTAGTACCTCCCATTGACGAGAGGCACCAAGGAGCGATGACGAGAACAGAACAAACCGTTTACCTGATATCATAATACTCCTCTTGAATTTTTACTATTTACAAATAATTACATTAATTTTGTTAAGCAAAAACCTAGTAAAATAAAAATCAAAGCAGAGAAACATAATTATTTAATATCTTATAAAATACAGTTGGATATGTTTAAACTGTCTCATTAAAAATCTTATTAGGAAAACCAAGTGAAGAAAAAAAAGTACAGTGCATATTTTATCCAATATATGACACACTTCAAAAATTTTCTCCCCTTGACGAATGCTCCCCTTGATTATAGTAGAATTAATTTAGTTGTTTGTTGTCAATGTTATACACTAACTTTTTAAATATTAATATCGATAATATCTTGGTGAAAAAATCTACAAGTTTGTCACTATATCATATTTGCTTGACATCTTTTGACTTTATTAGAGCTCATAAGAATGAAAAAACTTCGGTGAGATATATTTGGTTATGTCTCATTTAATGTATCCACCTCTAATTTGGATAATACATATTACATTGTCTTTATATAATATATAAATAATATCTATTGTAGAAAGAAAATTATATGTATTCTAGATATAATGGACGATAGACCGTAATCATATACATTTTCGACTAACTTTATGGAGAGTTAGAATCTTTAAATGATTTGAAGATGTTGCAACCAAAGTTTATTTGATAAAGCGTCATAATATTATTGTGTCATTATAAGTGAAACATATCTTGTCTGCAAGCAAGCCTTATGAGGGTTAGAAAGATCAACAACTACATATTTAACCAAATTAAGATTTTTAGATTTGACATAATAGAATAATTTCAAATCTCTAGTTTCATATAAGTAATAAAGTAGATGTTTAATTTCGTTCCAAATATGATGGGATGGTGGACAACCAAATTGAACCAATAAATTCACTGCATAAGCTATATTCGGTCTAATACATTTGGCAACATATAATAAGAGACCAATAGCATTAAGATATAATACTTTAGAACCGAATATCATTTCATCTTTTTTTTAGGATGGAATGAGTCTTTTTTTGGATCGAGAAACCGAACAACTATTAAGGTGTTTAAAAAATAAGTCTTATATATATTAAAACATTTTAACAATTTTTCAATATACGTTGATTGATTCATAAGTATTCCATTTGAGTTGTGCTCAATTTGTAAGTCAAGACAATATTTTGTTTTTTTCAAATCTTTCATTTCAAAATCTTTTTTTTAGATAATCAGTAGTTTTTAAGAGCTCTTTAGGAGTCCCAATTAATTTTATATCATCAACATAAACTGCTAAAATGACAAATCTTGATTCTAACATTTTTATAAAAACACAGACTATAGAGTTATTCACATAGCTTTTTTTTTTTAAGTATTCACTGAAGTGATTGTACTGTATCCTTTCAGATTATTTTAATTCGTATAATGATCTTTGTGATTTAATTGAGTACATACTTTTAGATTGACCCTTCTTGCTTCAGATAATTTAAATCTTTCAGGAAGTTTCATAAATTTTAGTATTCAAGTTTTCATATAAATAAGTAATAACTATGTCTATTATATGTATATACAGTCTTCAAAGACTATTAAGCTGATCAAATATTTAAATACGATTATATCTATCATATGTGCATATGTTTCATCAAAGTTTATACTCAACCTTAAGGAAAAGTCTTATGTTACAAGTTTTGTTTTATGTCTAACAGTCTCATTTTTCTCATTTCTTTTTCTCACAAATACTCATTTATATCTAACAAATTGTACGCCTTTAGAGGTTGAGATTACAGACCCAAGCACTTAACGTTTTGTAAATGAAGCTAATTCCACTTAAATTACTTCTTCCCATTTAGGTCAATCATGTCTTTGTTTGTATTTGTCCATAATACATGGTTCAAAATCATCATTATTCATAATTTTAGTAGCTACTACAAATAAAAATACATCATCAATATTAATCGTTTCATGGTTCTACATTTTTCGTATATAAACATAATTTATAAATATTTCAGTATTTTAATTTTTCTATTCTTTAAGAGTTTGTGCCATTTCAGGAGCTCAAATCTCTTCAAGGACCATAATTTCTTTTATAGGAATATTACAGTATGGATTTGCAATTATTTTAGCATCATCATAATTAATATTTTTTTAATTTTTACCTTTCTTTTTCTAGTAACAATGTCCTTCGACTCAACAGGGGTACCGTACTTTTGTACGTGCAATAAATTGATCAGTCATAGATCGAATAGATTATTCAACAGTCACATTAATTTTTATTAGTGCATTGGCAGTTCGTATGTGTGATCTTGTCACTTTTGTCATATTTACAAATACACCAAGTACTTGGTTGATAATAATTTATAAACACATTATTCTCTGCACTTTAGTTTTATTTTGAGATATGCAAGGGTCTAAATGAGATATAGTAAGTAAGTATCAAGTAAATTCGTATCTAACTTTAAAAGACATTTTCTTTTTCCCTAAAGGCGAAAATATTGTTTCATCAAAGTAACACTTTACAAAGTGCATAGAAAAAAAATCACTTGTTAATGATTAAAGATACTGATAATAGACGATGAATCATATCCAATATAAATTTTCAAATGACATTGGGATCCCATTTTTATGTGTTGAGGAAACTAAACCTGGTAAAATTTAACACGACTCATTACCCTAACACGATACGATACAAAAAAATTCAGGTTAGAGTTATGATTTTTGATATGAAAAATAATTCAAATCGGGTTTAGGTTTACCTTCAAAAAATCAAGTCAAGTTTGGGTTGATATGAAGTCAACTCGAGTTAACCCGAACTAACTCAAAAATGTTAATCATAATATTGTATGACATTATAACAATAAAAAACTTCAATATTCTTTAGTTTTTTTCGTTTGATAAAAATAATTTTAATCCATAGAATCTATATTTCTTAATTTGAATCAATAAAGAAATTGATATTACATCACCAAACACCAAATCTACATCACCCAAAGACATTCATTTTAATTTAATAAATCTTTTTGATAGACTTATAAAAAACTATTTGTTGTTTATTTGTTTCTTTTTTTTATTAGTGTATTCTAAGTATTACTCATTTGAATTTATTATATTTGGTGTATCATATTCATATATTTGTTAATGATTTTAATAATTATGACAATCGCATTTATCATATGAATTATAAATTAAATTTCTTAAATATTTGATAAGTAATTGTTAATTTCGTTGGTTATCAATTGTATTATTTTAAAGTTAAAGTTATAAATTTATTTAGATTCTTGATCATGATATTATGATATAATTGATTATATAAAGAGACAATAAACAAATTATTATTAACTTGAAATAAAATAATTTTGTTTAGACAAAATATCGTTTCATGTCGAAATGTCTCTTTGTGTATTATTCTGTAATAAATTGTGTTATTTTTTGACATATAACAAAGTGTTTTGTTTTGTAATAAGTCATATCGTTACATATTGTGTTTTGAAACGACTTTACCTATTACATAGTTTAGTTAATTTGAATTAGACTGGATTGGATTAAAATGAAAATATTTCAGTTCGATTTAGGGTTAAAAATTTTTGATAAGATTCTATTTTAAATCGGGTTAAGGTTTATGGTCTTTGACATAAAATCCGAATTAATACAATATGAACACAATCCGATAACACAAATTGCTAAGCATAGAAGTGACACAATAGAGACATACAATATAACCAAATATCTTCAAATGAGATATATCAAGTTGGTGACCAAGAACCAATTGCAGAAGAGAATATTGATAATAAGAAGAAGGTCGCAAGCGAATTAACACTGCAATATAAAATATAACATATCCTCATATAGAAGTTCGTAATTAAGTTCTTAGTAATAAAGTATGTGCAATTAGTTATAGTCATTTAATAAGAGATTTAGCTAATCCATTCTAAGTGTTGACATGTGAGATTGGATATTCAATATCAATCCTCATATACATACAATAATCATCAAAAGTCTTAAATGTAAATTTATCAGCATTATCTACTCGTATTCACTTGATCAGATAATTTGAGAAGTCCTCAATTTGATACTTTGGGCTTATAGTTTGGTAAAGACAACATTTCAAGTTAGCACTTAACAAATATAAAACTATCGTACATATGCATTAATTAAGATCATAAAATAACAAAATTGCCCACTTAGTGGATGAATAGGTCCACATATGTCCCCTTGAATCTTTTATTGGAATGATAAAGATTCAACTCTAACTTTGAAGGGAGATGATCTGACTACTAATTTGTTTTATGAACTGACAGTATATAATTTTTCATAGGATAAGAAAATCTTGTGATTGTTTAGTGCATGTTCATGAGAATTTTTAATAATTTTATGCATCATTATAAATCTTGGGTGACCTAAACGATTATGCCAAAACATAAAGACTTTTGAATCAGAGAATTTCTAGTTTGATATTGTATAGATTTCAATTACTTTTATGATTGTATAATACAATCTAGATGATCAAGTGGATAATTTTTCTAGTACATGTCTTCTTCTAGAGGCATTACCAGTTATACAAATAAATTTTGTACCATTTTCACTCATACTTTCAATATGATAACTATTATTTCTTATATCTTTAAAACTAAATAAATTTCTTCTAGATCTATTTGAATATAATACATTATTGATACTTAATTTGGTCTCATTTTTTAACAAAATTGTGACTCTTTGAAGCCTTCAATTAGGTTCATTAACCCTGAAATCGAGTTTACATTAGCTTTAATTGATGCTAAATTTAAAAAAATTTTCTTTTTTTTAAGAATTGTGTGTGTTGTAGCACTATCTATAAACACATGTCTTTGTCATCAATTTTTGAAGTCAACACTTTAATTTTGGAGCTCATTTTCTTTTATTTAAAAATTACATTAGTTATAATGTACACAAAATAGTAAAAGGAATGAGAACATGATAACAAAAGCACAAATAATATTCATGAGTCCAAAATAAGGATATATAATGGATTTTAATTATAAAAATCTTGGACATTCATGTTACTAGTCAAGTGATCTATATTTTTATTATTAAAAAAAGTCTTAAAACATCAAGATTTGTTAGATTGATGAGATCTAAATTATCAACAAATTCAATTATACTTTTATGAATGTTTAATATGGATCCACGAATGTTTGTTATATGATAACTACATAACCATAACATTTATGACCACATATATTGTTTTGTGGTTTATTCTGTATTATTCTTTATTTTGCTTCAATCTTAGTCTATTTTTAGTGGTATAACTGAGAATTTCTATTATAACCATCTTTGGATTGTAATTATTTCATTCAAAACTTTACGCATACCCATGATAACTACTACTAATAGTTGCATTCACTTTAAAAAATGATGTAATGCCAATGGGGTGAGTTTGATGATTTTTCATCAACAAGCAAACATAATATTAATTCATAATTTCTTTTCTAGATACTGCTACTACTAGAGCATATTATAAAAATGAAATGTGGAGAATATTTTCTCTTCCACATTACTTTAATTGGGGAAAAATTCTGAGCATCATAAAGTTGTACTAAATTACAAACCCATTGAGAATATTATTGAATATGATTGTCAAATCTATCCTTCAAATTTCTCTATGAATTTAGTGAATCTATCATTATATCCATATCTTCGATTTGCAATTCTTTGGGGATGTAATGTCAGTAAAATAATGAAATTGGATTTGTCTTTTTGAGACATTTTATTTAATCATTTTTTCAAGACTCATAAATTCTCAATGGAGAATCGCGTAAAAAATCTATTTAATTATATCCATCCAATTTTAGGAATTTCATGTTCAAATATTATCTTCTATTTATAAAACTTCTGATTTTATAGAGAATATATTAAATTTAATCTTTGAAATTTTAGGTTTATATATTGTCATATATTTATAAAACTTTTGTTTTTATAGTTAATTTTTTGCATATTATAGTATTTGAAATTTTAATTCTGATTATATTTCAAACTTTAAGTCAATATTTTTCACAATTTATGCAAACTTTAGGTTGCAAATGAAATATAATTTTTATAAAACAAATAAATATTTTGATAAAATTTGAGACTTCGAACCCATATATATAAATATATATATTTCACAATTTTTTAAACTTTAAGTTGTGAATCGAATATAATTACTAAAATACAAATAAATATTTTAATAATATTTAGAACTTCGAGTCTATATTCATGATTTTGTAAACTTCAAATTGTAAATAGTGTATAATTATAATTTATATTTGCAAATGTCAAACAATTATAAAAATTGACATAACTATAGTTTGTTTTTAGCAAATAAGAAAATAAATATAATAAAAAAATTAAATAAAATAATAATTTAAATATCTATAGTTTGTATTTGACAAACAGAATAATATTATAATTGAAATATTTATTTTTTTATTATACAAACATATAATTAAAAAATAACTAGTATTAAGATATACCCAAGCATATTATATTAATAATATATTATAAATGTGATTAAAAAGAATTGAAAGGATTATTGAAGAGAGAAAATATGAGCAAAATCTCACAGCAAAATATATGTAATTCATTTTACAAATAAAAGAAAAGGGAAGATATTTATACACATTTTCTAGTGCCTATCAAGTTAGTAAGATTAAGCAATTTTCCAATATCATTTAATGCATGCCGCTCAAATAAATTATTTTCCACAATCTACTTCTTGTTGGGTGGGAAATCTACATTCATAGGTGGAAAGCCATCTCACATCATAGTACTTTCTCCCCATTCTTCTCATTGTATGTCTGTCTATTATTCATATTATTTATTTCATCTTTTTAAATAAATTAATATTATATAAATTTATTTTTTAATATATAAATAAATATATATATAATATATTATTATATAATTAGATATTATTTTTTAAATTTAAAATCAATTAATTATTTAATAATATATATTAAATATATTTATTTATTTATGTATTCAAAATGAGTTTTTATAGTTTTAAAATAACGTAGTTAGATCAATATGTCAAGCATAAAATTATAAGTCTAAATAAATTATACAATTTATATGTGTAATCTGAAGTAATAATTTATAATTTGATGATATAATTATTTATTTTTTCACTTTAAAATTATCTAATAAAACATTATTATACAAAATTATGTATAAAAATTTATATAATTTAATCGTACATATAATATTCTTCTATTAATAAATGCATATTTCACATTATTTGTGGACAAATCTAGAAAATGGCCCACCATATCTAGAATGAGATGTTTTTAGACCTCAAATCTAAATTATTGATAAACCATCTTGAAGAATTAAATGTATTTTTTTAAAATAAATTTTTTGTTTATTATTTTAATAATAATATGTGTTTAATTTTTGTGTATAATTTATATATAAATAATAATATATTATCATATAATTGAATATTATTTTATATTTAATTTTTAAATAAAATTATACATAAAAATTATATATATAACATTACTTTTTTTATTTTCAATTAAAAACAATATCTAAGTATTTTTTTGCCCCACAATACAATACTATCATGAAATTATTTTTAATTTATTCAATATTTACATCAAATTTGTACCATACTCATACTTCTTGTATTATTTACCTACTATACTCATATTAATAAATACATCATAGATGTAGGTATTATAAAGATCGAGTCAAACCAAATAAAAACTATTTTATCTCGTCTATTTATATTCTTGTCTCAATTCATCTCCTCATACACCCATAACAAACTAATCTAGGTCTTCTCAAATTATAATCACTATTATTATAACCTATTTTGTGTGAGACTTAAAATTATATATATCAGTTGGTAATGAGAAATGATGTCAACAGTAACTTTTCATTATTATAAAAACGATAAAATCTTGTAAGAAAACTATTTAACCTAATCCAATATTGTTTTTTAAAAAATATATATTTTGTAAGAAATGAGCGATGCTACATGTATACAACTTATATATAAGAACAATGTATCATCATATGATTAGATATTATTTTATCTTTATTTTAAAATTATTTATGTACGCATGATATACACATATATATTATATATATAAATATATATATAAAAAAAAATATATATATATATATATAATATATATATATATATATATATATATAACGTAGAGATCCCACAAAAATTTTGAATTATACAAAACAATCTAAAAATATATGTATGAAAAATAGCTTTCATATCATAAAACACTCCAGCAAAGTCCTTTTAAACATTTGACTTCTAATTTATCACCATCCCCACTTTGATTATTACTATTATTTTTATTTTGACAAATTGAGCATTAATAAAATCATATTTCAAATAAGTTTTTTTTTTTACGAATCTAAAGAAATAAAAAGTAAATTCCATTTTTAAATGGGGGAATTTTAGTTTAAAAAAAAAAAGAAAAAGCCTTATTAGATTTTGAATGCTATTTTCGGAAGTTTAATTAGGCTATTGACAACCCACCCCAAGAAAAAAAGCCCAATTGAAGGAAAACAAAAAAACTTATTGATACAATTTAAAAATTAACAAAATTGATAAAATGTTGTAATTTCTAAAAAAATATCTAGGTTTGAGTTTTTACTGTATTTATGAAATCTTAATTTATATAATATAGTAATTATAAATTTAAAAACAAAATCCTCGATTACCGAAAAAATATAATTTTAGAGGGTCAACTACTAACCTTAACCCCCTTAGATCTGCCACTGGAATTTTTAATATAACTGGCAATTAAAGAATTGCAAACTTAACATAATAATTTGTATATTTATGCTTAAGGTCCAAAAAAAAGACTAACGGATAGTAATTTCAAATTCAAATAATAAGTTGGTTAAAGAAGGGAAGGTAGTTTTTGAAAATTAGCTAAAAAGCCAGCCAATAGGAGAAGCCACGGTGGCATTTTCAACGTTATGCTTAGGATATCGGAAGGCCGCCACTTGGAATGGCCGGTAGCAGTCATGTGCTCATGCGATCCTGGGCCCACCTTTGTGCTGCAGTTAGATAAGAAATGAAGATACTAGTTGAAGTGGGAAAGTTTTAAGGCCTACCATGAACTAGCCGAATCACCAGCTGGCTGTTGGCTTCTCTCCGGTTAACACTTTGTCTGGTTAGTCAAGTGACCAGTTATAACCTGCCATGTCAGCATCTAAAATTTATTTTTAATACCTAAGACCATAGTATTTATTTGATTTATAAATTTAAAATATAATAATTAGACCTATAAGTTGCTTAAAAATTTTTTTTTTCGCCCACTTCAGATTTAATTACGGTTTCGTTGGCACAGCTTTTTAGTAAATAGTGATTTCTCAGTACTGGAAATCTGTAACCGGAGAGAACGGAAATACAAGTCCAAGCCGCCAAAACTCTCCTTACAGCTTGAGCCTTCTAAAAATTTAACACCAAACTATATAATCCGTTGGCTCTCTTCCTCACTTGCTTTTCTTCTTCTTCATCTCACAATCTTTACCAGAAAAAAAAAAAAAAAAAGAAGAGCAAAATGCAAATCAAGGCACTAAGTCGCTCTTCGCAAACTCCTCTACACAGCCCGCTTCTCAAACCTCTCAATAAACCTCCATCTTCATTATCATTGCCGTTTCTTTTCAAACCCCCAGCACCTTATAAAAGTTTGCGCATTTCAACACCAAATACTCATGGAAGACTTGCTTTAATAACTTCATGCGTGAGCTCGAGCCAAGAACTCGTAGATGAAGAGCCGGAGCTGGACGTTGTTGAAGGAGGTAGCAGTAATGGAGCTGTGGGATTGTCTAATAAAGAGAAGGAAGTGGAAGTTGAAGCTGTTGGATCAAAGAGAGAAGAATTGGCGGGAAAGAGTATCTGGACTCAAATGAAGGAGATTCTCATGTTTTCAGGGCCCGCTACGGGGCTTTGGATCTGTGCGCCGTTGATGAGTCTTATATCCACGGCCGTTGTTGGTCAAAAAAGCTCAACTGAGCTCGCTGCTTTAGGTAGCTTATACAACTCCGTTAAAATTTTACTTTCTGTTAGTTTTCCAGGCAAATCAAAACCAATTTTGGGACTTTAACATGTGTGATTGATATATGAAAAAAGTACTTTTTTAAGAGAAGCAAATATATAATTCCCCAGGAAGAAATGTAGCGCTTCAGGGATGTGCTTTTACACATTATAAAATGTTCTCTGTAAAAACATTTCCAAAAATTGGCAACTACAAATTTATTTATAAGTTGGTGATGCATTTGAATGAGCAGGTCCCGGGACTGTATTTTGCGATAATATGAATCTTTTGTTCATGTTCCTTTCAATCGCTACTTCGAATATGGTTGCAACTTCACTTGCCAAGGGGGTAATTATTTACTTTATCAGTTGAAGGCTATTGTTCATTTTGTGTGGAATTGCTGTGATTAATATGCCGCTGGTTGTTTCCGCCATTAAGAATTTTGATTAAGAAAATGTGAAGCTTTTGGCCATTAATACAGAGCTATATTGTTCTCTCGCATGCCTTAAGAAATTTAGGTTGCATAATCATATAGTTGCTTCTGAAATTTGCAAATGTTTTTTCTGATGCTTAAAAATGTTTTTATCTATTATAATCAATTTGTAATAAATCTTGCATGATATAATCCACCATTGTGATTAGCATTCAATCTTCTATGATCTATTCTGCAATTCTGATTAGCCAGCTTTTGATGCAGGATAAAAAGGATGTGCAGCATCAAATATCTATATTGCTCTTTATTGGGCTAACTTGTGGGGTCTTGATGCTTTTGTTTACCCAATTCCTTGGTTCATGGGCATTAACTGGTAAGAACGACTAGTGCAGTTAACTTCTAATTATAGATTACAATAGTTTGTAATGGAGCTATAATAGCAGAGAACATCCACTGACTGATGAATTTTTACATCTCATTTGTTAAGGTTTTGCTGGACCAAAGAATGCGCATCTTGTACCTGTAGCTAGCAAATATGTTCAGGTTCATCTTCATCTTTGTAGCTTCTACTGCTCTTTCTTTCATTTTTGATCATTTCTCTTTGTTGTTGTAACGATGTTTAATGTGCTAAGAATTCTAATTTTCTTGGCAGATTAGAGGCCTATCATGGCCTGCTGTTCTTTATGGACTGGTTGCTCAAAGTGCAAGGTCCAAATAGCTATAAACTCTCACATGCTTGGAATGATTTTTAGCTTAGATATGCCTGCATTTGTTGAAATCTATTAGTGTAATTAAAACCGTGAACAATACTTGTTAATCAGTATATTCTGAAATCTATTATTCTTATTCCCAGTCTTGGCATGAAGGACTCGATGGGACCTTTGAAGGCTTTGGTGGTTGCCACTTCTGTAAATGGCATTGGTCATCTAATCTTGTGCAGTTTGTTAGGCTATGGTATTACTGGGGCAGCATGGGCAACTATGACATCGCAGGTATGGAATGAGAACTCAGATAGTGATCATATATTGTTGTTTTTATTGAACCTTGATGCATACTTCATGTAAGTTAATGCACATATTCTTTCTCTTAATGCTTTCATTGCTTAGCATATGAATATGTTCCAGGTTATTTCAGCTTATATGATGATCCAAGCTCTAAACAAGAAAGGATACAACCCTTTTGCCATCTCTATTCCATCACCAAATGAATTTCTCCAAATATTTGCAATTGCTGCCCCAGTTTTTGTATCAATGTTCTCAAAGGTTGATTACAATCTACCTGATTCCACTATTGCATCAGCCCAAGCTCAATGCAGTTACTCAATAAGAGTTTTTGATGTTTCAGGTGGCTTTCTACTCTCTCATTACTTACTTTGCCACAGCTATGGGCACATTTACGGTCGCTGCTCATCAGGTTGGTTTAACCCACACTACTTTAATAATTTATTCCATTGCTTTAGCTTCCTGTCTCCATTTAAGAAACTGATGACACTGACAACTTCATATTCACTCCAGGTCATGATTCAAACCTATGGCATGTTTGTCGTATGGGGCGAGCCGCTCTCTCAAACAGCGCAATCATTTATGCCAGAGATCCTTTATGGAGTTAACCAAAGTTTGGACAAGGTTAGCTATGGATACACATACAACAATTCTTCTAGTGAAGTTGATTAGTCAGAACATGTTCTGAATGGATTTATAATGTTAAACAGGCTCGAACACTCATAAAGTCACTCATGATTATTGGAGCTATACTTGGAGTGATGATTGGCGCTGTTGGTTCATTTATCCCTTTGTTCCTCCCAAATATGTTTACATCTGATCTTATGATCATAAAAGAGGTTTTCTTCTAAACTTTTACAAGCATGTTTCTTTCATCAACCAGATTAAATTTTAATTGCAGATTATTGGAAATCTCACACTAAACTTCATTTTATGCAGATGCACAAAGTGTTGATTCTCTTCTTTTTTGCATTAGCCGTGACACCCTGCACTCTTAGTGTTGAGGGAACTTTGCTGGTATGTTGGGTGCTCTGCCCTGTAGTCCATTCTTCATTTTAGGATTATTGACTTGAAAGATAATATATGGAACCTCTTGTGCTTTTTCATCCGAAAATTTGTCTCTCTTGTGCAGGCTGGACGCGATCTTAAATTTATGAGCTTATCAATGAGCGGATGCTTTTCTGTGGGGGCTCTTGTATTGTTGGTAATGTCTATATCTCAGCATTCATCAGGCTATCTTTGAACATTAATATAACCATTCTGTTTTTCTTAAAACCAGCTTGTGAACAAAGGAGGACTTGGTTTGCCAGGCTGCTGGTCTGCACTAGTAGCATTTCAATGGGTAACAAAAATATATCCCCAGTACTACTCATATACACCAACTTTTTTTACTTGGGAGTTAAGCTGACTGCACAAAATTTTTTCAGGGTCGATTCTTTGTGGCTCTCTGGCGCCTGCTGTCTCCAAATGGCATGCTTCACTCCCAAGGTCCAAGCAAGTATGAACTGGGAAAGTTGAAAGCAGCTTAAGTTTAAGATCAACATCTAAATTTAGTAAATGAGAACATGGCTTTAAAAAGCTTCCAAGAATGCAAGTTCAACTCTTCCTCAGACACCAGAGATTAATTGTTGTATTGAAGCTGTAAAAGATCAGGTTGACATTATTCTTTTTTGCCTCAATGAGGCTGGAAGCATAAGCAAGGCACAATGACAAGCTGCACTTGTTTTCTTCCAAGACAATAATTTGTTTCTCCTTCTGTATTATTCATTGAACTATTGCAAGTTTGTCAAGTTTCTAGCAAGTAGCTCCTTTTGTAATCTTTCATTTCGGAAAAGTATTTTGGATGATCTGCAGCGTAAAAGGAACTAGTTTCTGTTTCACATGACTCAATCATCTGTCGGCACAAGTGGCGAAAAGACATTGAATATATGATTTTGTCAGGATCTGCAAGATTGGTCAGTTCAGCAACTTGTGGAGAGCTTGTTAGTCTCCCTCGGGACCATGTGGAGCTTCTCCTAACCACATGTTTACAGAAGCATCCAACTCTGACTTGGTTGACCCAATGGTCAAAGTGTAAGAAATTCATAAAGATTTCCCACCTAAGGGTTAATTCACCTCAAATTTACAATTATAAAATTTCAAAAACTCAAATATTATTTATCAATTCTTAAAATTAATAAAATTAGTTAATTTTAAAGATAAAATCTTTATTTAATCATTAATATTAAAAATAAATAAATTTTTATCTTATTTTTTTCCTTAAACCTTACAAATTGATAATTTCTGTTGAGTCAAATTTTAAAAAATAATATTTTCTCTTCTAAGGTTAATATTTCATTCTTTAGTCACTATCTCCTGCAATCTCTTCCTCTAACGATCTCTCTCCTCACTCTCATTTTAATGATTTTTTCAAATAAAGGTCAAATCATCTTCCTTTGAGAAGACGATTCGTCATTGATTGTATAATAAATTACGGGCAAAATTTTTCATTTATGTGATAAATTAAGGATAATTTTTTCTTCATTGATTGTATTGTGAATTGGATATAAGAATTTTAGTTCTCAATTATTTGGTGAACTAAGGACAAACATATTTGTTCTTGTTAAACTAACAATGAGGGAATAACAAAATATTGTATATTCATAAATGTATCCAGGTAAAACTAACTTATAAACGGGAACCATAGAATGTATCACTAGGTGGTGGTAAAATAAGTGTACTTTTTTTGTTAATTGGATGTCAAAATATTTGTCACTTTCTTCACCATATGGATGTCAAAATAGTATCACTCCCACATTAGTTGCATGTCAAAAGAAACAAATCAGGAATGTGCATGTTAGATAAGTCTGCAACAATCTTTGTTAACACTCACTATCAATCATGAATAACAATTACTGTAATATATTGGTTCAATAATTCGCCATACTATTAAAATATTATCTATTTTAGATACATAATCTATTCTAATTTTTTTTTTAGTTTTGTAATTTAAAATTTATCTTGACAATTTAGGAAATCATATTCTAACCAATCTTATATTAATGTTCCCAAGCAATGAGGGATGTGCATGTATATCTAATATCTCTTGTACTTTGTCGATGTAAGATTATTTTATATGTGTTATATTTACCCCACTTAAAGGACTTAACGTCTATGCTGAGATTCACCCCACTATCACTCAAAATGACGTGTAAAGTGGTTTTGATACATTTGTAATATCTTGATCTAATAGTCTAACCTATTTTTAAAATATTATTCACTTTAAACACATTGTTTATTAATATTTTGTTTTGAGGCTTTACAATCTAAAACACATTTTCACAGCTTAGGAATTCACAACCTCTTATTCGGCTTTGAGTGTATATCTCACATTATCTGGAGATGTTAAGATAAAAGTAGTTAAATAGTTTATGAGCTCCTTAAGCTATTAAGATACGTTTTGCATTATAAAATCAAAAACAAACCCATAATAGCCTATGTGTCCAAAAGTGAACAATATCTTAACAATAGACTAGGTATTAGATCAAAGATGTTACAAATGGTATTAAAGTCACTTTACATGTCTTTTTAAGCGATGATAAAACAAATCTCAGCAAACACAAGAGAGATGTTTCAAATGGTTAAATAGTTTGTAAACTCCTTAAATAAAACAAAATAATGATAGACTGTGCATCCAAAAGTATATAATATTTTAATAGTAAGTCAAACTATTAAACTAAAGATGAACAAAAGTAGATACCTTAAAAAATAATAGTTAAAGTGAAATTTTCTTTATACCAAACAACTGTTTCATGAGGGATTAAACATATTAATGTAAGGTTGCATTTTATTCATAACATGATTGACGAAAAGGCCATTAAGGTGGAGAAAATTGCAGGGAAAGAGAATCCTATATATATGTTTACAAAGTTCTTTATGAGTCTGCTCAATATTGAATAAATAAGAAGAAGAAGAAGAAAGGGACAGTAAAGTTTTCTTGCTACTATTAAGTGTCAAGGTGGAGAATTATGGTGATGTGGAACATAAAGCAACACTCAAACCTTTTATTACACTTGAGCAAATAAAGCATCTAGGATCATTTCCCCCTTTATTCTTGTCGAGTAGAAACAGGTACGACTTAGAAACTCTAGTCGAGCAGAAGTGGGTGTGACATGAGGAACCCTAATAGAGCAAAAATGTGATGCATTCATTGTACATGTGTCGTTTGCTTATTGTTAAGTTTGCATATAAAAATTGTAATAAAAATGTGTGTCATGGGCTCATGTGCACACAAATAAAGAGAAGAGAAGAATTAACAAAAAAGATTCAAGATTGTGAGTTATAGTTTGTAAGCAAAATTCTGGCGAAAACTTTGTAATATTTTCTCTTGTATAGTGAATTTTTGTCTTGTTGCCCCTTTAAATGGATGTAGGAAATCAATTTGATTGCAAGCCATGTGAATTCCAAAGCTTGTTTTTACATATTTGCAATAATTTAGTTTGCTATTCCATTTCTTGGTACTGAGAATTAGTTAGATAACCTGAATCCTTCTCAACAATGTCCTAAAAACTAGTTAGCAAATAGGTTAGGAATGATCTATTTATATCTACTTTTATACCAATGTAAAATTTTATGTATTTAGTTAATGAGTAATATTATGTTTATATATTTTTTGTATATAAATATGTACACACATAGATGTGTCATTATGTGATTAGACGTTACTTTATCATTAATTTAAAATTACCCAATCACATCACAACACATTTATGTATGTATAGATTTATGTATCAAAATTATATATACATAGTTTTATTGTTTAATTGAATAAATTAATAGCAGATTTATCGAATTTTAGATAATTAATCAAGCTTTGTATTGTTATTTGAAATTGGCCAAAAGACTTTTTTCCTCCCAAGGTTTATTGAAAAAAAATGGTATCTGCTAACTATTGAAAACTCAAACTCTCACCCATGGGTTGTTAAAGTTGACAGAATCGATTAGTTTTAAAAGTAAAATCGTCATTTAACTAATAATATATTAAAAATAATAAAACTTTTTCGCTCCGCTCTTGTTTATAAAATTAATAATTTTCTCTATAATTAAACTTTTAAAAGTTACATTTTCCCCTTAAGTTTTCATTTCCAACCTATCCATCTTTGGCAATCAAAATTCGACCATGCCTCTCTTTCTCCTGCCATCGACGCTCTTTCTTCTCTTGGATCCACAGTCAATGGAGACAAAGATGGCAAATGGCGAAATGTAGAAGATGAATCGACAAAAATGCAAAAAAGAAATCGATGAAAATCGATGGTGAAAAGCACATCTGATGAACAAAGAGGTTTAGGAATCAACAAAATTGCAGAAGAAGTTTAGGAATCGGTGAAAATGCAAAAGAGGAATTGATGAACAAAGTTCCAGGAACTCTAAACGAAGGTTGTCGCTGATTCATCTTTATACTGATTTATCGTCTTCAAAGAAAAAGAAGAAGACTAAAACCCTAGAGGAAAATATAATTTTTAAAAGCTTAATCTTAGAGAAAATTATTAGTTTTCTAAACCAAGTGAAAAAATGAAAAAAAAATTATTATTCTTAATATATTATTAGTTAAATAACGATTTTATTCTTGAAACTAATTGATTCTGTCAACTTTAACAATTTATGGGTGATAATTTAAATTTTTAATAGTTAATCGATATCAGTGGCATTTCAACAAACCTTGGGCGGGAATAAGTTTTTTGGCTTTTGAAATTATGCAAGTGGAAAGAGACGGTTGGGCAGTTGACCGTTTAAGGGCGTTATATTACACAGACAACGGCCGCCAAAATTCAACAAATAATCCTTTCTGCTTCTTCTCCATTTATGAGTTATAAATAAGCAAAATAGAACAACCCTTTTTCTTTTTCGATTTTGATTTTGAAAACAAAATGCAAATCAAAACCCTTGCTAACCCTTTACGTGGATTCTCTCGATCTTTTGTCATCTTTAACAAAACCCCACCTCTCTCTTGCTCTCACGCCTCTCTTTCACCCCCAAGTTTGCGTTTTTGTAATCCAAAGATTCAGCACAAACTATTTAGAACTTTTTGCATTAGTCCTAGCGAAAAACTGATTAAAAATGAGTATACAATCGAATCTATTGATTCAAATTCTTTGTCTGAAAATGAAGAAAAAGAGGAAGAAGAAGTGAAACAAGATATGGAGGGTAAAAGAGAAGGGTTGGAGAATCGAAGTATATGGAATCAAATGAAGGATATTGTGATGTTTACAGGACCTGCAACGGGGCTTTGGATATGTGGGCCATTAATGAGTCTCATTGACACTGCTGTTATCGGTCAAGGAAGCTCCATTGAGCTTGCTGCTTTAGGTATTCGTTTGAAAACTTCTGTTAGGTTTCTTTTTTGGTTTCCATTTTATATTTGGTTTGCTCAAAGAATGTGGTGAAAGAATATTTTGTTCTTTTAAATCTATAATTGTGGATTAGATTAGTGTGTCTAATACTCAACACCTGAGTTCAGCTTACAGCTAAGGGAGTTTATTGGGAAGAATTTTTTTTGTTAATTTTACTTTTGAATTCTTTTACCTGTGAGAACACATAGTTTTATCAACAATGCCAGTTAAAAGATCATTAATAGAAGTTGGTGCGTCAGTGGTTTCTTGGAAATTTGACTGGCAGTCTTTCGTTTTATGTTTTGATTCTTAGAATTTGTAGTAAAAGGAGGATTTGGAAGATTCAATTTTAAGTTTCTAACCTGAGATTGTACTTGTTCTTATTGAATCTGCTCTACTATTGTTAATACAAAAGCCAAGCAGCATATGGAGGGTATTTTCTTTTTGCTTTATCTCTTTTGTGTCTAGTAATTAATTATTGCAATTGTGGATATGGATGAGCAGGGCCGGGAACTGTGATTTGCGATTACTTGACTTACGTGTTCATGTTCCTTTCAATTGCTACATCAAATATGGTCGCCACTTCCCTTGCCAAACGGGTTAGTTTTTTGAGCTGTTTGAGGGTATTATTGCTTATATGCTAGAACTGATGTTGTTGATATAAGTTTTCATAGACATTGCTTTTTATTTATTTTTAACCATTTTTTACTCCTCCCTTAGAAGGGGAAAAAACTGCATGGAGGTGCTTGCACCTCTGGTTTCATGGCATGGGCGGTAAGCTATATTTCCCAGAAAAGCATGCTAACTCAGGCCAAAAACAGAGCTGCTAATAAAATAATGATTTGGCTATCTGTCAGGTCTTGGTTCTACCAATATTGTTTGGCACAACATATTCCTCTCACTTGTTATGCTTATAAAGCTTTCTCATGAACATGATTAATTGCATCAAATATAGAGTATGAAGGAACGCACATGTATCAATGCTTTCCTAAAACTTTCAAAATATTAGTTGCTTTGTCACTTTCCATTTTTTTATAGTTTGTGTGTGAGGATGAAATTCAAGTACCATGTAATTGTATGTATTATTTAAACCCTTATATTTTTCACATTGATTAAATCCTGATACCAAATCATTGTATTACTATATTGTGTCTTGTTACCTGTTTTGCTTCTTTTGCATTTTCTTTTTCTTGTCTTCTTAGTTTTGTTTCTTTGGATTATAGCAGATTTGGTGATTGGATATAATAAGTGTTTACAAATGGCTCTGTGACATTATAGGCTATATCATTTGACTAAATAGTGCTGGTGTAGGAGAAAGAAGCTGGACAGCATCAAATATCTGTCTTGCTCTTTGTTGGCTTGGCTTCTGGCATCTTGATGTTCATGTTTACAAGATTCCTTGGTTCATGGGCACTAACTGGTAATGTAGTCTGGTAAAGATTTTCGTTGATCCTATGCTGTGAGCAGAAAGAAGGAATTGTGGTGGTGATGCTATAAATGATGGATTTTCTTTTCTTGCATTGTCAGCTTTTACTGGACCTACAAATGTGCATATTGTACCGGCAGCAAATACATATGTTCAGGTTTGTATTTTATCTTATGAATCTTACCTCTCTTCTTCTTATTTAATTTGTGTTGTATAGGTATATTTTTCTTCTTATTATTTCATTGCACTTTAAATTGTTTCACAATAAGGAAAATGGCAGTTTTATATAAATTTTTTTCCCTTACTTTAGTTAAGCTCTCATATGTTTTGTTATGATATGTTCAATTTAGACCATGAGAAGATTTGCTTGGAAAATGATAACTTGTCATGAATCTTTATTCTTTATTTGTAGTTAAACATATAAGCATCAGATTGGAGTATGCTTATATGTTCACTTCCCTAAGTAGTTAATGGAATTTGGCATGTATTCAACTCTTATTTGTGAATGTGTTACTATGGCAACTACTATATGTGAACACAATTCTGTCTATTGGAAGGACTACTTGAAATAATTCATGTTATTACTTTATTGTTGTTTCATATACTTCTAGATCTCTACATTTCTACTACTCCAATGGAAGTTTGGGTACTATGATTATTATAAGAGCCTCCTTGCCTTGCTAAGCTTCTTAAGTTGACAAACTTTTCTATTGGTAGATTCGGGGCTTTGCATGGCCAGCTGTTCTTGTTGGGTTGGTTGCTCAAAGTGCAAGGTGCAAATGTGTATCATATTTCTTTCCACAATTTGTCTACTTTATAAGATGGCATCTTCTTTGACAGTATTCTTAATTTAATAAGCTGCAAACAATTGCTACATCATTAGTTATGTATTTTAACATCCTCTTGCCCTTTCTCAGTCTTGGGATGAAAGATTCTTGGGGTCCTTTGAAAGCGTTGGCAACTGCTAGTGTCATCAATGGTATTGGTGATGTAGTTCTCTGTAGCTTTTTAGGCTATGGCATTGCTGGTGCAGCATGGGCAACAATGGTGTCACAGGTTTGCTAAATGAGCATTTCAGGATTTCTTATATTTACACAATTTCTTTGAACACATATTCTCATTACACATTTTTAGCATTTGAAAATGGGTCACCTTGTTGGTTGTTTTTTGTGTTCTAGGTTGTTGCAGCTTATATGATGATTAAATCTCTAAATAAGAAAGGATACAATGCTTTTGCCTTTGCTATTCCATCCCTCAATGAACTTGTGACAATACTTGGGCTTGCTGGTCCTGTGTTTGTAACTATGGTGGCGAAGGTAACATAAAAGTTAATTTATAGCAATATTCAGTACCATGTGATTATCTCTTCTTGAATCTTTGACATTTTGATGTTTAGGTGGCTTTTTACTCTCTCATCATATATTTTGCTACATCTTTGGGCACAAACACAATGGCTGCTCATCAGGTTAGATTTTCGCACACTTTTGAATTTAGTTACTTTCTTCTTCTCTTAGCTTTAGACTGTCAAATGGATGGTAAATTATATCTAATAATGTTTACTTTTTACATTAGGTCATGATTCAAACATACTGCATGTGCACAGTATGGGGTGAGCCTCTTTCTCAAACTGCACAGTCATTTATGCCTGAGTTGATATATGGAGTTAATCGAAGTCTAGTAAAGGTTAGTTTTGCTTTGAATCTATGTCACAGTCATCTTATTCAGTCTTAGGTTACAACTTGTTACTAAACTCATTTGACATACTAGGAGTTTTGATATGTTTTCTTGGGGAGGCACAAATGATATGTTAAATCTCCCTATCTTTGCTGCAAGATTTATTTATATATATATATATTTTTCAGAAGTTACCTGAATTTTTTTATGCCTATAACTAGGCTAAAATGCTGCTGAAGTCACTTATTATCATCGGGTCAACACTTGGTTTGATATTAGGGACCATTGGAACTTTTGTTCCTTGGTTGTTCCCTAATGTTTTTACGCGTGATCAGAGTGTCGTACAAGAGGTGAGTTCCTTTTTCTTAACTTCTGAATAATCCTTACATCTTTCTTCCATTACTTTTTCTATAAATTATAAAATATATGATGGTGTCATGACCAAAAGATAAATCAGATGATATATTATTATCTTGTTCTGGTTATTCTTAATCCTTAATAATTGACTATGGCACAAAATGATAAGCATCAGAAAGGGAATACAACTACTTTTTGCTGCTATCTTATAGAAACATTGTAATTTAATTGTTTTCAACCTTATTCAAAAATTGAACTCATTTTTAAGTCTACTGCTTATCTCCTTACTAGATTGCTATCAATTGTCAACTCTTCCATTTGGCCACTTGTCTTTCTCCTAGAAGCTCTCTTCCTTTCCTTCTTCCACACATATACTCTTTCTCTAATATTACCCCTCCTATCAAGAGGCATCTTATCTTAAAGTGCAATGAAGGAAAAAGTGGCTCTTAAAAATTCTCACATTAAGGCAAATTTTGCCATGTAATTAACAATTTCAAGTCCCTCGCTGATTATACCTATAAGTAATCACATTTTCGGGCTGCACCACTAACTCCCTTATTTTATTCAAACCTGTTGGTAATTGTTGACAGATGGTCCTTGCATCCACTTGTCTCTGAGTTGAGAGATGTGAAATATTGGATGTATCATTGTTGTTTTTGGTAATTTCAGCCTATAGGCTACTTTTCCCACCATCTCGGTTTCTTCATACAAGCCATAGAAATGTGGACTTTAACTTTTCGTTGGGTCAGGAAGCTAACGAACAAAATTGATAAGACTAAGGCTAAAGGCTAAGGAAGATATAATCTCCCACGTTGAACTTCACATCTTTATGGTGTCTATCTACATTCTGTTTTATTCTAGACTGGACTATATTGAGATTCTCCTTCAATTGATCTAATATCAAGTTTCTCTCTCAAATCATGTCGTTCACTTCTTTTACTTTAGAGTCCTCCTCTATTAGTCTTAAAAGCAGTGGCAGTTCCTTCCTATAAATGGCCTTTAACGACATCATCTCTATTGCACTATGAAAGGCCGTGTTGTACCAATACTCAACCCACGATAACCATTTAATTCACATTTTAGGCTGACCAAGTAGAAAAAACAGAGGTAATCTTCAAGGCTTCAATCGACAACCTTGGTTTGTTAATTTGTTTATGGGTGGTAAGCCAAACTGAATTTTAAAGACGTCCCCATTGCTTTAAATAACTCCAACAAAAAATTACTTATAAAGACGCAATCCCAATTAGTAACGATAAACCGCAGAAATCCGTGAAGACGCACCACATCTTTGATAAAGATCTCGACAATGTCTTTTGCTGTGTATGGGTGGCGGATTGCAATGAAGTGCTCATATTTTGTGAGTCTGTCAATAACAACCAGCATTATATCTGCACACTTGACTCTAGGTAGCCCTGTTATGAAGTCCATCGAAAAGTCTTTTTATGTATTAGTTGGAATCGATAGTGGTTGCAAAAAGCCCACTAAAGAAGTTGTTTCGTATTTAACCTGTTGGCACACCTTGCATTCCGTCACATTTTGTTTAATGTTCTTCTTCATACCTTCCCAAAATAACACTGGCTGAACCTATTTATATGTTCTAAAGAACCCCAAGTGTCCATCGTATGGAAAAGTATGAAATTCCTTCATGAGTTAAGAAATAAGCTGAGAAGTTCTCGATAATACTAACTTGCTTTTGTAAAGAAAACTGCCACCTCTGAGAGAATATGCCTTAAATTCACTTTGTTGATTAATTATTTCTTGAATTATCTGTTATAGTTTTTCATCATGCAGTACCTTATATTGAATGCTTTTTGTATCTCCCACTTTTCCCATGGAAATAACCATGATTTTTTCAACGAATTTTGGGTTCCTGGACAAGGAATCTACTACCTTGTTTTTACACCCCGACTTATAAATAATTTTGAAGTTGAACTCCAACATTTTTATCAACCATTTCTGCTGCTTATGCCCGATTATTTGCTACTTCATCAGAAAATGTAAACTCTTCTGATTCATATGCATTTTAAATTGTCTTCCTAACAAGTAGTGCCGCCATTTTTGGAAAGCTAATACGATTGTCATTAGTTCTTTTTCGTACACTGATTTCCTTTTATTTCTTCGAGATAAGGCTTTACTTAAGAACGCAATCGGCCTCCCTTCTTGCATGAGTACAGTGTTTAATCCTTGCCCCGAAGCATTGGTTTTTACTATAAATTTTTTGAAGAAGTCGGGCATAGCTAGAATAGGGATAGAGGTCATAGTAGTTTTTAATCTTTTGAATGCTCCCTGTGCCTTTTCACTCTACCTAAAGTTGTTCTTCTTCAACAGATTCGTGAGAGGTTTGGCAATCCTTCTATAATCTTGTACGAACCTCTGATAATACCCAATCAACCCTAAGAACCCTTTCAATTCTCGTAGTTCTCTTGGTGTGGCCTATTTTTGCGTATCTTCAATTTTTTTGGGATCTGCTTTCACCCTTTTCCTGGAAATCACATGCCCCAAATACTCAATTTTTCCATATCTAAATAAGTACTTTTTTTTTGTTAATTATCATGTCATTTTCTTGTAGTAACTGTAATATTTCTCTAAAATGTGATAGGTGTTCTCGAACTCCTTTACTATAAACTAATATGTCTTCGAAAAATATTAAAACAAACTTCCATAAATGGGGTCTGAAAATGTCATTCATTATACCTTAAAAGGAAGTCAAGACGTTTGAAAATTCAAAAGGCATGACAAAGAACTCATAATGTCCCTCGTGCATTCGAAAGACGATTTTCTCAACATCTTCCTCGCTAACCCAAATTTGGTGATATCTCAATTTAAAATCCAATTTATTAAAAATCTTGACTCCCACTAATTCATCCAAAAGTTTATCAATCATCAAAATGAAAAATTTATCAGAGATGGTAATTTTATTTAATGTTCAATAATCAACACAAAAAGGTCATCTGCTGTTATTTTTTCTCATGAGAATTATTGGACTCGAAAAGGGACTAACACTTGGTCTAATGATCCTTGCAACTAGCATTTCTTGAACTATTTTCTCTATTTCACTTTTTTGGTACTATGCATAGTCCTTGGTACGGTTAGGGGGGAAGTCCTATAATTTGGAGAACAAAGCAACAAATTCTTTCAATAACTTATGTAATTCTAGCATAGAATATCCTTCTTATGTTAAGCCCCATTTCTATCCAGTAGTCTTCCCCCTTTCCCATATAAATTTTAACATTGTTCTGAGTAAAGCTTCCAGCCTAGTTAATGACACATCTCCTTTCAATTCCACTCTTTATCGTTCCACATGAACTTTATTGTTTGACTCTTCTAATTTACCTTTAATTCTTCTAATCTACTAAGCCAATCAACTCCTAATATGATGTTCATACCTCCTAAACAGAAAAGAAGGAAATCTTGGTTGATTTTGATCTTCTGAATACTCACCTCAATTCCTTCGCATTTGCCCAACCCTCGAACTCTTCAGTCATCTCCTAAAATTATGACAAATTTCGTAAGTCCAATTGAAATGCCCAACTCCTTCACTAGCTACTCTGAAATAAAATTATGGATAGCTGGGTTAGGTGTGTGTTTCAGATTGGATAAAGGTGGATGGTATGGGTTGGGCTAGACACAAATTGACTTTGGGCTCAGGCTAGGGCCTATGTTATTGGATTAGTAAAGGTAAAGGGGCTTATGAATCGGCTTGGGTTAGACTGTTGTTTTGGTTTAGGCTAACCGGGTCGGGTCCTTATCTACCCAATAATAATTTCGTTCTTCTTTTCTACCTCCACTGCCGATTGCATCGCCTCTTCCAAATCACGTGGGTGGAAGAGTTTTGTCTCTGCTCGGATGTCTTTCGTCAAGCTATTCAAGAACAGTCGGTCAGGGTCTCCTCAGTCATGTCATCCACCGTTGATGACAACTATTCGAATCAACACTGATATTCATAAACCAAGTCCATCTATCAAAGGGCCAACAACTCCTTTTAAGGAGTTCTTTGTGTTTTGCTTGGAAATGCTTAAACATAACATTCCTAAACTCCTCCCTACTCCGAAACTTCATTCTCTTCTCCCTCCATTTCAACCACCCATGATTGATACCTTCCATGCACACTCCGGTCACTGTGAGGCATTCTCTTTCATTCAAATGGTTAACATCAAAGTATCTTTCACATTTGAAAATCCATTTGAGAGCGTCATTGTCATTGAAGACCTAAAGGTCCAAGCATAGGTAAGGAGTGTCTTGGCATTCTCTAGTGGTGTCCCCTTCTCTTTCTTCCCTTGAAGTTGCCCTATTTGCTCCTCATGTTTCCCCTTCTGTAGCTGTCGGAGTTGCCCTCATCTTTGGCTATGGGAGAGAGTATGAGAGGATGTTTCCTAGCCCATTGGGGCTTTTCCCTTATCCCCGTTTTCCTTCCAACAATGACATCTTACAACTCCTGCAGACATCCATGAAGAGATTCTACATTAATCTCCATATTTCCCATTCAATTGTTCGTGTCCCTGTTCAAGTCTGCCATCTACTTACCCATTTCTCCCATTTTTTTCTCTCATTTCTCTGATTTCCTTTTCAACTCTTTCCACCCTTGTCTCCATTTTCGTCATACTCTGATACTACTATGTTATGGACCTAGTTCTGTGCAAGGTAACAACTCTTTTCCACTCCAGTAGATGAAGATGTTGGCATCTGAAATTGTAGTGAAAGCTACGGAAATATATGTCATGAAACAGTAATAATGTAACTCACAATATAATCCAACATTGTAATAGTGAAATAACTTTCTTTGTATTAGATATTACAAAGAAAGTTTAACACAATGAAACAGTAATAAAAGTTGTTCTTCTGAATGAGTTTAACACAATCAGAATACTAACTCAGGAAATATTACAAAAGTAATAATAAAAAACTTAATAACTAAATCATCAGCTTTTGAGAGGTTGGGACTCTCTCTCAATATTTCTTTAGCCAAAAAATCCTCTACTCATTTTCCTCCCTCTTGCCTATTTCAATCTCGGTTCCATAACTGCCATCTTCCTGTACAGCTGCCACCTCAACATACAAACTCTCAATGGTCCTGTTTTCTGAATGTCTGGGCACTACATCCTCTTTTTTGTCTGTTGCCTGTCTCCTTACCAGAGTGCTATCAATTGTCAACTCTTCCACTTGGCCCCTTGTCCTTCTCCTAGCAGCTCTCTTCCTTTCCTTCTTCCTCACATATACTCTTTCCCTAACATAAACCAATCCCTGGATTCAAGATCATTTTCATAATTATAACTGTTATTTGAGAAATTTAATGAGTGATAGATATGTACAAGAAACTTAAACCAGATGAAATTGGTATTGCTTTGCAATTTTCTGTAGATATGAGCATTTTTATATGGATTTTCATTGGTCGGTCATATTTCTTATTTTGACCATCATCTGAATTATTCGCCTCATGGGAGCCCTGAATTTAGATTGGTGATAACAGATTTGATAAATTGCAAATTCCTCAAGAAAGCACGAATTGTATTCCAAGTATTAAACAAATTCAGTTTAACTGTGATTTTCTGATATATTAGTCTTGTCTCATGCAGATGCACAAAGTTCTGATACCGTACTTTCTTGCACTAGTTGTGACGCCCAGCACTCATAGCCTTGAAGGGACATTGATGGTATGTTGTTTATTCTCCAATTTTGAATCTAAGATCTTAATGGAGATAGTAAAAGGTTTAATAGTTGCAACTAATGATAGACGTTCGCATGTCATTCATAGAATTTGTGAATCAACAACTGAGAGCTAATGCACAAGCATCCAAATAGTCATTTCTAGCTTGTAATCTAGCATCAGAAAAGTCTATTTCTTTGTGCAGGCAGGACGAGACCTTAAGTTTCTTAGTTTGTCAATGAGCGGATGTTTTACTTTGGGTGCTCTTGTACTGTTGGTAAGTACCTATTTCTTGGCTATGTTCTCTTTTTTTAAAATGATTTTGATTTGCCATACATCATCACCGTTATTGCTCTGGTGATCATCAGCTCGTGAGCAGTAGAGAATATGGCTTGCCAGGCTGCTGGTGTGCTCTTGTAGGCTTTCAATGGGTAAGACTAGATATATTAATCTCTCTCATATTCGATATACTTACATTTAAACTAACAAATTATTATTTGTGCAGGCTCGATTTCTCCTTTCTCTCTGGCGCCTTCTTTCCCCTGATGGCATACTATTCTGTGAAGATATGAGCCAGTATAAAGTGCAGAAGCACAAAGCTGCTTAGTCTTAGCATTTGCATTGAACTACAAAACAAACTTGAAATCCCCCAATCTTCAAAGATACAATGTCTTACGTCTCACCAATGAATCGAACTAAATTACCAGAAAAGTAGCACCGAAGATCATGTATCTTGAGGCTTAAGTGCACACACAGCGCCTTTGGCTATTTTCTTATTAGCGCCGACTCTTGTTGGCTAATTCTTGTGACAATAAATTATTCTTCTACAATACAAAATGAAGAAAGAAAGTACATTTACACGCAGAAAACTATTTGTTAAATGAAGCCGTTTTATATTGGCAAACAAATGGGAAACTCACAGTAATAGACACGTAGCAGACAAAAATTGATTGAGCAAGCATCGGTCTCTTAAATTGTACACCACAAACGCATATTCTAACGTGTAGAGTTTCAGTTCTTCCAGTGCGAAAAAGATAATGTCTCTGTCACTGATGTTAACCACGTAACTCATTAAAGATTGTTGTGTACCATTAAACGAGGGACAAGAATGGGTTCATATAGCTTAGTTTATTTCTCAAAAGGAAGAGATCCCAAGATACTGGCAGCAACATTAACACGTTCAGTTTAATCACAAACATCTTCTTTAAAAGGTTGCTAAATTTTCTTTAGATATCGAGATTTGTAGTACTTCTGAAAACAGAGATGGGTTATTTTTAATCTGTTTATAGATACCCAGAATCTAATTACTTGGAGATGTTCCTAAACTGAAGCCGCCAATAGCTCATCTGGTACAAGTGGTTCAAATCCTTGACTGAAAACCGCTTGCATATGAGCCACTCGAGTTTTTCAACTGTTATTCTTTCTTTGTTAGTTAACTTCTCTCTCTAATCTAACTATTTTCTCTCTAGAAATGCAAGTCAAAACTCCAGTTCACCACTTTGTTTCTCTACCAACCACCCACTTGAAACTGCTCTCTCAATCTTTAACCTCCTTAAACGAATCATCTCTTCATTTTCAGCCCTCTTTTTTACCTTCAAGAGTATACATTTTTACACCGAAACAACCACACAGTAGATTTATAACACCTTGCATTGACTCGAGACAGGAACTTGTTGATGTTAATGAAGAACGTCCAAGAGAAAGTGGTGGCAATAACACACCTGTTTCTTCGTCAAAAGAAGAAGAGGAAGTAGTGGTGGCGAAGACAGATGGATTGGCAAAACAGAGTTTATGGAATCAAATAAAAGAGATCATCATGTTTACAGGACCCGCCACTGGTATTTGGATTTGTGGGCCATTGATGAGTCTCATTGACACTGCTGTTATTGGTCAGGGAAGCACTCTTGAGCTTGCTGCTTTGGGTACTTCTTCAAGATTCTAGCTTGATCTAATATTTTCTGTTTGATTGATGGGAAATTTTGGACGACAAAGGAAAGTTCTACTTGTTTTTGTACTAATGCTCTAGAACTAGTCTTGACTTTTGTTTTTAATGAGCAGGTCCTAGAACTGTTTTGTGTGATAATATTAGCTACATATTCATGTTTCTTTCCATTTCAACTTCGAATATGGTGGCCACTTCGCTCACCAAACAGGGTACTTTCCAAACATTTGAAATTGTTTTATGTTATAGTTTCTGTGGTGGATATACCATTTCAATGATGGGTTACATTAGGCTTTTATGTTTTTTTTATGTACTGTTTGACACAAAAATAAATTTTGTGCAGGATTAAAAATGTAGTGCAGCATCAAATATCTATCTTGCTGTTTGTTGGCTTGGCTTGTGGCTTCTTAATGATTCTGTTTACCAAATTCTTTGGTTTACAGGCATTAACTGGTACTAGAAATTAATAAAGCTTTCTTTTTTCTTTTTCTTTTTCATTTTGGTTACATTTTGACATATTTGGTTTTCTAACTCCACATCTTGGATGATGAGAATATGCAACGGCAGAGTCTATCCAGAACTAATACTTTTTTTTCCCCAATGTTTATCAGCTTTTGCAGGACCAAAGAATGCACATATTTTACCTGCAGCAAACACATATGTTCAGGTTTGTTTGCTATTTTCTAAAATTTGCATCTTTTCCTCTGTTAATAAATGATTGCTATGTAATTCTTTTAACATATAAAAATGAATATGATTATGCTCTGAAATTCTTACCTTTGCATTTTTATCATTTATTTTTATTGTTATGAGAATTTTTTTGGTGGAATATCCTGAACTAGTTGTAGAATTGATTGTTGTTTTGCACTTTGTTAGGAACCCAGCTTTTATTTAATCAAAACACAAAATTAAAACACAAAAAACATAATAAAGTAAAACTATTTCATTAACCAAAACATTATAATGATAAACCGAACATTTCAAGAGTTCGGGACCTTCCATTTTTCAGTCGTTCGAGGCGCCGAAGACCTCCCTAAATCAGCCAAGAATGGCTGCCCTCAAACCAAAACTCTAATATTTTTTTCTTCCCCTCTTTTAAAACCCAAAACATATATTTATAATAGAAATGGACCATTGGATTGGAGACAAGTGTCCCAATCTTAACATTTCCCTCCCCTTCAAAACCATCTTGGATAGATATTTATATAATGATTTTTTTTTTTAAATTTTTTTTTGTCTTTTTAATTTATTATTATTTTGTATCTCCCTACCCCCTCCCTCTACTGTTGCTTCTTCACCTTTTTTTTCTTCTTTCCAACGGCCCCACTTCTCTTCTTTTTCTCTTCCCAATAAACCCACTTATTGTCTTCCCTTATATTTTCCAAAGCAAAGCACAGCTCTCTTTTTCCCAATAAACCAACCATTACTGTCCTTCACTTTTTTTTTTAATTAATTTTTTTTCTCTTTCTCCTTTCTCTTTTCTTTCTTCTCTGCATTTTCTTCCTTTTGTCTTCTATTTTTTTTTTTTTTCACTTCCGCCGGCGTTTCATTTTCTTCTCCTTCTTCTTCTTCTTCTATTTTCGTTTTCCTCTTCTTCTCTTTTTGCACTTTCGGACTCATTTCTCCCTGTGATGATTTTTCTTCAAGTCAACCTCTTCATGAACATTTTCCGGCGACTCTTCACTTTTTCGACCATCATCTATCTTTCTGCTGGATCGAATGCTCTGATACCATTTGTTAGAAACCTAGCTCTTATTCAACCAAAACACAAAATTAAAACACAAAAAACATAATAAAGTAAAACTATTTCATTAACCAAAACATTACAATGATAAACCGAACATTTCGAGGAGTTCGGAACCTCCCATTTTTTGGTCGTTCGAGGCGTCGGAGACCTCCCTAAATCAGCCAAGAATGGCTGCCTTCAAACCAAAACCCTAATATTTTTCTTCTTCCCCTATTTTAAAACTCATTTTAAAACCCAAAACATATATTTATAATAGAAATGGACCATTGAATTGGGGACAAGTGTCACAATCCTAACATTAATAATACGAACCTTAGGAGAACCACACCTCAAAAGCTAGCTATTGAGATGGGAGAGCCCAAGGCCATATAAACCTCACACTAGTTGTCTATACTTTTCAATGTGGTATCTAAGTCTCATACCTTGCACTTGGGATCCTAATATACCACCACGCTTCGCAGCCCCGACGCCCACGTGGGCTGGCTGTGCGCTAGTTCCCTGCTAGCCCCGAGCGAACACTGCAATGCCGGCGTCACCACCCGCGCCGCACGATTACAACTGGGAAACATGGTGATGACTCTGATACTAAATGATAAAAACCTTAGGAGAACCACACCTCAAAAGCTAGCTATTAAGATGGGAGAGCCCAAGACCATATAAACCCCACACTAGTTGTCCATACTTTCCAATGTGGGATCCAAGTCCCATATCTTGCACTTGGGATCCTAACACACTTCAACTTTGATTTTCTGGTCTGCTTGATTTGTTTCAGTGATATTTTAGTTGAACAGAATATTTTCTGTTGTAGATTCGAGGCTTAGCATGGCCAGCAGTTCTTATTGGTTGGGTTGCTCAAAGTGCAAGGTAAAAGTGTATAGTTACTGCCCCCCTAAACAATCCATGTCTGTGTTAATGGAAACACCCAGTAGCTGTCTAATTAACTACAATGTTAATTTTGTTGAAGTGACTGAATATTACTCTTGAATAACCGTGAGTTCTGATTTTCTCCCCCATGTTGATAGTCTTGGCATGAAAGATTCCTGGGGACCTTTGAAGGCTTTGGCAGCTTCCAGCGCTGTAAATGCAATTGGTGATGTAGTTTTATGCACCTTCCTGGGCTATGGTATAGCTGGTGCTGCATGGGCAACAATGGTGTCCCAAGTAAGCTGAATGAATATTTCAAGATAAATCATCTATGGTTAGCTCTTGTTATCACAAATCTTGTTGTTGCATACTTTAACGAAATCACATATGACACATTCCAGGTTGTTGCCGGTTATATGATGATTATGTCTCTAAACAAGAAAGGATACAATGGATTTGCACTCTCTGTTCCATCACCCAGTGACCTTCTGGAGATACTTGGCCTTGCTGCTCCAGTATTTGTAATGATGATGTCAAAGGTATATTAATTCCACCTATCTTAGAGCGAACTTACACATAATTGATTGTTTACATGCATCTGAGGATTTTGGTCATCAGGTGGCCTTTTACACTCTCATTACGTATTTCGCTACATCGATGGGAACACTCACCTTGGCTGCTCATCAAGTAAGTTGTATTAACCCTTGTTTTTTTGGAAACTTAATTTTCTGGTTTTTCTCCGTAGCTATGAAAAATTATGGTGTTTTATACTGACAACTAAATGCCACTCAGGTCATGGTTCAAACATTCCTAATGTGTTCAGTGTGGGGTGAGCCTCTCTCTCAGACTGCACAGTCATATATGCCAGAGTTTTTGTATGGAATAACTCGGAATTTGGCGAAGGTTAGTCCTGCTCATTTATAATTGATATTACTTTCATCTTCTTCTTTAAATTTTGGTTGTACTCACAGCATCTGAATTTAACATTTTCACCTACCCTTTTAGAAAAGATACTTTGTATACAAGTTTTGTTGCAAAATCTGTTTCCTACTTTTTTATGCATTCAATCTTGAATAATGGTTATGATTTCGAACAGGCTCGGATACTGCTAAAGTCACTTGTAATCATCGGAGGTATACTGGGATTGTTTTTAGCAATTGTTGGAACATCTGTACCCTTGTTTTTCCCCAATTTTTTTACATCTGATCAGATGATCATAACAGAAGTTCGTTCCTCTTCTAAGTTTTTCAAGCACATTTTCTCTTTGCTCCTTTTTTCATTTGTCATCACAAATTATGAGTGATTCAATGATTTAAAGAAGTACAAAAATTGGTTCCACTGATCTGTGATGAGTATGCCCACCCTCTAAGTTGAAGGCAGTGAAACTTTGATAGCCTTTTCTACATTAATAATGATGATAACTGCCTGATTCTGCTGGATATTATGTGCTTGTGCCCATGCAGATGCACAGAGTGCTGGTGCCATACTTTCTTGCCTTATCAGTGACACCCTGCATTCTTAGCCTTGAGGGGACATTGCTGGTATGTTATATTGAACTTCAACCTACAGTTTTCCTGCATTTTTTCGCCATCGGTTTGTTATTTGGATATCCTTTGCCTGCTTTTTAAGCTAATTAAATCACTCCAGTAAGGATAAATCAGTCTTCAGTTTATCATTGCAGAGGGAAAATTTTGTACAATGGGCTTACTTCGACTAAATGTCCATGTATATTTGCCTTATGATATCTGTTTATTTGTGCAGGCAGGACGAGATCTTAAATTTGTTAGCTTATCAATGTGTGGATGTTTCTCGTTGGGTGCTCTTGCATTGTTGGTAAGGACATCCCCTTCATTTCCCCAGAATTTATACTAAAGTTGTTGAATTTTAGAGCAACTAATAGTTTTGGCCTGATTTTCGATTTACCTGTTTGTAGGTACCAAAGGGTACGGTTTGCCTGGCTGCTGGTACGTACTAGTAGGATTCCAATGGGTAAGTCTGAAATCCTCTGCACATTTATTTGGTCTATCAATGCATACTTAGCTGAGCGCATGTATTTGATATCATTGCCAGGCTCGGTGTTTCCTCGCTCTCCAACGCCTTCTTGCGCCCACTGGCATACTTTTCTCTGAAAATTTAAGCCAGCATAATACGGAGATGCTGAAAGCTGCTTAGTCTTTGAATATACTTGCCCTCTATACTGCCAATATGAAGCACACTCAGACTCGGGCATATATTATTCTAGCTGCTGAAGATCACATCACATAAGTTGTCCTTGCCTCAAATGACACCAAGGAGATGAAATGTACTAATTGAAGCAGTTATATATTATCCATAATAGCAAATCATTGTTGCTGGATTGCATTTTAACCTTATTAAAGAAAGCTATCCCGCTTCTGTAATGGAAGGAAAACCACCTACCAATTGAAGTTCAGCTGAAGCTTTGTTGTTTGAATGATTAGTATACCTGGTGATCAAAGCACATGATGCAAAAACAATGAAGCCTTTCCACGAATTCATATATATACTACATTAGAACCTTTCTGGCCATGGCTGGGCCAGGCCTAGTTCATTGCTATGAATAACACTTTATATATATGAAAATTTTAATGTAGAAAATTAATGGGCCACCTTGTTTCATTGGCAATTAATTTCTTGCTGTTCAGAAGCAAACATTATGAACATAATTTATGGATTACATGAAAATATTTCCAGCCAAAAAGCATCACATAAAACCTAACTCACCATCTATCAACAAATTATTGTCACATGCAAATCAAATCTGGTCTGGGATTGGTCATATGCACCCTTCCACAACCAAAAATCTCTCCGGATATATTTGCCACCAGAAAGTCCAGCATTAGTTTCTACCATACAGTATCTCAAACAAGCAAAGTCCCATGAGAAGATCAAGAGGTCCCCACATGTGAACACCAGGGCTGCTGTAAACAGAATTCCAAGAAATGATAGATGGGGCATTAAGGATTAAAACGGCTGCTTCCCCGACGTCCATGTCTAGAAAGTCGTCGCACTGGTACATTCTGCATCCACCCATCAAATAAACAATTAGAAATATTAAAATATGGGCAACACCCATTATTTGCAAAAAAAAAGTCATGGAATTCTGCAAAGAGGGTTTTCTTTGTTCTTACTGGTAATGTAGGCTTAATTCTTGACTCTCTTCTCACATAAATTTTACGAGCTTGTCTCTTCTTCTCCTCTAACTTCAATTTGGTGAGGCTTGGCCTATATATAATGACAGTCCGACCAATTTGACCAACCACCACAGAACCAGTTGCTGCCTCCAACTGCTTCACCACATCTTCAAGGTCCCCAGGACAAGTTCCCAGAATTTTAATCTATTTATACAATTTAATTAAACATAAATGTTAGCCTGGCATGTCAAACAGCTCTGAATTCTTCGCTAGTATTTCATAAACAAAACATCCCAGCTAACTGGAAGCAGAAGATCTCCTGTAATTCAACACCATTATCCTAAACAGTCTGAATATGAATTGCAGCAAAAAAACTTGTCTTGACTCACCCATTCTATATAAACAAGACTGTACAAGTTTAGGAGGCTGCTTACAAGCTTTCTATCAAACATGAATGATAACTCACTTATTGAACAAAAACAGAAATAAGCCAGTCAATTCCAACCAAATTTGCCAATTATTCCGAATGGCAGAAACATAAGATAAAATCTAACTCAAATATATCAACAAATACAATTCTATAAGTTTATGATGTGGGGTGCTTAGCATTCTATACAAAGAAATAAAATAGAGATTAGGATCTCATAGAACAATCAGGGAGTTAACAACAATAGAGCTCTTTACAAGAACTAACAATTAAGATTCTATTAGATAAGAAAAATCTTCTAAATTAGAATTCCAAAAAGCCTCAGATTAGAAATTATCCTTCATATAGATTAGAATAACCTAAGTACTTCCCTTATGCAACCGACAATTCATACTTAAAGCCTATAATTTTGGAAATAATCTTACATTCTACCACTTTCATAAAATGTCTATGCATGTTTGTGTTCATTTCACCAATTGTACTTTCATAAACAGAAACATAATGAAAACAAAAAATAATAACAAAGGGCAACCTTCAAAAGCTCGTTGGATTCAAGATTCTCAATGAAAGAGGACACTACATTTTCAGTAACACCACTCTTGCCCACAATTTGACAGGTCAACTTCTTCCCCAAACTGTGCGCATAAGACGCCAACTCTTTCTTTTCCTTCACTGTCAAAGTCGGTAACTTGAGCCGCCTTCCACTATCAAAACTCTTACTTTCCTCACTTCCAACGGTCTCTGCCATTTCATATTCATGCTCAGCTTCAGATTCCTCAATTTCATAAGCAATATCCTGGTCTTGTTCTTCTTCCTCTTGTAGTTGTGGCAAGGAAATGGTTGGAGTAAAGGCTCTAATAGGCGTGAGATAAAAGGAGAGAGAGCGAGAGGAGTGGAGAGGAGAGGTGACAAAAGAGAGTTGGGTAGTTCGGCGAAGGGGAAACTTTGAAAGGATTGAAGAGTTTGTGGAGATGCACAAAGGCCTCAGCAAGAAACTGAGCGTCGTTGCCATAGCTTTTCGGCAGAGAATTTCCTTGGCTGGGTTTTGCCATAAAATCTTCTAAATGTTGGGGTTCAATGAATATAATTATTCTTTTCATTATCGACAAATGCATGTCGGCTGGGGTGTTTGGTCTAGTGGTATGATTCTCGCTTCGGGTGCGAGAGGTCGCGAGTTCGATTCTCGCAACACCCCATATTTTGAACGAAACATATTTTTTAAAGAGATTAGTAAACTAATCCTAACCCCGTTCTTGACTTCTTGCTATAATATATAGTAAAAATCTAATTCCATTTCATGAGCACAATCGGCAGCATAAATCGAATTCGAGTAGTTGAAAATTACAAAGATTGATCCATGCCAAAAGAGTTGAAAGTTTTGGAGTGAATAAAATTTTCTCAATTAACCCATATCTTTTTAACCAAATTTTTTTACTCTCTTGATAGGTTATGTACTGTAAAAGAATAAAATTTAAATTAACCATTTAACAGTTATACGTAAAATAACAACAATGATTTCTGCAACAATTAAAAAGATATAGATATACAATCAAAAACCAAGTAAATTTATCTTTTAGTTAAGGTTACATTTGAAATGTAAAAAGATTAAAGGTTTAATGATGAGTCCAAAAATAAATTCATGTTTGAAAATGACTCTTTAAAGGAATTTAAGGTTTTAAGATGGTTATAATAAAAAGGGTTTATCCTTCAAAAATAAGTACGAAAATGCGCATATGGTTTAGGCTTTGGTTTGAAAAAAGGTTTAGGGTTTGGGAATATAGTCTAAAATTTGTTTGCATAATCACTTAGTTGAACCAAATAGATGTGATATGTAGTAATACATGTACGATCAATAGACACTTGCAACCTATATTGGAAATGTGACATTCGATCTAATGAGAATTGGTGTAGTCATGTAAAGCTAGTTGAGTAATAGGCACAAGACATGTGTAGTATCTTCGTCTAGAGTTTGCAATTGGGTATGTTCAAAAAGAGTGTGGGAAATAGAGCTGAAATACAAAGAACATAATTTCCTTTCCTTTTCTTTTTTTTAAGTACAAAACCATATAAAAATTAAAATATTAAAATATATATATTTGTAGGTGCAGAACAACAAAGTGTTGTTTTATATCCGTCTGTCAGACCAACAACTACTAGCTTAATGACACACCTCTAACTATCGAGACCCAAAGATGAGGTCATATATGCAAAAATTATTGCTTAGATAAAGTGTGTATAAGACTGAATTCGAACTAAGTTAAGCTTGAGCTCAATTGAATTCAAACTCAGCTAAGTTAATGAACAAACGAGCTCGGGTTCGACGAGCCAAAAAAATGGTTACTCGACCTCGCGAGCAGCTCGACTTGCTCAAAGAAACGCTGCCCTTGTACAGGTATTACTCCTTTTTTTTTTTTGGTATTATACCATTTGTTGGAATTGTCGATCACGAATGTTGGACAAACAAAACAAGTGCTCAAACGCTGCACACAGCGATGGCTATGTGACTAGAACAAGTCGAATTGCCAAATGTCATCATCAACTAGAACTGACATCATCAAACACCTAAGTTTGGAACACAAAGTGGATGTACGAAAATGGAGATTGATGAGATGTGAAAGCCGAAAGAAGAAGAGAAGGCCAGAAGACTAAATAAAAAAGTGAAGTCAGACTCTAAAGACACGTGCGTGAAGAAGCAAAAGCAAAGGAAAATGACTTTTGACTTTAATTCAATTTTCAAACTTCAAAGCGAAATGACACCATTCACTATGAAGTTTTACTAACACTTGGGTGGCTCCACATGCAATTTTCAATTTTCGTTTTAAAGTTTTCAATGCTAGCAACTCAACATTCAATTATTTTCAATGTTCAGTTTTCATTTTGAAGTTTTCAATGCTAGCTCAACATTCAATTTTCACTTTGAAGTTAAAGCTTCAAAGTGAAGAGTCACATTTGGGTGACGCAATAGAAAAGCGAAGTGTCACACTTGGGCGGCTAAAGTAAGCTCGCTAGCCACATAAGCCACTCAGTTATATAGCTCAGGCTCACATTCGAGCTTGTTTATATTGATATTCAAAGCTCAAGCTTAGTTTAAGCTCATTTCTGCTAAGTTCATTTTGAGCTTGTTCAAATTGAACTCAAATAAATTCGATTTGAATTTAACATTAGATATGTGTGTAGAAGACACAGAAAGGACATGCATAAGGGCGGCAAAACACAAGTGCATATAGAGTAACAGGATGCACGTGCAAGAAGCCAAGACAAGATGTGCCGAGTGCTAAAGCAGAATGTTGTGACGAAGAGACAAAAATCTCTTCATCTCACGATGGTGCGATGAAGAGATCTCTGCCTCTTCGTCGCATAGTAGTGCGACGAAGAGGTCTCCATCTCTTCATTGCACCACCTTTATGGTTGATTCAGGAGAAGGAGAAGGTCAAAGAGGATGCAGGAAGGGATGTCAGAAGCTGAAGTTGAAGAGTAGGGGTAAAATTGCTATTTTTAAAAGTCTTGGGGGACAACAACAAGTTAAAAAATATGGAAACCCTAGGTTTGGGGTGAAAATATTATTTTTCAAAGTTTAAAAATTTAAAACAAGAGTGAAATTGTTAATTTCTAAAATTTAAGAAGGGAAAAGTAACAAATTTTATATCTTTTTTAATATAAACAGTAAAATAACCATTTTACTTTTATTTTTAACAAGAAAAATTAACAGATGTACGGTCATGAGTGAGAATTTAGATTTTTCAAATTTTATATCTTTTAATATAAACAATATAATTAAGGGCAAATGACTCCTTCCCGCAAGAAAAACATAAAAAGTACTGTAATTATGGCAGAAAAAATTAAATAAAATAATATTTTGATATTTTTTATTACATCTTATCAAATATAATAATTATTTATACTTATTAATTTTATCTTATTTCCAATAATCTTTTAATAATCTATATTTATGATAATTTATTATTTTTAATAATAAAATATTATCTTTGTGATAATTTTTTATTTTTAATAATAAAAAATTATTCAAACTAAACGCACTCTTAAAACTAGTGGTGCGACCGGATTTATAATTTGTTCTCATAATTTTTCACAGCATTGCTTCTTAGAAGATCATTATACCTACCCTCATATATTTTAAAAATATTTTTTAATAGTTTATAATATAACATTTACATTATTAATTTATTGTATCATATTTAATTATTTAAAAATATAATTTTTATTTTTTAAATCATTGATAAATATATATTATTAACCCTCTTAATATTTTAAAAAATTATAATTATATATTATTAACACTTTTAATTATACTTTTGTTAATACAATTACTGTTATTATTAGTTCTTCTTTATTATTAAAACCAAGAAAAGAGAAGAAGAGCGAAAAAATAAAATAAACAGGTCAATATATAATTTAAATATTAAAAAAATTATTTTTAATTTTTATTAATTTAAAATTAAATAATAATTTAAAAATATAAAATAATATAATTAAAATAATAATTTTTTTAAACGTCATAAATGTTTTTTAATTAACATTACTGTTTGATTTGGAATAAAAAATATTATTATATTAAGGTAAAATGGTGCTTTCAAACCAAACCTTGAGTAGAGAAACATAATTTACTTTTCAATGTTTTTTGAACCGGGAATTCTGGACAAAACAAAAGACAATGAATTTAGCAGAAGGTGGTACTGGTACCTCTATGAAACTGATTTATTATTTATATTTTAAATAAGCCGACATGTCGTTCTTTCATCCAATGGAGACAATGCTTCTTTTATCACGATGCTCCCCCCAGCCTCTACACAGCCACCCATTTCTTTTCCCTTTTAAATTTCTGTCTCTTCTTTTTGCAGATATTTTATATTCCCAAATTATCGCCCCTGATATTAGGACATTTTATCTGACATGTCAGCCAATAAAAGCGAGTACATATCAGCATAACTACTTGAGAGAGTATATCTGTCAAAATAAATAGAAGTAAATTATAGATTTGTTTAATTAACTCCCACTCTTATTCCCGCTCATTTTTAATTTTTAGCTTAACTATTTTTCAAGTTTCTTAACTTCGCGGGGCCATCTCCACCGTCCACTTCACGAGCGCAGAAACTCACTTCAATATTTAATTTTAACCTCCAACAAAAATGAATTAAACATTCAAAAATTTAAAAACAAATATTTTAAAATTTCAATATTCATTTGTTTCACTCTCTCACCACTCACCGGTTAACAGAAAATTTCTGCTAGTCTTCGCAACTCCACTCTCATTCTCTCTCTGCAATGCTTGCTTTACCTTGAAGAAGAAGAAACAATCAACTCACCATAACAGGTCTATTTTAGCAAATAAAAAGAAAAAAAAAAAAGAAATGAAAACAATCTTCTTCGCTTTTATGTATCAAGCCATGTGAGTTCACTGACACATTCTCCTCTCCTCCTCCCCCTCCTTTCCATCAATCGTTTTCTCATTTGCCGACACGCCAATTCGACTCAACTCAATGGCGTCATCATCACGAGCTCGTAGCAGTTCACCGTTCTCGTACCGTAAGCCTTCGAGTCCGTACTCCTCCACTTCATCTTCCTCTTCATTCATGAATAACCGTCTCATGCCTCGCTCGTGCTCGTCCTCTGCTTCTTCTCACTTCAATTCGGGGAATGGATTCAGTTCCCGATCCATGACGCCGAGCCGTTCACGTTCAGAGTCAATGTACCCCGGTCCGCGTAGTTACAGTGCACGCGCAGCACAACCGGTGAGCTTCCCTTCCGAGGAATTGATCACAGAACCGTTCGATGCGCCGCAAAGGTCCGGCGATAGCATTTCCGTCACTATTAGGTTTCGGCCGTTGAGGTAAAACGATAGATCTGAGTTTATATTGTTAGATCTGTCAAACATCATCGAAACCGTTCATTTTAGCTTGATTATTTTCGACAATGTGATTGGTTGATTTTTGCTTTTATTTATTTGTTCATCGAAAATTAGTGACAGGGAGTTTCAAAGGGGAGATGAGATCTCATGGTACGCAGATGGGGATAAAATTGTGAGAAATGAGTATAATCCAGCAACTGCTTATGCATTTGGTATAGTTTTTTTTTTTTTTTTTAATTAATTAATCTTAAGTTTTGCTTTCCAAATCTTATGCTAATTAGAGTTAATTTAAATTAGTATATGCGTATCAATATTCGTGTAGATAGAGTTTTTGGACCACACGCGAATTCACAGGAGGTGTATGATATAGCTGCAAAGCCCGTAGTCAAGGCTGCGATGGAAGGTGTTAATGGTATGGATTAATTGATTGATTTGATATTCATTTTTTTTCCATAAATGAAGTAAAGTTTATGTAAGTGGATTTTAATTAATGAGATTGAAACATCTTAGGGACTGTTTTCGCATATGGTGTTACAAGTAGTGGGAAGACGCACACTATGCATGTAAGTCTTATCAAATTTGCTATAAATTGTTTTATTTACAGGAGTTTTGTTGTTGAGGGTTCAACTAACAGACATGGAAATCTTTTTTGGGTTATTGTTGCAATGCAAAATATTGTGGGCCCATTATTTTTGTTTCAAGGCTTTTTCATGTAACTTCAATTAATGCTTTTATTACTTGAGTTTCCAACAGAATGCCGTTAAATATTTAGTTGATATAACAAACTTTTGCAAATCTGAAATTTATGTTAATTAATAGTTTTGTTAAGTAAACAGGGTTATGTTACAGAAGAGAAAAATATAATGGAAGTTTGGAAGTAATACGAGAATATTTTGTTATTTCAAATTAACATTTTCAAAGAGCTGAAAAAGAGCTTATAGATATGATTTTCTTAATATTTGAGTTTGCATTAGTAAATGTACAACAAATTTTTTAGTCATTATTTTGGCAATGCAGAACACCATACCATGTGGCCACTTAGTTTTTGTTGTCAAGGTAGTTATGAGAAGGAATTTAAGAGGTAAAACTGGACGTTACTTTAAAATCAGATATGATTAATGAGAACTAGATTACTGAATTGTTATAGATAGTCATTGCATTAATAAAATTAATACTAACTTGGCTCTCATACCATTTGTTATGCATTTATTATGTAGTACCTAGAAAAACCAACTAATGATGGAGGTTTTTCAAGTGCATATAATCCCCAGTTCAAAGATTCAATTGGATTATTACAGCTTTTTACCATAAATCCAACATATATATCATACATGTGTGTTTATGCACAAAATGATTTCACATGTGAGGATTTTAGGACAGTTGGAATCCCATTGCTGAGGTTATATTGTGAGACAACAAGATGGTTTTACAATCAACTTTCATTTGCTTTCTCCTTAGAAAGTTCTTTGCAAATCTGTGTATTTCATGTCTAATTGGTTGGTTTGGTATAGTTACTAAATATGAGCTTTGTACTATTGAACTAGGCGGGCATCATAATATCACTTAGAATATCCTCATATTTTAATAGTCTATTTGTTTGACTTGTTTGTTATATTATGCCCTCAGGGAGATCAAAATTCTCCGGGAATTATACCATTGGCCATAAAGGATGTGTTCAGCAGCATCCAAGATGTAAGTGTTCTTCTCATGTTACATTTTCACACCCTTATCCCAGGTCTACTTCCAAATTATCTTGTCGTCTCACCTTGACTGGGTACTGTCCTGATGCTTCATTCACATTGCTCTTTCCTTTAGTTTGATGATTAATGGTCTATTAGGATCTTTTTGGTTAATTCATGATACAGTTTGGTTTACTTGGAAAAAGAACTGTGTTATTGTTTTTGCTTTTTTTAACAAAAAAAAATTTTTCTTAGCTGGTATATTGTAGCTTGCTTTGAGTATTTTTAATTCATTTTATCTTTGTAGTGATCTTTTTATAATGAAGTTTTATTCACTAACATCATTTTTCCATCAGACTCCAGGAAGAGAGTTCTTACTCCGTGTGTCATATCTTGAAATTTACAATGAGGTCAGTGGGTCATGCCATTTGGAATTAGCTATTCTTCAAAAATATTATGAACATGGATTGTATTTTAACAAATTCTAGGAAATTGCATTCACTTGTTAACTTTAGAATCTATACGGTTAACTCCTACCCTCTATACATGTTTTGTTCTGTCTTTCTGTATGCAGCATCTGGTAAATTTCATTGTTAGTAGTTTTGTCCGAAATAGTTACTGTTATCTAAGCGCACATCATATAATATATGGTGCTAATTTATTTTCATATATCAGGTGATAAATGACTTGCTTGATCCAATTGGTCAAAATTTGCGCATTAGAGAAGATGCTCAGGTATTTTGCTTTTTGATATTTAAATTATAATTTTCCATTGTCTTTGCAATATACCATTCTTGTTGTTCGCTTGAACATTAAAAAGATTTCCTGTCTGTAATCCTTCCATAATCTCCTCTCTACCACTATAAGTAGCCAATCTCCTTAATCTTGAAAAGTATATGATATTGCATTACATATGTGTTGATTTTGCTTATCAGGGCACTTATGTTGAGGGAATAAAAGAAGAAGTGGTCTTGTCTCCTGGGCATGCACTTTCTTTCATTGCAGCTGGAGAAGGTATATACTAGGTTAATTTCTGCACCGTTTTTCTTGCCACTAGTCTCTTATCGTGTTGACACAGTAAATTTTCTTACTCATAGTGCTTTTCATTGTCTTGCTGACAGAACATCGTCATGTTGGCTCAAATAATTTTAATTTGTTCAGTAGCCGCAGTCACACCATATTTACACTGGTAATCATTCTTCAAGAAGCCAATTTGTGAAACTTTATACTCTTGTTTTTTAATTCATTTTCTTATTTGTGGATCAATTGGTCTCCATTGTCTTAAACATTTATGCTGATACAAATTTATGCCATGAAATAGCTATCTAATTTTCTAGGATGTGCTTTTCTTTTGATTATTTGTTGATTTCCAAGCTTTTGTGAATGCACACAATTTGAAATTGCAAAAGACTGCAATGTTATAGTTTCTCAAAACTGAGGAACTGAAAAAGATGAAGTAGCTAGTGTTACTTATTTATGAGACATTGACTCATTCTGCTGAAACATTGGAAACTGAGATGTGTCAAAATTCAATATAATATACCATGCATCTATGTGAACTGGAAGCTATAGAACTGACTGTATTGATTGGAAGATTCTGTTAACTTTGCCTTCACATTTCCCAAATTTGCTGTTGTACTTGTAGATGATTGAAAGTAGTGCCTGTGGTGATGAGTATGATGGAGTAATATTCTCTCAACTGGTATGGTGAATTCCTTCTGTCAAAATAGAATACTTTTTTAAATAGTATGGTTCTTTTAAAGAATTTTTTTCATTGTTAGAATTTGATTGACCTTGCTGGATCCGAGAGTTCAAAAACTGAAACAACTGGACTAAGGAGAACAGAAGGATCTTACATAAACAAAAGCCTTCTTACTCTGGGAACTGTACGTTATTTATTTTATGTTTTTATGAAGTTTATAATAATTAATTAATTATGTTTGATGATAAACTGCCTTATTTCTTGAAGAAAAAAGGTGAAGAAATCATGTCTTGATTCTCATCCCCCCAACCACTCAAGTAACCTATAGTTAATGATTGATTCTGCCAGGTACTTGAGATAGTTGGCCGGTAAAAGGTTGAGTGCCAACTTAGTTCTTATCTTTTAGTAATTGATAATCTCGGCATGGATTATGAGACTTGCTATGCAATCGTTCACATATTTGACTGCTATTGTTAACTACCTGTTTAAATGTAAACATTTTTGTATTTGTAATTTGATTATGCATCTGTAATCTGAAGGTAATTGGAAAGTTGAGTGAGGGGAAGGCATCTCATGTTCCCTATAGGGATTCCAAGCTAACTCGTCTTCTCCAATCTTCTCTGAGTGGACATGGACATGTTTCGGTGTGTTTTAATTCTTACAAATTTATCTTTTGAAATACGAGTAAATATTTTTTTTCCTATGACAACCTTTTCTATGTAATGTTCATTTCCTTGATTACAATGTAAAGAAACTGATTTTCTGTCTTATAAATGTACAGCTTATATGTACAGTTACTCCTGCTTCAAGTAATATGGAAGAAACTCATAATACACTGAAGTTTGCAAGCAGGGCAAAGCGAGTGGAAATTTATGCATCACGTAATAAGGTGTGTTATAAATTCACTGTATCCATATTCCCTCGAGCTACCATCCCACACAGGGCATGAAGAACTTTTGCTGGTCCCATCACATGGCCCATCTTTAATGTGTTTCTACTTTTCTGTGTTCTCTGATTTTGATTTGTCAAAATTCGTAACTAAGATCAATTAAACTGAGAGAAAGAAAAGTTATTTGAAGGAGACCAAGATCAGGGGTGTGAATGGAATGAGGATGACACCTATAGAGAATGAAGAACAACCTTAAGATTGATCTGTTTGCATATAAAACTCTGTATGATAAATCAAAGGGTAATATGTGTTATGATACTTCTGGTAACCACCATGAACCTGACGGAAGTTGTGTTTATGACCATGTGTCCCATTATCAGTCCCCTTCTTTTTGTTGAAGGAAAAAGATGTTCTTTAGATTTAGTTTGGATCAAAGTAATTGTCACCGTTAGCACACTGTGTCTTACAGTCTGTTTGACTTTTCAGATTATTGATGAGAAATCATTAATAAAGAAATATCAAAGGGAAGTTTCAACCCTCAAGCAAGAACTTCATCAACTGAGGCAGGGAATGCTTGCTGGTGTTAGTCATGAAGAGATTCTGACCTTAAGACAAAAGGTTTTGCTTCTTTTTTTTCATTTTTAAGGGATTTTTGTTGTATATTGTATTAGTATTATTATCAATATAAACAATTGTTGGTATTATTCATCTAATAGTTAGAAGAAGGTCAAGTGAAAATGCAGTCAAGATTGGAGGAGGAAGAGGAAGCCAAAGCAGCTCTTATGAGCAGAATCCAAAGGCTAACTAAGCTTATACTTGTTTCTACAAAGAATTCAATTCCTGGATTAAGTGATGTGCCCAGTCATCAACGGAGTCATTCTGTTGGTGAGGATGATGTAAGTTCTTATTCCATTCTAATAATGTCAATAAAATCATCGTTATTGCCTTTCAAACTTGGGAAACAAATTGAGTTTCTAAATATAACTGAAATTCCAATAAGAATAAAAAAATTATGTGAAGATTTGTTTAAGCTGAAAATTGAATGCCTGTTTCTTGGTGAAACTTATGGCTGTAATGGCATTTGAGCTTGTTTTCTTAGTCAAGCTGGATAAGGATATCCTTTAATCTGTGACTCATCATTTTCTTTTTGGGGATATAATTATTTTTTTGCCCTTGCTTGAATGGAAGTATTACTGATTTTGGTTTTTGATTGTGGAAACACAAATTTAAGTATCTTTCCTGCCTTCCCTTTTTCTATAGTTGGAATTGTTGCAAGAGGGTTCTTTGCTTATAGATTGTGATAGTCAAAAGGACTCAACATCTGCTTCAGCACTTCCATCAGATGTGTCTTATGATTTTAAACATCTAAGATCATCAAGCAAGTGGAATGAAGAATTCTCGCCAGCAAGCAGTACAGTTACTGAATCAACTCAAGCGCTTGAACTTAATAGCACAAAGCTTCCAGCAGTACGTCTTGCTATTACTCTTTTTAATTTCTTTATTGCTCTTTATCTAGAATATAAGCCAACACATATTATTCTGCATTTTTTATTTTGTCAAAAAGTGTTTGTAATGCGATGCAAGCAGGGCCAGCCAAACTCTGTTTGCTCAGGTCATTTTGCTTTCAACACCCCTCACTAAATTGTTTTCAGTCAATTTATCAACTAATGTTGGACTATCAGTAGGGCCATCTTTTCCTTCATTAGCACACCATTTCTGCAGTTGCTAGCTACAAAGATTTTCCTTTATGATATTTCATTTTCTTAATCTCTTACACATTGGTTTAATAGTTGAGAATTTCCTCTCCTTGATGGCCATAGCTTTTGTGACTATCATTCTCTTAACATTATAACTGTAAATTGATTTATTGGTGTCTCCTGTTTAGGGTGGGATGACGTCAGACCAGATGGACCTTCTCATTGAGCAAGTAAAGATGCTTGCTGGGGAGATTGCATTCAGTACCAGTAACCTAAAACGCCTGATGGATCAGTCTACCAATGATCCTGATAACTCAAAAGTTCAAGTATATTCTCTTTTCTTAATCCAGTTGACATGTAACTTTGGTATTAATGTGCTAATGAACCAGCAAGATGAAGACAAAAAGTGAACTTATTTATGGTTATTTTGGAGTTATCCGCTCTCTTAGAAGTAGTACTCTGTTGATGCTTTGACTGTTAGCTGATTGATGTACCATTTAACTTTGTTGATGAGATTTGATGTGTCAGCCTAATTTGGTACATATGTTCTCTGCTTCTGCTACTTGTACTACTTTTTGTAAGCACTTGAGTTTCTTCCAAAACTCCCTGTGTCAAGAATTTTTATTCGTATTTCAAGTAGATTGCCAGGGGATCAATATGGAAATGGGATTGCAACGCATTCCACTTACATTGCACTTTTTATTTCAGGCTGCAGCATCTACTTTACTTTGCAGAATGTTAATAGATATAGAAGCAAGGATATTTTGGCAAAGCCCTGATCAATCTTTTGCATGATTTCATGTTCAGATCCAGAACTTGGAACAAGAGATCCAAGAAAAGAGAAGGAAAATGCAGGTTCTGGAAAAACGCATAATTGAGAGTGGAGAGGCTTCAATGGCTAATGCATCCATGGTCGACATGCAGCAGGTATATTACATTCATTTTTATCATTGTCACTTTTACATTTTTGCGGTATTATTTACCCTAATTTAGTTGTATGTCATTTACTGTTAGCATAATCAACCTTCATTTTTTTTTCTGTTGTGACAGACAGTTATGAGGCTGATGACCCAATGTAATGAAAAAGGTTTTGAGTTGGAGGTGAGTGCTTATTTTGATGTGATGAAGTGTTCTGAGGGTATTGAGGTCAAAATGTTTCTTCCTGAAGCGAGGTCTAACTTTGCTATATTAAATCTGTGGACATTTTCTTTTTTTGATAATAAGTATGTCATATCCTGATACACGTACAATGGGCCGGCCCAGCCCACTGGAAAAGGCACAGCCCACTGGCTGTGTGGGCTGTGCCAAGGGCCATAGGGTCTGGCCTGTGAAAAAAAAATTAAAAATTAAACAATAAATATGTATAAGATGGTGGCTCAGCCCATTAAAGCATGCAGGCTGGCCTGCTAAAGGCTTACGGGGGCACAACCCAAGGGGCCTGTCCATGCTGTGGACTAGCACGGCTCACCTTTTGGCGGGCCTTGGCACGATACTACCCATGGGCACGTTGGGCCACACTGAACTCAGTCTGGCATGGCCCACAACCGTGTCTACATATCCATTAGTATAAAATTTACATTTTTCATTTGATTAAATTAATTTTGGCTAAATGTTGCAGATAAAATCAGCAGATAACCGTATTCTGCAGGAACAACTTCAGAAAAAGGTTAATTCACTTCTTTTAAATTTCTTCTACATATTGTGTTGGAATTATTTCCTTTTCCCACAGATGTATTGAAGGTCTACATCCTTCTGCTTGGGGCTGATACTATCTGATTATCAACTCATGAAACTTTTCTCATTGTTTAAGCTTTAAGCTACTGATTAATTGTGTATGGTTACTTGCAGTGTTCTGAAAACAAAGAATTGCAGGAGAAGGTGAATCTTCTAGAGCAGCAATTGGCTTCAGTGACCAGTGATAAATCATCTGTGTCTTCTGAGCAGGGTGTCTCTGAGGAACATGTTGATGAGTTGAGAAGAAAAGTTCAATCACAGGTGATTATTCATTTTGTGGGTATTTCAGTGCTACATTGACTGCAACTGAAATGAGTCAAAATTGTTGACCGTTGGTCTGGTTGACTCCATTTAGGTTGTTTTGAATTTTGGTTCTTTCTTCAATATCCTTTACTTATATATCTGATGTACATTTTAAAATGAATTCCTACTCTTGTGTATCATTCCAATTACTCACAATCAAATCAATTGTGGTGATTTGCATCATTGTGCATCTGCATTCTGTAGTCTAATAACTCTGAAGAGTTTGGTAGAAGTATTGACTAACTATGGATCATCGGGTTTGGAAATTGAAACATGAATATAGACTCAACCAGTTGTTGGCCATCAAAAGTCAGCAAGAGTTTTATCTGCAGAGTTTTGTATATATAATTGTCTTTTTCTATTCATACAAGGCTTGATGATTTGTCTGTCATTATCATCAGAATCTTAACCTCTAGCAATAGTTTTCGAGGGTTACTGTGCAAAAATTTACTAACTTAAATTTCATTTTATAATGATATATGGAGTGCATTTATGAATGATTTTTCACAACAATATAGTATTAAAGCATATTTTTCTCATTATCGGTGCTCACACTTTTGAACTAATATAGATTTTTATTTTTATTTGAATAGGTGTTTGAGAACGAAAAAGTAAAGCTTGCACACGTGCAACTTTCTGAGGAGAACAGTGGACTACTTGTGCAAAACCAGAAATTGGCTGAAGAAGCTTCTTATGCGAAAGAACTTGCATCTGCTGCTGCTGTTGAACTGAAGAATTTGGCTGGTGAAGTGACCAAGCTCTCATTGCAGAATGCAAAACTAGAAAAAGAATTGCTGGCTGCTCAAGAATTGGCACATTCTAGAGGTTCTGCTGTTCCAACAGTTAATGGTGTCAACCGTAAGTATGGTGATGGCACAAGACCTGGGAGGAAAGGGTGCCTTTCTAGGAGGTCTAATGACATTTCAGGGATGGGCTTTGATGACTTTGATGCATGGAATCTTGATCCAGATGATTTAAAGATGGAACTTCAGGCAAGGAAACACAGGGAAGCAGCACTTGAAGCTACCTTAGCTGAAAGGGAATTACTAGAAGACGAATTCAGGAAAAAGTTTGAAGAGGCCAAGAAAAGGGAGGAAGCTCTGGAAAATGATTTAGCAAATATGTGGGTACTTGTTGCTAAGTTAAAGAAAGAAGGAGCTGCTATCCCGGAGATAAATACTGGTGAGAGGCACTGCATTGGGGAGGATCATGCCAGTGATCCCAATGCCATTGAAATTGATGGTAATACTGTCTTGAAAGGAAGGCAAATTCCAATCGATGAGCCAAAACCAGCTGAAGTAATTCCCAGGGAAGAACCCTTGGTAGCTCGCCTGAAGGTAAAACTTTGTGATGGGGGCTGTTTGCTTACAATTTTGCATCCATAGTCTCTCATAAATCATAATTATGAAAACTAATGGCTTTATAGGTATGCCACTTATATTGTATCTACTATCTACTGTTTTCAGGCTCGAATGCAAGAGATGAAGGAAAAAGAGCAACAAAACCTTGGAAATGGAGATGGCAACTCCCGCATGTGTAAAATTTGTTTTGAATCACCTACTGCTGCAATTCTTCTCCCTTGCAGGCATTTTTGTTGTAAGTAATTGTAAACATTTAAGCTTTTACTACATTTCATACTTGGTAGTCTCACTTAATCGCCCATTTTGTGCCTTTTACAGTGTGTAAATCTTGTTCGCTTGCCTGCTCTGAGTGTCCAATTTGTTGTACAAAGATTTCAGATAGGCTTTTTGCTTTTACTTCTTGAAAGTGCTATTTATGCCCTCCGAGTGAAGGTAATCCAGTTTAGTTTTCATCCCCCTACATATTTGATGTATTGATAGACCCAGTTCTGATAAATAGAGTTCTAATATGCTCTTTTAGTGTTCCAGTTGCAGGGTTTCTTATCTCTTATCTTGGTGCCATTTACCGCGCAATAGCGGGCGCAATTCTTTCATTAGTTTGCTTGTATGCAGCTGTCTAAAAGGTATATCAATATTCAATAGTTTGTTTGTGCACCTCTCCCCTGAGGTTGTCAAATAAGGGGGAATCAAAGGTTTAAAAAAATAAAGAAGTTAAAATGGGTTCATCCTGAAGTTGGAGATACAAGATGTTGCTTTTTTTTTCAACCTGCAGCATAATTGCGAGAGATCTGTCTTCTAACTTCTGCTATTATAGTAAAAAGCCAATTTTTACTTTCCAACTGTATATTCTTTTATTTCCTCGTTCATGAGAACTTTCACTACTATTTTATGAATGTACCATAACTATTTTAAAAGCAATTAATTTCATAATATTTGGTCATGTTTGCTTTATTAATTTCAAAGGATAAACTTGCCGTTCATATTGTCAGGCATGCGACTTGTCCCACATCTGAAGTATGAGATTTAGTGTGGGATTTATACGAGGTTTGGGCGCTTTACAATCAGAAATTAGGTTTTGGCGCGTGGTTGGAATGCTACAATCACCTATTGCTGGGTTAGGTTGACATCTCAATGTTCCTTGCCCTTCTGGGTATGAACCTTCAAATTGGGGTCCAAGTTTTGATGGATGCATGGTGTGCACGATTTGATGAACTTAATTTGGGTGTACCTAAATCAGCGTGATGGGGACGAATAAGATTAGGTTTAAGCTTAATTAAGTTTGAAATGGGTTGGTTTTTTAGTTCAATTGGAATTATAAATGATTAGTTTAAATTTGACCTTAAGTTTGTTTGAATTGGTTGGAGATTTTGTCGAATGTTATTGGTGGAATGAGCATCACTGGGTAAAGGAGCAGTAGTATCGGCAAAAGGAACAATATTGGTAGAGGAATAATATTGATGGTGAAATGAACAGTATCACCATCAAAAGGGAATTTAAGTTGAACTTGAGCTATTGAAATGAAGCTTGAGCTTGAATTTGGTTTTACTTAAACCAACCTGGTTTGGTTTGAATTGAGGATGAGGAACGAAATGGGGCATTTTTCTGGACACTTAATGAAAATTCTACCGTGTTGGTTCAAGCACACAACCTTGAGTGAACCTTAAGTTTGTTAGCAGTTGCAATAACCGTACTGTCGAGTCGAACCTTGGATTGGTTAGAGCATTAATTCTGGCGTAGTGTGAGCAGAGAAAGTAGAAACTATATTGTCAAAATTCATTAAAATGTTACTGAAATTAGCAAAAATAACAATGTCAGATTATAAAAGAAAAAAGAAAACCCATCTAATATTCATTATTTAACGACACAGATCCTAGAGAAATAAACCAAACATTCTGGGCTTCTTGAATGACTGAGTGCTGATCTGAAGAACGTGAAGCCATCATCACAGCATATTCTGCTACATTTCAAGCTCTTTCATTCAGTTGACTCCTTGAATAATCCATTTGTGAAGCCGTTTTGGGGACAATAGAATGGAGAACTTTTGGCCCGGACTGAACAAAAACTTCAGGCACCCGGATTGCTGAATGATCTTCTTCAAGATCTTGATTCCCAAATGGCCAAAACTTACCAGAAGTCTGCAGAGGAAACAAAATCCATATGAAAAAATAACATCAGGAAGAAAATTTAGACAAGGAGTTGATCAATTAGTAACAAAAATGCATAGATATAGAGTACACTGCAAACCTTACACGTAACATTTGAAGCTGCAGATGAAGAAGGATTAAGAAAATCTTCAACACACCAGCCGGGTAATGTCTTCATTAGATACTCAGATACGCTACTGGTTGAAACTGAACAATTGTCCTTGTATGGCATTGTTGGTTTGGAATGTGAGCTGAAGATTTCATTAGTTACTGAAGCACTACTTTTGTTTATGGTTTTTGATGTTGTTGCTGTTATGGCATCGCAGCAATTAGATGATGATGAGGCTGGATATAAAAAAGCAGCAGAAAGTTCAACACCAGTGAGAAGAAACCTATTGTGTTTCTTGGTGTATTCATTGGCTTTATGAATTGGTATGTCACAGTCTCTGCAAAGAATGGCTCTATCTTCTTGACAAAACAGCAAGGCACGTCTCTCCTGAAGAAGAAGAAATCAAAACATAAAGTTCCATTCAAACAAATAAACAAATAATCTCTTTAAAGATATATACCAGACAGATATCACAAAGAGGGGAGTCTTTGAAACTGGTGTTAACCAGAGAGATACGTAAATGTTTACTGGCTAGTTTATTTGCATGGTGAACCCTACGATCACAGCCATCACAGAGAGCAGCTTCATCAGATGAACAAAACACAGATGCCTCTTCTTTGTCACACACATCACACATAATCTTCATTCTCAATTCTTCTTCCTTTTTGCCACAAACAAAGAAAGAACAGGTAATAATAATTCGAGCACTAGGAGGAAACTGACAAAGATATTATGGGCGTATGGGCTGAAACTGGGAATAGCAGTAAGCAAATTTATCAACTCTTTCTGACTAACCGAAACCTCTGGAGAGAAGATAAGTAAAGATAGTGAGAAAGAAGAAGCAAGTTGATACTCTTGAAGTAATATTTTAATAGTATGGGAAAGAGATTTGATCAGAGATCGAGGTAGCTTTCATTTTTGATATGGGATCTTCCTTGGTCTGATCTTTGGCATCTTTTCCCTTTTTGGGCTAAATACTATTAAGATATTGACTTGTTATGATATCTTCATCGTGTCAAAACTTTATCAAACTTTGACATTTTGACTGCCACCAAATGTTTAGCCATTCACACTTAATGGTTACGCAAGAAGACTTGAATATTTTACACTAAAAATATCCAAGTATTCATCAAAGTTAAAGGGGTTTTTAATCTCAAGTTAGATATTTGTTGATTGCTTGGCTTGCCTAGTTGCCTTTGATCATTGAAGTTGGTGTGTTGTATTTATGGACTACATTGAAGGCATTTATTCTTGCATGAAGTGTCATAAAAGCTAGTGTCACTTTCAAAACCCTCGTTCAAAAAATTTGTGTGATTTGTGTTCATAGAAATGCCAAATGTAAGGATAGTATGTCATGTGTCTATTCAATCCTTGAAACTACGTACTTACATATATTTTGAATATATTATTAAATATTATTAAACGATTAAATAATTTTAAATTTTAAATAAAATAAAATTTAATTATATAATAATATATTATTTATATATAATTATATATTTAAAATTATATATATAATATTATTTATTTTCAGAATATAATACAAAGAAAAAAGTCGATTAACTATGGATTGCATCCATACCATACCCATATGGGAAGTGGTGTTAACATTTGAGGCCTCCAAAAGAGAAACCCAAAGTGAATGAATATATTTTTATATATAATCACTTTTTTTATTAAAAAAAAAATAATTTTGAAAATAAATACTAATGATAGCCGACGGTGGCGTTGGCACTTACTTGCAAGGGCCAACTTAAGAAACAGAATAAAAGCAAACACAACACGCGTGGGTGGAAGTCGTTTTATGAATAGCCATGTAGTCTTTGATGTGACAGTTTGAATGCATGAATGCATTAAAGCCTACCTATCAAAGAAGCTAACCCTATCATAGGGTTAAACCCAAATTTCTATGTTGGTTCAGGGGGATTTTTTTTAAAATTAATTAAACTTCTTGTAATAAAAGTATCTCATTCTCAACTACCACAAGGGGAGGTGGTCAAGGCTCACATCAACTATTGACAAAATGTAACACAAGAGGACAAATAGCACTTTTTAGTGGTGGATATGCATAATCTTTAAGACAATCAAATATCACAAATATATTAATGAAAAGGGAAAAATATGGTTTCCCACCCAAATTTTACTCTATGACCAAAATTATAGCTATGACTAATAAAAATTTAAACATTCATCCTTAGGTTAATTATTATTCAAATTTTTAGTTAAAGATAAAAATAAAATTATTATTTTATCTATAAACTCTAAAATTTTAAAATTTATATCATTTCTCCCTCTTTAGTTTATAAAACTAACATTTATCCTTATGATTAAACTTTAAAAAATTCAATTTCTTCCCTTTCTTCCCTTTCTAGGTTTCATTTGCAATTGCTTAGGGTCGGTCGGTGATCAGGAAGAAGCGATGGTTTTTTCGATGAAGGACGACCTTTCGTCGTTCAAACGTTGTCTAGATCGAGAAGAAGTGTCTTTCTTCATCGTTTAGATGACATGACAAAGAACGACACTTCGTCATCACGTCTTCTATATGACGTTTTGTTGTCCTGGGTGGTTATTCTTCGTTGTGTTTTGTGGTTGGATCTGAAAGATAGGTGAAAAGCGTCAATAAAAATAGTGGTGGTCGGAGAAAGAAAACAAACCCTAAAAATGAAATCTAAACTTTTCAAACTTTGAGAATAAGAGTAAAGATCGATTTTTAAAACTTGAGAGAAAAAAGATATAAATTTTAAAATTTTATAGTTTATAGATAAAATAATAATTTTACTTGTATATCTAATTAAAAATCAAGATAATAATTAATTTATAAAGAAATATTTAAATTTTTTGTTTGTTATAAATATAATTTTTAAATTAAACTAAAATTTGGGTAGGAAATGATCCATAAATTGGAGAGAGAGAGAGAGAGAGAGAAGGATTGTTTACCAATCAATACTCAAGAACCACGTGGAGGAACTTTCCAAACCTATCCTTTCAAGTTTCAAACACGATTGGTGTGGTGAGGAAAGCATGGATCATCCATGTGTTTTTTTTTTTTTGTGGACTTGAGAAAAGCGAGTTGGGTGAGAAAGGAAGCTATGGATACCACTGGCACAACTAATCCACCCACAAGAAACCTCCAAGACAGATAGGACTATTCAAAATTACTATATAAATTCATGAGGCTACCGGTTATAAAGTTATATATAATTTGATTCAAATTATAAAATTAAACTAAATTGATTTAATATTGTTATCTAATTTGATTACGTTTATAATTTAGTTTGGATTCATATATTTTGAAAAAAGAGTTTATAGTTTGGGTTATTTTTCAAACCGAACAAAATCATAAATTATATATTTTTTAAATATATAAATGTCAAATGATTATTTCCCACATAAGATTTGATCAAATGATAGATGTTCATTAATTAGGTTTGAAAAAAAAATCATTTTCTCACTCATTTTAAATTTATTTAAAAATAATTAATTTTTTTTATAAAATTATTAAAAAACAAAAAAACCCTCAAGCTATATAACACATTATCCCTAAATTTTTATTAAATATTTTTTTGGATCTCTAATTTATATTAATTTTAATTAAAAATATAAAAAATTTACAAATACAAGGATAGATAAAGTGTCAATAATATACAATCATATGTTTGAAAGTGTTTTGCAATTTTTAACAATTTCAGAGGTGTTGATGTTTTTCAAGGGGTTTTTGAAAATTCTAAAAAAGTTTGAAAGTGTTTTTTAAAATTTTAAAATGATAATATGTCTTCCAATAGTTTCAAAAATGACATTTACGCCCTCCACAAAATTAAACATAATACAAAAAATTCGGGGTTTACATAACTTTTTTTTTTATTTATCTTATCATTTTTTTTTTTACATATTTGTTGTATTTAAATTTCATATTTATTTTACATATTTATTTCATATTGTAGATAATCATAATTCAATATTATTTATTAAATAAAATTTTTTTTAGAATAAGTGATTTTCAATCCATTTAAATTGTATTTCAAAATAAATCAAATTATTTTTTTATATTTAATTTGGTTTATAATTTTTACAAACTATTTTTTAATTTAATTTAAAAAATTCTTAAACCAACACTAAACCGAATCGTGTACATCCCAAGGTGGAGTGGTGGTGACTGAGTCATAAATTTTGGCAAAGGGCGCATAAAGAACAGGTGGGTGTCATGAAATAGGCGGTAGCCATCAGCATTAAAATTTTTTGCTACCCAACTACTTGTTGAACATTTCATTCGTTGATTTGGGTGACACATGATATGCCCCCATTGGCCCATATCGTCTATTCACGTGGGCTTTAGTGCCCAACTGACCACTTCAGCGTGTCTTGCACCTGACCTGAGCTCAAACTGAAAACTAGTCCACGTGATTATGTTGGGTTTCATTGAATCAGAGTCCTAAAATTAATAATACAATAAAATAATAATAAAATTATATATATATATTATACACTTTATATATAAATAATGCATCACCATAAAATTTAATAATTTTAAAATAAAAATAAAATAATATTCAATTATACAATAATACATTATTTATATATTTAAATTATATATCAAAATTATATATATATATAAATAATATTGCTCCTAATAATATAAAATATTAGACAAACTTGATTATTCTATCCACCATTTCTAAATTCAGTCGATTATCAATGAAAAACGAAACTAATCTTCTTTCTATAAATGAGCGAAATGACGATATTTTGGAGTAAGAATTTTAATTATATACGTATTTAGAAAGAGGCTCTATCTCTTTCTTATAATAATTTATTGGACCCTTCTATTATAAATACAATAAATTTAATAGCTCATATTGGCATTTTCGTAATCCAAATTTGTTATATGAATCATATTGGCTATTAAAAAAATTGATCACATTATACTTATAAAAAAACTTACTAGAGTATATATTTATCCAAATTTTATTAAATTAATACATGACTGATGTTTGCCCATGGTAGACATATCCATGGATTGGGTCAGGGTAGCTCCAACTCACCTATTGGGCCCATGGGCCTGGCCAAACCTTAAGCCTACATAGTAATGGGTCTTCAAGCTAGATTGATCTATGAAATTTTGAAAACCCAAGGCTTGTCTCTATATTTATAGTGCTAGACCTTAATTGGGTCTGTCCATTTAAACAAAAAATTTTTTTAAAATTAAATATAAATTATTTTTCAGTTATTGAAATTGAGAATAATATCTTGAATATTTTATTTATAATATCTCATTTGTGGCAGAAGAACATCATGGATACATGAAGAAAAATATTATAAGTTTATAACATAGTACGAATAAATTAATTTACATACTACATAATTACAAATATAAATAAAATATATATACCATATTATACCATACCATTTATCTACTCATCCTTAATGTCCAAATTTCTAAATTCTTCAAAGATAACTTTTGACACTCGATTTTATAATTTGAAGTCAGCTTTAATCTAATCCTTTATACACATTATCATATCGACTATGTTTGGGTATAAATTAGATCGTTTATCATCCAACACATATCCACTTACACTAAATACAGATTTTAATGCTACAATTGACACTAAAAATGTTAGTAGATCTCAAGTCATAGCAACAAGTGCAAGAAAAGTTTTTACCTTCTCTTTCCACTATGCCAAAACATCTAGTTTTTCAATATTATATTTTTGAATAATTTTTGGATAATGGTCAATATTGATATAATTATAAAATTGACCATAATTTTTACTTTGATTAGTAGACTATTTATCTTTGCACAAAAGAGACTACATGCGTAACTATTTTTTGTCTAAACTATCGGAACTTATCTCTGGTGTAGAACTTTATTTGGTCTTTTCACAATTTTGTTTATAAATACTATACATTTTAAGTAAAAAATCTTGAACATATTTAACAAAATTAACATTGCTATTAATTAACAAATTTTTATTAATAATATTAAATAAATTTTGTAATTCATTAGTTTTTGTCTTAGGATTTAAAACAATAGTCGCAGAATAAAGTAAAAAAATTTAACTCTAACATTTTTCAATTTTTGTTTCATTTGTCTAGATATATTTTGGAAAGTATTATGAGAGTCATGAAACCCGTGTTCTTTAAAAAATCACTTATTTTACTAAACTATATATTATTGAATAAGTAGTTGGATAATAAATGCTTGTGCAATGGTTTGTAACCATCTTCAATGGCTCTAACATGTTCATTAGAGTCATAACTATCTCTCAATCTTTATCTATAAAAAAAAAAAAGATTTTTTGAATCTTTTGGTTGGGTATTGAAGTATCGTATTATAGAAATTTCATGCCCTTTATATGCTTTCAATATGAAGTATGTTGAATTATACCTAGTTTTAATATTTATTTTTAATTTTATTCTTTTCAACCACATTAATTTACATAATTGATGATATATTTGTACCCGTGATAGGGATGATAAAATATATACAATGACATGTCTAATTACTTATATATTTTTTTTAGCTGAGCTCAAACCTTCTTGAGCTATTAAATTAATAGCATGACATGCACATCTAATATGAAATAATTTTTCATTAAATGCAAGAGATAAATGATTATAAATATATTCAATAACTTTATCATTATCTTTGATATTATCAAAAGTAATTAAAAAATAGAATTATTAATTTTATATTTCTAAAAAATATTTGCTAATACACGATAAATTGTAAAATCATCATTGATATATTCTAAATTTTTAAATATAATATATTTTTGTATATAACTGTCAATCAGAATTAATATAATGGACAGTTGCACATAAATATCCTATATCTCTTTTTGTAACAGTTTATAAATAAAAAATTATTGAAAAATACTATTAAAATTATTTAAATCTCTAATAATTTATAATTTCATTAATTTAAAATTTCTTATGATGTTTGACCTAAGAGTTGACCTAAAAATTTTTCTAAATACTAGTTGAACACTATTGTGCATCATCTATTTTAAAATTTCATCTTCTGCATAAATAAAAAGTTGATCAAAAGCAACTACATACATGACCATGTAGTCCTACATCTTCATTTGATTGTATGTGAAAATTGACTTTTCTCCCATGTGTTCGGAATTGTTCAAAGCTCTGTTGAATTAGCATCGGGACCAATGGAGCGCGATCAGGCGAATACAATTTGTTTTTGTCCTCTGAGCTTATATGAAATTTTTTTACAATAATCAATAATGTGTCGATAAAGATGTCTCATGTCACTCATATTTACACATGTCAAACAAGAATCACAATGTTTACACATTGCTCAGCAAATTAATTTTCCTTCGATCATTTCCTTTATTCAATCGAAATGTTCCCATATTATTGACATTTGTTTTTTTTTTCTTTTTGTCGAATGCGAACCTGTACCTATACCACTTTCATCTATTGGTGTTCCACCTATTGCACTTTGTGCATTATCAATAATATCATCAACGTCAGCCTAATAATATTCAAATAGATTGAATTAATTTGATATTGGATTTATTTGTAATATTTTATAATGATAAAATTGAAATAAAAATAAAATTATAAATACAAAAAATTATTATTTATGAATTCAGAAAGTTTTCAAAAAAGAGTTGATGAGAAAAAATGAGATTGATAATATAACAAAAGAATTGAGATTGAAAAATTTGTAAATAAAATTGAAAATAGAGAAAATTTGGATTGGTATATGTAAAAGAAAAAAATTAAAAATTAAAAAAAATTAAACAATGACTACTGGCTAGAGCCCAATAGTCATTGAAGGCTTTTATTTGTGTGGCAAAAGCCGTTCTAGCTTCTGCCACAATGGTAGAAGCATCAATTGCTTGGCAGAAGCAATTGAGGCAGTTGGCTTCTGCTTGCTGCAAAAGTCAATTGTCATTTATTTATTTATTTATTTTTTTCAACTATATTGGATCAATTTATAAGCTTAATATTAAAACCTATAATCTTGCTCAAAAGGCTCATAGGCTGAGCTTAAATTTTGTGCTTCAAGTTAGGTCTCTATTTGCCCTGTCCTAATTAACATGTCTAACCCATAGTCATAAAATTTTCTAACATTTTTCTATTTGAGCAAACATAAATTACTTTTATTTATTTTAAGAAAAGAAAACAATGGTTAGCCTAGACATATTCTTAAATATAAAAAAAATTTGAAAAATTTAGGTTAGACCGACCTTTGTTTCAAGCTTTCTACCCACTTAATTGGCTCACTTTAATTGCTTGAATTTTTTAAATAAGTTTTATTCAGCCTTGAATAATTATGAAATGTGAGAATTGTGCCTTCCTCCTTTTAGACATACGAAGTTACTGCATTGTGAGAAAAATTTTCATCCTACTTTTCAGTTAAGATTTGTAAATTAATTTAATTTTTTTTATTTATTCAATTAGTAACTTAAGTAGATGAAAACTAAAAACAATGAAATGCTCGATAATTAATGTATAAGTGTATGCCTATTGGATGTTAATAATATATTTGATGGAATGTCTCTATGTAACTCATTTCTTCGTTCCAATACATTGACCAAAAACTAAAAACAAATTTTATTATAATTTCATTTCAACGTCAATTTTAAGATCATAAGTATTCGATGATAGTTGTAAAATTTTTATTAAAAAGATAAGGGATTATAGTTTAAAAAAATTATTGAACGATTTAAATAACATTTCACTAACACGGAAAAGGTAATATTTAATATTCACAATTTGTTGTTAAACTAAAATTAATATTCTATGCCAATTTTCAAGTATTTTATATGAGGGTTTAGGTTTTGAAGTTCCAATTACTACATTTTTTAAAATTCATTATTACTATATATTATCTTCTTCCATATAATCTATATTGTTATAAAGTTAATGATAAGATTAATTATTCACTAATTCAAAATAGAAGTAATGTTGTAAACTAAAAAATTTCTGAGTAAGCCCTAAATAGAATTGGGAATTATAGATTTACACTTATTAAGTTTTGAACTAGAGTTAAATGAAAAATAATATGTCTAAGATTATATTTAAGATTACTTTTTTATTTGGATAACTATGATATTCAATTATTATAAAATATCAAAGAAAACGTCACTAGTTAGACTTCATTATTAAAATTGAGGTTAATCAAATCCAATTAGAAGAAGAAGTTTCATAACAAGTAGATGAATTTGACTAAGAGGAAACCCCACAATGACAACATCAAGTAAAAGAAGCTTAACCTTCAAATTAGGTATTTAAGTTAGATAAACTTTAAGCAAATCCAAGGTTGAGAATACCAATTAATGAGCTTTCTTAAACTGAGAAGTAAAAAGAAGAAGTTTGATAAACATACCCGTTGAATGGTCTTTATTGAAAAAAAGATCATAACCTTTTTTTTTCACTATTTTTAAAAATAAAAAACTTGGATTTACATCAAAGTGGTACCAAAAAGACTAACTTGGATGGGATATATTGTGGCAAAAGATGTAACTTTTTTTTTTTTGAATAATTTTCTTTTAAAATTTTAAGTAGCCAATTATGATGATAGAGCAAGTGATGAAACTTTTGTGAATAAGAGATTTAATAATTAGAATGATAAAACAAAATAAAAAAATATATTTGAGATTATTCTAGCTGTCATAACAAGTGTTATGTCAAGTGTATTTTTTTTATAAACAAAAAACAACACATTAATGTCAATTTTGCTTGCATGTTAAAAAAAAAAGTCAAATTAAAATATTGTATTCGCTTGAATGCATCAATATATTACATTAGATTCGTTTTACACCAATGATTGATATTTTGCGATCATGGTGAGTTGGATGAATATGAAAATCAATGTAACTTTTTTAAACTACTATTTTTTTTATTCGAAAACATAAGGACCCTGAACTGAAACCGTAATAGAACGGTTCGTCGACGGTTCTGGTTCATGGCCCCAGTTCGGAACCAACGGTTTCGGTTTGAAACCGATATTCAACCGTTAATTCTAATATATGATCTTGATTTAATTTTTAAATTATTAATTATAATAATTGAAAATTAAAAGAAAAACTTGGACTTAATTTTTCAATTAAGCTTCCTACGTATTTTTCAATTAATTATATAAATAAATTATATAATTAATTAGGAAAGATAATAATAAATAATAAATAAAATTAATTAAAGAAATAAATTATGAATTGTGTAATAAAAATAGAAATTAAAATTAATAAAAAATTAGGAAAGAATTTAATTAAATTTAAGAGAATTTGATTTAATTGAAAAATTGAGAGAGTTTAAGAGTTGAAAGAATGAGAATGAGAGTTTGAAGGATTGAGAGTGAGAGTAGAGAGATTGAAATTTGAGATAATGAAATTTGAATTGGTATATATATAGAAAAAATTTTTTGAAAAAAATTAAAAAATAGGGGGGTAAATTGTAATTTAAAAAATTGCAATTTCTCTAAACTATGAAAAATTTGCAAGGGACCAATTTCGCTGAAAGTCCCCTACAATTTCTTCTTCTGCTGCAAGCCAACGGTTCCCTGTGCAGGGAACCGTTGGCTATTTAAATAAATTTTTAAAAAATTCTAAAAATTCAAAAATTTTCGGTTCAGCATAGTAAACTACTAGTTTATATATCGTTTTATAAACCGGTGTGAACCGACGGTTTCACGGTTCCAATTTAGGTAAACCGGAATCGAACCACCAAAATCTGGTTTCGGTTTCGGTTCAGTCTAGTTTCGAGTTTATCGGTTTCAGTTTTGGTTTCGGTTTCATCTGGGCTAGTTTCGGTCTGGTTCACAGGCCAAACCGGCCTGTGGCCAAGTCTACTTGGGTGGTTGCTCCATAATATGAAACAAACTCTACTTATATTATTGAAAATGCTATTAAAGTCTGTTTGACACTCTTCCATGATATGACCCTACTTTCAAGCTAAAAATGTGTCTTGAAGTAGTTTTATAGTCATCCAAATACCTAACAATAAAATAATCTGAATATCCTACTAGTTCAAGATTCTTCACTTTTTTGTATATAAGCTTGAAGATTTTGGTCCTCTGTTAGTACCTCATGACTTTCTTCGCTGCAACTCAATGTTTACAACTCAAATTGGACAAATAACAATTGAGAACATTCACAACAAATGTTTTGTTTGTCCTAGTGCAAATTTGTGCATATATCATATTTCCAATTGCACTAGCATATGGAACATGTAGCATAGATGCTTTTTCTATATCATTTTGAGGATACTATTTGATAATGATCTTATCTCCTTTCACTATAGATACATTTTTAACCTTATAATTTTGTATATTAAACCTCTTAAACACTCGTTTGATATAAACCTTTAGCAATAGTTCAAGTAACCTGTGAGTTCTATCATGCTAAATCTCAAAACCAAGAATAAAGATGTTTCTCCAATATCTTTCATATCAAAATCCTTAGATAAGAATTGCTTAGTCTAAAAAAGCAAAGTAGCATCACTACTTACCATTAAGATATTATCAACATAAAAGACCAAAATAATTAATCTCCTCACTTTGTCAATGAAACCATTGATGTCACCACTTTGTCAAACTGGACATATCACAACTGAGAGACATGTTTTAAACTGTATATGGACTTTTTCAATTTACAAACAATATGTTATTTCCTTCAAATACAAAAAAATATATTTGAGATTATTCTAGCTGTCATAACAAGTGTTATGTCAAGTGTATTTTTTTTATAAACAAAAAACAACACATTGATGTCAATTTTGCTTACATGTTAAAAAGGGTCAAATTAAAATATTGTATTCGCTTGAATGCATCAATATATTACATTAGATTCGTTTTACACCAATGATTGATAATTTGCGATCATGGTGAGTTGGATGAATATGAAAATCAATGTAACTTTTTTAAACTCCTATTTTTTTTATTCAACCATAATGACAACATAAAAAAAGTTGCACTTACCAAAACTTTGAAAATCATAAAATGATTTCACCCAAAATTATAAAATTAGTTTTTATTTAATGACCAAAGCAATTATTATAGAATTTTTAAGAGATAAACAATCATTCTCTTTACGAGTCAATGAGTTTTGTGATGTGATAGTGAAAAAACAAATGACTACTGTTTTCGTTATTTAGACAAAACAAATTGTATTATGAACATTTTATTGGCATTATGCATGTTAAAAATATTTTTATAAAGTCTTTGGAAATTGTAGTAGATGTCTGTTTTTGTAAAATATAGATTGAATTTAACAAGATTACAAGCGGCAAGGTTACGATGAAGAAAGCAATATGAGGTGTCATTGTAATGATTTGAAGACTTTAATACTGAGAGAAAATAAGTCAACTTTCTATATTCATTATTTCTCTCATTAATTTCAATTGGCGCTAATCAAAGTTGTAATTAGATAGTTGACATTGGGTGAATTTTTTCAATTTCTCTATGTTATCAAATATGATAGGGGCATCTTATAAGCATAAAGATTTTTTACGTGGAAAACAATATGAACATGTGATATCTTTGATTTCTACTAGTGATCTTTAGATGAGATGAAATTTGAATCAAGAATGCACTATTAAACGATCAAGGGATACAGTTGGAGTTCACATCTAGGTATAATTGATAGTGTGATACATTTATTTTCTTGTGTTGTTGATGTGCTAAAAGTGATTGAGATTGACAAAGTAAAAGTCAAATAAAGATTTTATTATGTATTATGAAAAATTTTGAATTCATTTTTTCTGTTTTTAACGGAAAATATTGGAAATCACAAATGAATTTTCACAAACAAAAAGAAATGATCATTATCTTAATAATATTATGTGGTTTATAAAAATTTCAACGGGCCAATTGTATAAAATGAGAAATGAGGGAATTTGTTTCGACATCTTATCGAAAGAAGCTTATGATATATGCAAAGATAAAAACGTATCATTTTTAGAGAACATCAAAGATAATTTTAGGAAGACAAAATGAGAGATTTCACCAATTACGAGTGAATATCATTTTAAGGTTGAATTGATATATACAATATTAGAAAACATTCAAGAAGAATTAAATATTTTTTTGATAAAGTAAATGTGAGGTTACTCCAATGTATGTAATCTCTTAATCTAGATAATTCTTTTGTTACATTTAGCAAAAATAGATTACTTGAATCTGTAAAGTTCTATTTTTTTGATTTTCCCAAACATAATATTTAGTTATTTGATAATCAACTTAAAAACTATTATAAGGATGTTAGAATCGATGATAATTTCAATTATGTTGAAGGGATTGTCACCCTTACTAAAAAAGTGATAGAGTTAAAGAAGAATGTTGCATATGACAAAATTTTCTTACTTATTAAGTTAACATTGGTTTTGTTCGTGGCTTCTGTAACTGTTGAAAATGTTTCTCCATGATGAATTTTGTGGAGACCAGTTTGCACTATTGAATGAGTGATGATTGGATGAATAAATATTTAATACTTTACATTGAAAGAAACTTTTTTGCTATAATTGATGATGGAGATGTCATTAAACTAGTTCAAGCGTTAACAAAAAGGAAAATTGTGTTATAGATAAGTGTATCTCTAATTTATAATGTTCGTACGGCTGAATTTTATGTGTTTTATTTCAATTATGTGGCCAAGAATTTACTTTAGGCAAATGCAATTGGTTATGTAATGCTTTGTTGAAAACAAGTTTTCAAGTTTGATGAAAATGATATTTATATTTGTTTGTTTTTATTTATCTAAGTTCATATGATGATTTATATATAAGTTTGTATTTGTCATATTGGTTTGCTTGTCTTTTCCATTGCAATTAGAAAATCACCATTTGTGGCATAGAGTTTAGTATATGATTGAGTGTTACTAGATAAGTTATGTGTTGATTAGGGAATAATGATAGAGTCGCGAAACTCCCATATAAAAAGTATCATGTTTCTGCCATTGAGTGTAATAGGAATAATATTCAAATATGATTATAAAAAATGCTATTACCCATTAGTCTTCATCATGATTTCTTTATAACTTTTATGCTAGCTAAAGAATTCTCACAGCTTCTAATCAAGCTAAGATATTTCACTTATAATTTTGAGATACAAAAAACACATACTCACTCAATTGTCATTTAAAAAAAAAAACTTTTTTGTTGAGTCATGATGTTGTATTTCGATAATTCATATACTCAAACATTCATATATGTGTGTGTGTGTGTGTTTGTGTGTATAAACGAAAACATGAAAAGTGAATATGATCAAAACATATGTCAACTCTGTCACAACACTAACCCAGAGTATTAAGGATTCCAAAATACCCATGTTTTCTAAATGTCTTTTTGAAAACAATAGGATCTAAGTTCTTTGGTTAGAGGATATGTCAACATGGAGTTCATACTAATGTATCCTATAATAATAAAACTCTTCTTTACCAAACCCTTACCTATAAGATACTTTATCTCCATGTGTTTTCATTTACTATTGATTTTATTATTCCTGGAAAAGAACACAACTACATTGTTTTCATAGTAGATCATCACTGGTTTAGAGATGAAATCAACCATATGAAGTTTGATAATAAAATTCTTCAACCATATTACTTGGGTGTAGACTTGGCCACGGTTCATGAACCGTCAGTTTCGGTTCGAAACCGCCGGTTCACAGTTCAAAAACATAAGGACTTTGAACCGAAACCGTAATAGAACGGTTCGTCGATGGTTCGGAATCGACGATTCTGGTTTATGGCCCCGGTTTGGAATCGACGGTTTCGGTTTGAAACCGATATTGAACCGTCAATTCTAATATATGATCTTGATTTAATTTTTAAATTATTAATTACAATAATTAAAAATTAAAAGAAAGACTTGGACTTAATTTTTCAATTAAGCTTCCTACGTATTTTTCAATTAATTATATAAATAAATTATATAATTAATTAGGAAAGATAATAAATAAATAATAAATAAAATTAATTATAGAAATAAATTCTATAATTAATTATGAATTGTGTAATAAAAATAGAAATTAGAATTAATAAAAAATTAAGAAAGAATTTAATTAAATTTAAGAGAATTTAATTGAATTGAAAAATTGAGAGAGTATTAAGAGTTGAAAGAATGAGAATGAGAGTTTGAAGGATTGAGAGTGAGAGTAGAGAGATTGAAATTTGAGAGAATGAAATTTGAATTGGTATATATATAGAAAAAAATTTTTTTGAAAAAAATTAAAAAATAGGGGGGTAAATTGTAATTTAAAAAATTGCAATTTCTCTGAACTGTGAAAAATTTGCAGGGGACCAATTTCGCTGAAAGTCCCCTGCAATTTCTTCTTCTGCTGTAAGCCAACGGTTCCCTGCGCAGGGAACCGTTGGCTATTTATATAAATTTTAAAAAAATTCTAAAAATTCAAAAATTTTCGGTTCAGTACAGTAAACAACCGGTTTATATATCGGTTCATAAACTGGTGTGAACCGACAGTTTCACGGTTCTAATTTAGGTAAACCAGAACCAAACTATCAAAATTCGATTTCGGTTCCGGTTCAGTCCGGTTCCGAGTTTACTGGTTTCGGTTTCGGTTTCATCCGGGTTGGTTTCGGTTTGGTTCACTGGCCAAATCGGCCCGTGGCCAGGTCTACTTGGGTGGTTGCTCCATAATATGAAACAAACTCTACTTATATTATTGAAAATGCTATTAAAGTCTGTTTGACACTCTTCCATGATATGACCCTACTTTCAAGCTAAAAATGTGTCTTGAAGTAGTTTTATAGTCATCCAAATACCTAACAATAAAATAATCTGAATATCCTACTAGTTCAAGATTCTTCACTTTTTTGTGTATAAGCTTGAAGATTTTGGTCCTCTGTAAGTACCTCATGACTTTCTTCGCTGCAACTCAATGTTTACAACTCAAATTGGACAAATAACAATTGAGAACGTTCACAACAAATGTTATGTCTGTCCTAGTGCAAATTTGTGCATATATCATATTTCCAATTGCACTAGCATATGGAACATGTAGCATAGATGCTTTTTCTATATCATTTTGAGGATACTATTTGATAATGATCTTATCTCCTTTCACTATAGGTACATCTTTAACCTTATAATTTTGTATATTAAACCTCTTAAGCACTCATTTGATATAAACCTTTTGCAATAGTCCAAGTAACCTGTGAGTTCTATCATGCTAAATCTCAAAACCAAGAATAAAGATGTTTCTCCAATATCTTTCATATCAAAATCCTTAGATAAGAATTGCTTAGTCTAAAAAAGCAAAGTAGCATCACTACTTACCATTAAGATATTATCAACATAAAAGACCAAAATAATGAATCTCCTCACTTTGTCAATGAAACCATTGATGTCACCATTTTGTCAAACTGGACATATCACTACTAAGAGGCATGTTTTAAACTATATATGAACTTTTTCAATTTACAAACAATATGTTATTTCCTTCAACTACAAACCTTTTAATTGTTTCATGTAGACTTTCTCATATAGATAGTCATTTAGAAAAACAGTTTTTACACCTATTTGGTGAAGCTCCAAATCAAAATCAGCTACAAACTATTATAATTCTAAATGAATTCTTGTTGTATTTAGGATAAAAAGACTTTATAACACATATGTCCAGATACATACTATCAAGGGGAATATAGACTTGTAGATATGTGTCTACTTAACAAACATTTTCTTTACAATGCAACGGAATATAAATAACAATATGAGCATGAAAACATATAACAACGTGAAAAAAATGTGTCATCCTACAATAAGTACATAATAAAATCCATAGTTAAATCCTAAAATCCATGATATCTCTAATTGTACAAAGAAGAAGCGCATAGTCAAAAAGGCTCCCTTCAAGAATAAGCCAAGAATTGAGATAAAACTTCCTAAGAATGCATCCTTCACTAAAAAAGGAAGAAGAGAGCAAATAAGAGCCTAGAGCGAGAAATAAAAGGTTGAAATTGAGAAGAAGAGAGCTTGATGAGAAAAGATGGGTGGGAGGATAGGTTATTTGACCATCAAACTCCCATTCACAATCTCTTTTCTCTGATAGAGTTGCCAATTAACGCGGATGGTTGGACCACCAAACTCCCATTCACAATCTCCTTTCTCATAAAACTCTAATTTTTTCATATTTCTTTTATTCACAACTTAAATCAACCAAGTTAACCCTTGTATATTCAAATCAGATTTAATTAAAATGATGAATTCAAATCTTTTTGTTCTAATTTTAATATCATTAGTTTCTTAATAACAATAATAGTAACTATCTTTGTTTTCTTCCTCTAATTTTGACATGTCTTACCAGACAAAGATTTTGAAGAGGTTGACAATTATTTCATACATCCAAGAAAAAATATTTATGAACTCTACCAAAAGTAATAAACACTGTACATAAAGGCAATCAATCTCTCCATTTACACTTTGGTGATAGAGTTGAGGCTACATCTCATATTCACATTGTATAATGGTGTGTATATAGTAAAGATATAACTAAATCTAGACATCCGGTGCTTTAATTACAGACACAAAATGTTGAATTAATGACTCAAAAAATGAAATTAATTCACCAATTCTATAACTTTCTTATTATGAAAGAAGTTCTCTTTTGAGGATCTCACTTTCCTTAATTTTCCTTAGTTTCATTAACTTTAGTTTTAGTATTTCAACCTTTCGAATTGAAGTCGAATCTAGTTGATTATTTTGCTAATTATCATTGTAGTTAGCCCCAAAAATTACCCTCATACTACAAATGGTAGGGTCAAACTCTTAGATAAACCAAATACACTTAAAAAGGTTAATCAACAAATCATATATTTAAATACAAAAACCACTCAACAGAAATCTTAAAAATCCAATCGAATGGCTTCGTTGTCGATCATGGGCTCATGGCCCATTTAATCCGTCAAGGCAGAATTATTAACACCAAGTGTGGGCCAAATCTCTTCAGAAGCCCAACAAAAATCTGCCATTTTCTGTTATCACTACAGTTGCTATTTAGCTTCAAGCTTTTTGGTTTGGATATCAAAATTGAACGGTCATTACCGGCCTCTCTCCCGCCATTGTCCGTACACGTTCATGATAACAATGGCGACACTCTTCTCTGCCCTGCCGTCCATTACTGTGCCTCTAAAACATCAGGTGTTGTTCTATACAAACCCTAATTTTCACAATTGGTCATGTTTTTATCTATCTTTATTTTTTGTTTGCTGGTATATTTGTTTACTTATCGTTTGATTGGTGAACATGCGTTTTGTAATACAGAGTTTAATGCTTCAACGGAGATGGAGTATTAGGATTTTTCGAATGACGAGGATTAGCCTGCTTTCTTCAACTGCGTTAATCAAGGGGAAGAGGAAGTAATTGTGCAAATTAAAATTTGCATAATTATACTTTTTGTTGGTTTTTTTTTTTGTAATGGATGGAGCAATTGATGGTAAAATGGCGTGTTTGGATCTAATAAAGCAGGAGAACTTTGATATGTGAAGTCAGTAGAGATGCTGAGGAAGCATTCAGAAAGACTGTAGATTTGGACAGGCTGATTGATATGCTCAGAGATGCAGATCCTAAAGAAGTAAGCTTATAGTTCCTAGCAAATTTATCTCTAGTTCTTTCAGATAATCAAACCCTAACATTTTTTTTCTCTATTAGTAATATTCAAAGTGTGCTTTAATTATTTGATGTTCTCCAATATGGCAGGAATATTTATTATATTTAATAGTGGCATCCTTGTTGCACTATTGTTTGACCGATGCTTATTTTGGGGGAGCACTGAAGCCAGACTACTAACAGTAGATCAATTTCATGTTGAAGATGCCTAAAAAATTGACCCTTACATATGATTTGAATCATTTAACTGTTTGGTTTCCATGGAATTCTTTGCAAAGGGTTGTAATTTCCCCTGATGCAGATAGTGGATCTATATGTTGTCTGAATAAATGTGGATAGTGGATTTTATCACTTGAAACAAAATCTTGCCTAGAACTGAGCTCTACTATAAATTTGTTTACATTAATTTGTTTTTCCTGTTTCTGGTATACAGCTTCAACAGCTCGTTGTTGAAAATGTCCTTGCTTTCAATGAGGGTTTCTGGATACGGCTGGCAGCAAGAACTGACACCTGCGGATCAGAGGATGATAAAGCACGGTTTTTGACTTGGTTAATTCTAATTTTTGGATGTTGTTCCTGAAATTGACCTTGTTCCAGTCCCTGCTTTTTGCAATAATACCTTTGACATAAATTTTTGTCCTGTAGAAAGATTATGAGGAATTGGCAGCATCTGTAATGAGCATAGTGGATCTCCTAGTCCATAAGACTCATGTAACCCTCTCTCTTTATTTGGAAAAATCAATGCGTCTATAGTTTAATCCTTCTAGATGTTCATCCACAACAAACACCTCCCCTCTCTCTTATAAAAAAAAATTACTTTTGATATTAATTTTTGCTCTTGCAGGAAAAAATAGAATCAGCTACTGATGTTCTCAAGGGGATTTTAACCCCTGTAGTTGATGATAAAGAAGAGATTACCTGGCCTCCAAGAGATCCTGAGGCTCTTAAATTAATGGAGAAAGTGAGTACCTGTTCCATTTTGGTTTAATTAATTCGCTTCCTTCTGTTAAAAAAACTTAATGGGGTTCATATATAATAATCCCAACATCCATTTCCCTTTCCATGTGATCTCGTACATGATTTTTCTATCCATACCAAATAGGAAATACTATTAACTGCTGGCTTTCCTCTACCTTTCACTTATAGGTGATTTATCCACTTGTTACGCTACTTCAATTATAAAAGCTTTTTTTGATCACCTCCCCTAATTTAAACACTAAATCGTGCCATCTAGTTTTGCTTAGAAAAAATATAGAGAAATGTATGGAGATGGTAATTTTTTCCTATACAACTTTATCACAATTGGTTTGTCCTCCTGTAATCTTTCTAAAAATAATTGATGAATGGTTTTTTAGATATTCTTTTGTAGAATTAGGTGGAGTCTAATATTAGTATGCATGCACTGTTTTTATCTATCTACTCCAGGAATTAAATTATAGAGATCATTAATGTATAAGAACTATGTAACTTTCTTTTGCCTTTGATAATTAGGAAATAATCCAAAGAGAGAAAGCAGGGCAACTAGATGAAGGATTTCTTGCAGAAGTTAATGCTCAACTTCGACAGGTGAGTTTGTTTATTCTTTCTTATCGCTTCTGGATTAGAACCACATTTTTTTGTTTTTAAATACTAGTAGCAGAGGTTATCATCCTCAAAGTGCCTTTGAATGGGTTTTTATTCTATACTAAAAGATATTTGTTGGAAAAAGAAGTCTCGGTGTTTCTTGTTTCATCTGTTTTTGAATGTTGAACTTGGTATCATAGTTTGCTCAAAGCATAGTGCAATCATGAATAAAGTTAGGTGCTACTTTTGTTGAGTCTTGATGATACTTTTGCGACTTAGTGTCTGATTAATCTATTGATCTTTTACAGTCAAAAGAAGATGGGGATAAGCCAGGACTAGAGGCTATGTTGCAAAAAGTTTTGCAACTTTATGCTGCAAGTGTTCTTTCCAAACGTAGTTATGCTAAGAAAGGTAATATTTTACCCTTTTCTGTTCACATATGTTACTTTTAATGGATATTTTTGTTTAAACAAAGTATGGTTTAAAGCGTAAAAAACTTTTCTATTTGTTAATTCATCCATGTATTCAAAAGGTGTTGATTGAGGTTAGGTTATCGGTGCTTGAATCTTCATCAAATTGTATTCATAATGCTTATATACTTAGACTGAAAAGTGTTTGTGTGCGCATGGTAGTGTTTATTTCAGGGTCTAATATATGTAATTTGTACATTGACTTGAGTAGATAAGTAGAAAACTAAAATAAAAAAGGTTCTGGTGGTGCTCTAAAGTTGGTAACAATAAGCGATAAGGTTCTTCTCAATGGTAGAGATAGTATACTGATGTGGATTTTAAATGAACTAAGTCATTTGTTTGAGTTCTTTAATACTGATGTGAATTTCTATCTATGGTGGTGCAGGGAACGACGTTTTGAAGGCTGAAATGTTTCTTGAGACTGTAATCAAAGGTGTCTGCCATCTCAGAATCAATTAGTTTCAGGGGAGAAAGTTATATCTATCATTTTAATGAATGAACTAGTAGATCTTGTAGAAAGTGAATATATTTCACCTGATGGAACCATTATCAAGGTTCTTAGATATGCTAACTTTATTTTTTCATTTTGATCAAGTGGCTGGATTATTCAAAAGGAGTTAAAGATGGTTATGATATTTGAATCATTTCTTATGACTTTTCATATTGTTGATGAGTCCTCTGGATTATTTTCGGTGGTTCAGCTCCCGAGGAAGAATGGAACAAGCTTTTGATTGAAGGGTTGACAGTTGGTAAAGGGGAAGTTTCACCAGAGGAATTTTATGCTGTCATTAAGAAAAGAATTGAGCGAACTCTTATCCGGACAGTAAGACAGACCTTACCCTTGAATCTCTCCTGATAGAAGCTTAAATTTTTACCATCCACTGCTGATAATCCTTCTCTATATTTTATTCTTTCTTTCTCGTAGGAGGGAGGTTCGTACCAGCAGCGCATTCTTACCGAATATCTGAAAGGCATCCAATCAAGATCCGAGGAGCTTGTACAAATACTTCAGGGAAAGTCACAATAATCTATAGATTATCAAAGATAGGTTCCATGCAGTGACATTTTTCTGGATATGCAAATGCAGATTGAAGTTTCTTCTTCGAATGAAAAATCAAAGGAAAGAACAACTTCACAAACATGAGAATCGATAATTTTTGATAAAACAGACTGTGAAATGTGTTTACGGAGCCTTTTGTAGTAATCTTTTTCTCAACAGATATTGCAAATGTTGTGTGATATATAGGATCTCATGACAGCAGCTAAGTTTGCAGAAACCTTCTCATCATGTGAAACGACTGAGGGTTTCTTTGCAGAGGCTTTGGCTGGACTCTTTGTACATTTCATCTGTCAGTTATTTGTTTGCAGTCAGTCATATTTTCATGGCAATAAAGCTATAAATTTTGTCCCAGAATACTTATCAGTCAGTTTCATGGTTCTGAGATCTGTAATATTTCATGAAGGTAATGAAGGGACCAACTGTAAATATTGTTTGTAAAACCAAACACTGTCTACGCACAATTTCATTTCCCAAAAAGTCCTCAGCAGACCTTTTGAAGATGGGACAAATCGTCATCGTCTATAAAAAGGGGCCCCTCATGGTCATGTTTAGATATGACTGACAGCATCTAACAACAGATCTTGACCGTTGATTGACTCTCAACACAACTTGCTTAAGATCCAAGTCTACATCACCTAAAACATCACAACCCTCAATTTACAATCTAACGCTCAATATTATCATTAATTGACTGCCTGTAAGACAACATTTGATCACAAATTATCATGATTATTATGTGTATACGTAAATAATTATTTAATCATATGATAATATGATGTATAATTATTTTTACATAAATGTACATAGTTTTATTGCTCTTATCACACCCTGGGAAGAGAAAAAACTCAAATCCTCTACGCCCCTGAGGTTTCCAAGTGTTATCAAAGGCCCCTCTTGAGCATGTTTAATATGTATAAGCATGATATTGGAGGAATGATGGTGAATATGATCATTGATAATTAATTAAGTTCATTGTTGACCTTGTACTATCAATCTTGAGAAGCTTAATGCATTACCGAAACAAGGAAAAGTTAAAAGAAGTTAGGTGCAATTGCTAAACAATAACAATAAAAAAAGAGATACTTATAAAAAAAAATACTTCTTTTTGAGCCTGTTTATACTTTTTTATTACACATTTTTTCATTAAATAATTATATTACTTTGTTAGTTAAATATCAAAATTATCATTATCTTCATATATATAGACATAAGCAACAAAAGTTCTCTTCAACACTAAAAAACAAAATATATTTTCAGAGATCTTGCAGATAATTCATTCTAATTAAGGTTAATGTTAATCTATATCTTTTTTTTTTTGTATTAGTTTGTTTAATAGTTGTAAACCAAAGATTGTATACTAAAGTAGTTGATTTACCACAAAATTTAGTAATGTAGTTAAAAATTTTCTAAAATCAATAACATTTATTCTGTATTTTGTTCGTTGAATGTTGTTATATGTATATGTTAAAGGAGTCAGAGTATTGATTGATAGGTCAAATGGGACATGGATATTCACTAAAAACGGTGTTTATAATTTGCTTTTTTGTATTCTAGAAAGAACATAAATGATGGGATCTAGGGTATAGGCTAGATCCCCTCTAGTAGGTGAGATCGCCTATAAGCTATAGGTCTCGTTTGCTCCTTTTCGACAAAACTTTGAATGTATCCAATTTTAATTTTGCGTGTCAATGCAGATTTATAAGTAAAACTGGAAAAAACTAGATTCATTGTTCGTTTTAAAGAGAATTAAATTACAGATGATGATAATGTAGTGAAATATGTCAGTGAAAAGGAAAGATCGATTTGTATTAACATAAAATGTTGATTTTGAAGGATTTGTGGGTAAAATATTCAATCCTCTCACATTAGAGTATATCCTTTTTAGTAGTTTCGATTGTAATTACAATCCAGTTGAATCTTATTAGTCATAGGATTGATTTATTAGAAAAAAGGGCAATATCGCTCATATCACCTATTGGGTGAGATTGCCTAGTAGGCGATCAGGCGATTTCGCTCAATAGGCGATATTGCCTTGTTCTTTAAATTTCTCAAATCCAACCAAATCACAATCAACTACTCAAATTAGTGAAAACCAAATCAACAATTAATTGTCACACACCCAAACTACATCATCAACACAACAAAAATCCCCTTTTTAATAGATCTATTCATACACCAACACCAAATACCAAAATTTATAAAACACATTAATAAAATTTAAACAAACAAATCTAAGTAGAAAACACTCACCCATAAAACTTTGCATGTCATTCTTCCCAAATCACTCAGATTCAGACAACAGTGTTCGTGGATGGAGCGTTCAATTTAGTTGACATCAGTGGATAAAGCATTCGTTGTTGGCATCGGTTCTCATTCTCGTCAACATAAGCGTCTGCATTAGATGTTTCTTTTTCCTCATGCGGTGGCTTCTTCTTCTTCACCCTAGAGGCTTCGAAAGGGAGAAGACTTCTTTAATTTGGGGAAAGTGACTTGATGAAGACTTGAAAAGCGAGAAGACTTTTTTGATTAATTTAGGGAAAACGATTAGCCTTGGGGTTTTATATTTAAAACATAACTTTTTTTTTTGCTTTGTTAGGATTCTTCTGCATTACAGAAAGGAATCGCATGTAGACTTCTTTTCATTCGTAAACAATATAATCATACAGTTAATCAAACTTTTTTCATAACAAGAGTATTTTTGAAACTGTATATTTTTTTTGATATATTTGTTATGTGTATAAAAAATATGATAAAAATGTATAAGTAAACCCAAATTGTGGTTTTTTTTTTTTTAACAAAGACAATGAAATTAGTTGGATACCAGTGCCATGACAATTCAAAATGCCTCGTCACCATTGAGAAACACTACCAATTATTCCAAAACTAATGCTATAAGAACAATGACAATTTAAAGTACAACATCATCACCAATTTGCTAATAGATTTATTTGTGTCTATAAAGCTTACAATCAGCTGGCTTTACCATTGGCCAAAATATTTCGACCGTTCTCTGCATTTAGGAAATCTGCAAAATAGGATATTTTTGATAAATTTTCAAACCTTTTTGGAGATTAGTAATTTTTACACCTAGGGGGCTTCATGTTATTTACTTAAACCTGAGAGTCCTAATTGAAAAGCAAAAAAAAAAAAGATTTCAGATTGTTTACTCCACTGTAGCCTCATAAATAACAAAAATACCCTCCCTATCCCCGCCCTCTAAAATTAACGCACAATACAGACATTACTCACACACTCGACGCGACTCAGATCTAAGAGCGAAAAACAACCGGAATTATAAAAAAAAAAACCCTCGCTCTTTTCTCCCTATCGATCTCTTCATTTCTTATAATTATTCTGTCGCAAGCCTTCGATTCTGGGTTTCTTCTGATGCAGTAACGGCCTTCCTCCTACGTTGTTCGATTGATCATTTAACGTTCATGTTCTGATTAGATCTGAGGTATTCGTTTATCAGTTTTTGTTATTAGTGGCTCTTGATCTCGTTAGATCTAACCCTAATTCAATTCCTCTGTTTGGTTACTGCTAATTCGTAATCTCTTCAGTATTGTTTAATTTCCTGCTTATCTTCGTAACTATACGGTGTCGTGTTCCGATTTTGTTTTTGAACAATGATTGTTTGCCTTTTTTACGTTTGTTGTCATTGATAATTTCGAGGTGTATCGATTGTTGTGTTGGATATGTGATGAGTGTAGTCAGTGGACATTCTTGTTGACTATTTTGATTGAATTGGTTTGTTTGTGCGTACAGATTAGATTTGGGTGATTTGATTGAAGAAAATGTTGACCAAGTTTGAGACAAAGAGTAATAGAGTTAAGGGACTGAGTTTCCACAGTAAGAGACCGTGGATCCTTGCAAGTCTTCACAGTGGTGTGATCCAGCTATGGGACTATCGGATGGGGACTCTGATTGATAGGTTTGACGAGCACGATGGCCCAGTTCGTGGTGTCCATTTCCACAAGTCTCAGCCTTTATTCGTCTCTGGAGGTATGGTTGATTTTATATTTACAATGTAATGTCTTTTTGGTTATAGTCTGGTTGATCTATCCATTGTATTTTTGTTTAGCTAGCATTTCTGCTGGGGGCTATTGTTGAATTTTGATAGATCTATGGAATTACATCTGTTGGGATGATAATTGAACTGGGGTTTGAATAATGCTGGCAGGGATCAGCTCAACAGACTGAAGTTTTTACTTTTAAGTTTTCTAAATCATGAAAAAATTGGGATTCAAAGTCTGGGTTATTCTTGTATCTTATTTTGTAACTCAGCTGTATAGTTTGCATGTGTTGCTAGATCCTTTTGATCTGACTTGAGTACCTAATTTGAAGTGAATAGATTGTTCTCTGTTTCTCTTCATTTTGGTTAAAAAAATGGGGGATAGAGAAAATTATGGTCCATTTAGAAGGGTAATTAGGCTCATCAATTCTAGAATAGGACTGATACTTCCTCATCCCTTTTAAATTGGCAACTTGTATGAAAGAAAAATCAAGTCTCGTGTTTATGGTTGGTTGATCCAATCAAAGTTAGCTGGATCTCCAATTTCAATTGATTTTTGACTGTTAAGTAAACTTTTAGATGAAACTTTCTTGTAGTGTTGGAATTTTCATTTGTCAAGTAATTTAAAGCAGCTAAACTCTGAATAGGTATGTTTGGGTTTGTAAATCTTCTTGAGATCGAGTTTCCTTTTTGCTATCATCTATTTGTGATATTTATCTGCTTGAGGTTTTATTGTGCAGTACCAGTTCATTTAACGTGCTGATTTTTGCAGGGGATGATTACAAAATCAAAGTATGGAATTACAAGATGCATAGGTGTCTATTTACTCTTCTTGGACACCTTGATTACATTCGCACCGTGCAGTTTCATTATGAGTATCCGTGGATCGTGAGTGCCAGTGATGATCAGACCATCCGCATATGGAATTGGCAGTCACGTACTTGTATCTCTGTTTTAACCGGCCACAATCATTATGTCATGTGTGCTTCATTCCATCCTAAAGAGGACCTTGTTGTGTCAGCCTCGCTGGATCAGACTGTTCGTGTGTGGGATATAGGTGCATTGAGAAAGAAGACAGTGTCTCCTGCAGATGACATTCTTCGGTTGAGTCAGATGAACACAGATCTTTTTGGTGGTGTTGATGCTGTTGTTAAATATGTCTTGGAAGGTCATGACAGAGGAGTTAACTGGGCAGCATTCCATCCCACCCTCCCTTTAATTGTTTCTGGAGCTGATGATCGCCAAGTGAAATTGTGGCGTATGAATGGTAAATGCATCTATCTTTGCTTGTCTAAACATTATTGTTGGGGTTGCTTTGGCATTTAGTTCTGTTGGCCAATTCTTATGGTGGTTGTAAGTACGCAGGTTATATAGTGTTTGTCAAAAACTTTGTTTTGGTTAGTTTGAATTTTGTTTGTTGATGTTGAGCAATCGTAATACTTCTTTTTCTTTCTTAATATGACCAAAATGAGGAATGTTTTGACAATTACCTTAGTAGTTTTTATTTACTTCTGAAAACTTGATTATTGAAGTGAACAGTTTTTGTATTCTGCAGAAACTAAGGCTTGGGAAGTGGACACTTTGAGAGGGCACATGAATAATGTGTCATGTGTCATGTTCCATGCCAAACAGGACATAATTGTATCCAATTCTGAGGATAAAAGTATTCGTGTCTGGGATGTAACAAAGCGGACTGGAGTTCAAACCTTCCGCCGGGAGCATGATAGGTTCTGGATCCTCGCTTCTCATCCTGAAATGAACCTTTTGGCAGCAGGACATGATAGTGGCATGATCGTCTTTAAGTTGGAGAGAGAACGACCTGCTTTTGCTGTGAGTGGTGATTCTCTGTTTTATGCCAAAGATCGCTTTTTGCGGTATTATGAATTTTCATCTCAAAAGGATACACAAGTCATTCCAATTCGACGGCCTGGCTCTACAAGCCTGAATCAGAGTCCAAGGACCCTTTCTTACAGTCCTACAGAAAATGCTGTTCTCATCTGCTCAGATGTGGATGGGGGATCTTATGAGCTTTATGTCATACCCAAAGACAGCATTGGTAGGGGTGATAGCGTGCAAGAGGCAAAGAAAGGTCTTGGAGGTTCGGCCATTTTTATTGCTCGGAATAGGTTTGCTGTTCTTGACAAAAGTAGCAACCAAGTATTAGTCAAGAACCTAAAAAATGAGGTGGTTAAGAAGAGTATCCTTCCAATCGCTGCAGATGCAATCTTCTATGCTGGAACTGGTAACTTGTTGTGTAGGGCTGAGGATAGAGTGGTAATATTTGATCTCCAGCAGAGGCTTGTTCTTGGTGATCTGCAAACTCCTTTTGTCAAGTATGTTGTTTGGTCTAACGATATGGAGAGTGTGGCTTTACTCAGCAAACATGCCATTATCATCGCTAACAAGAAGCTGGTGCACCAGTGCACTCTTCATGAGACAATTCGCGTAAAGAGTGGAGCCTGGGATGATAATGGTGTTTTCATTTACACGACCTTGAATCATATTAAATATTGCCTCCCCAATGGAGATAGTGGTATTATTAGGACCCTTGATGTTCCAATCTACATCACAAAGGTGTCCGGTAATATGATCTTTTGCTTGGATCGGGATGGCAAGAACAGGGCTATAGTTATTGATGCAACAGAATATATTTTCAAGCTGTCTTTACTGAAGAAGAGATATGACCATGTAATGAGCATGATAAGGAACTCCCAACTTTGTGGTCAGGCAATGATTGCTTATCTGCAGCAGAAGGGCTTCCCTGAAGTTGCTCTCCATTTTGTTAAAGATGAAAGGACTCGTTTTAACTTGGCTTTGGAGAGTGGGAACATTCAAATTGCTGTTGCATCAGCGAAGGAGATAGATGAGAAAGATCACTGGTATAGATTGGGTGTGGAAGCTCTTCGGCAGGGTAATGCAGGGATTGTGGAATATGCTTACCAGAGAACAAAAAATTTTGAGAGGTTATCTTTTCTGTATCTCATTACTGGAAACATGGAAAAGTTGTCCAAGATGCTTAAAATAGCTGAAGTTAAGAATGATGTCATGGGTCAATTCCATAATGCCCTTTATTTGGGTGATGTCCAAGAACGCATTAAGATTCTGGTGGATGCTGACCATTTGCCCCTTGCTTACATTACTGCTTCTGTACATGGGTTACAGGATGTTGCCGACCAACTGGCAGCTAAGTTAGGGAATAATGTTCCACCTTTGCCAGAGGGAAAAGTACCCTCTCTTCTGATGCCTCCATCCCCTGTTATCTGTAGTGGTGATTGGCCTCTTCTGAGAGTAATGAAGGGGATCTTTGAAGGTGGGCTGGATAATGTTGGAAGGGGTGCTGTGGAAGAAGATGAAGAGGCTGCTGATGCTGATTGGGGTGAGGAACTGGATATGTTAGATGATGATGGATTACAAAACGGGGATGTTCCACCAATTTTGGAAGATGGGGAAGTGCCTGAAGAAAATGATGAAGAGGGAGGATGGGATCTTGAAGATTTGGAGCTTCCACCTGAGGCAGACACACCCAAGGCTCCTGCCAATGCCCGGTCTTCAGTTTTTGTGGCACCAACTCCAGGTATGCCTGTGAGCCAGATATGGACACAGAGGTCCTCCCTTGCTGCAGAGCATGCGGCAGCTGGCAATTTTGATACTGCTATGCGGTTGCTGAACAGGCAACTAGGAATTAGGAATTTCCAACCATTGAAGTCAATGTTCCTTGATCTTCACTCTGGGAGCCATACCTATCTACGGGCATTTTCATCTGCTCCAATAATATCACTTGCAGTTGAAAGAGGTTGGAATGAGTCTGCCAGCCCAAATGTTAGGGGACCACCAGCACTCGTGTTTAATTTCTCTCAGTTGGAAGAGAAGCTTAAGGCTGGTTACAAGGCCACAACAACTGGGAAATTTACTGAGGCTCTTCGACTCTTTCTTAGCATTCTGCACACTATTCCTTTGATTGTGGTTGAGTCAAGGAGGGAAGTTGATGAAGTCAAGGAGTTAATAATCATAGTGAAAGAGTATGCCCTTGGTCTGCAAATGGAGCTTAAGAGGAGAGAACTGAAAGATAATCCAGTGCGTCAGCAGGAGCTTGCTGCCTACTTCACCCACTGCAACCTTCAAATGCCTCACTTACGGCTGGCCTTGTTAAATGCAATGACTGTCTGCTACAAGGCAAGGAACCTTGCCACAGCAGCTAACTTTGCAAGGCGGCTGTTAGAGACAAATCCCACAATTGAGACCCAAGCAAAGACAGCTAGACAAGTGCTACAGGCTGCAGAGAGGAATATGACAGATGCCCATCAGCTGAATTATGATTTCCGAAACCCTTTTGTCACATGTGGAGCAACATATGTGCCAATTTACCGAGGACAGAAGGATGTCTCCTGCCCATACTGTACTACCAGGTTTGTACCTAGCCAGGAAGGGCAGCTTTGCACGGTTTGTGATCTTGCAGTGGTAGGGGCAGATGCTTCAGGGTTGCTTTGTTCTCCCACTCAAATTCGATGATTTAGCTGTTGAAGCAGGAGAAAATTTCAACCATTTTTCAGCTCAACCTTTTTGACAGCAGAGGGGGGTTTCATTTGATAGATTCAATATCTGCAGGTAAAAGGTAAGATACTAAAGAAAAGCTAAGTTTCGAGTTCATTGTGTGTGGTGGCTACTTTTCTTATCTTGGCTTTGTGCCTTATTTTCTTTCTTTTTTAATCTTCTTTATTTAGTTCATTATGATTTTCAATGTAATAACAATTTGAGAATTTTGACTTGCGCTATTCTTGTTAGGTGTTCATAGACAAGAATAGTTGAAGGGCTTTTGTTACATTAGATGATGGCCATAGGCAGGAGAACACTTTTTATATGTCAATGTATGCCGGACGCCTTTGGCGAATTTGCTTATTTCCGTGGGTTGGAAGTGAAAAGTAATTTGTTCCATTTAATAATTCCTATTTTTGTTGCATGTTTTGTTAAATTTGTATGGCAGAAATAATTAGTGATTTGTTTCCTTCAAACGATAAGCTAGCTGGATTCTGATCTAGCTGGATTCTGATGAAAAATATGTGAAATGGAAGATATCTTCTACTATCCCAAAAGCCCATAAAAAGGCTTGTGTGCACCCAAGATTCTATTTTACATTAAATTAGGTATAATTTTTAAATGGAGTAAATGCCATGGATCTGATATTGTATACAATTAGTACAAAACTTAAATCTAATTGTGGATAATCTGGATTATGTCTGGTAAAATTTTATTTTCAATAAAATTATGTGGATTTATAATGTATACTTTGATTAATTAATTATAAATTATTATAATTAATATTAATTTGGATTTGCTTGAGATATATTAAATTAAAAACATAATCATATAATTTCATTTTATTATTTATTGGATAAAGAGTTAATTTTTCTTACAAGTGCCTTGTAAGGAATGAATTTAAAATGAAGGACAAAAAAATATTTTTCACTCAAGTTTTAGTTTAATTTTAATAATATATCTGTGATAATTAAAAAATTTAAACATTTATTTTTCTCTAAATTATTGTTGAATTTTTTATTAAATATAAGATTAAAATCGTTATTTAATAATAATATTAAAAAATATATTATTTTATTTTATTTTTTCATCTATATTTTAAAAATTAATATTTAATCTTTATACTGAAACTTTAAAAAGTGATTTTCTTCACCTCTAAATTTTTAAAATTTTTCTTTACCTCTCCCTTTTGTGACCGACAATTGGCATGACACATTGTTAAACGACGAACATAATCTAAAAGTCATCCTTTGTATGACATTGTCTTGTTTCTCCATCATTGGTCTATTATTCATCGGAAAAAGTAACCAAATTTCAAGTTTGATATCTTAGAGAAGAAAAATAAATTTTTTAAAATTTGATCAAAGGTAAAAGTATTATTTTTCTAAACCAAGAAAGAGAAATGATATATAATTTTAATTATTTTAAAATTATCAATAAAATAACAATTCTACCTCTTAACCCTAATATAAAATTTATGGGTGTATTCTAACAAATTAAAACTTGAGTAGATATTTGTAAATATATATTTGTTATTTTATCAAAACGTGAGGGAAAATTTTTCTCTTTTTTAATAAATAATACTATTTATGAAATTAAAAAACCCACTGCTCTTTACACGTGTCCGAGAATGATTGGTTGTTATACGTGGACGATTAACTATTCTTACGCACGTCAACAAACGATCGTCCACGTCGTCTGCTCGTATATAAGCAAGTTGCCAAACGCCATTGTTTGGCATCGCTAGTTTTACTTCACGAATTATCTCCCTTTTTATAATAAAAAACCAAACCAGTGAGCGATGGCAATGGAAATGGAAATGGTGAAGCAATCTCAGAAAGATGACATCTTGCATCATGAAATTGATGGGTTTTTCTGTTTGTCATCTGAAGATTCCTTGGAAGAGAATAATGATCTCTCTTACTGGGAATTTGTTAACCCTTCTGATGCTGATTCAGATGATTTTGATAATCTTTCTTTAGATAGTTTTCGAAATGGGTTGTTTGTTTCTTGGCATTCTTCGCTGTCTTCATCAAGATCAACCCCAGGAGAGAATCAAACGGAAAAATCCGATCTTGATGTGATTGTTGGAGATCAGCTTGTTGGGTATCTCGAAAAGCAAGTCTCATATCATGAGTATGAAGAAGAAGTAGAAGAAGAAGAAGAAGAAAAAGAGTGTAAGTATGCTGATGATAAGTATGGTGATGAATCTGATTATGATGGTGGCGATGACGTGGACGATGAGCTTGTACCGTGGTCTGTGAGTGCGAAGCTTGGAAGGCAGAGGATGAGGAAATTGGGGAAGAGGGCTTTTGCAAAGATGCACTATTCAAAGAAGTCACCTTTCTTGTACATGAAGCCTGGTTGTGTTCATGGCAAGCATGGACTGGGAATGAAGCACAATGTTTAAGGTAATGTTAGGGAATTTGTGGAGAAATTTATCATAAAGGTGTCAACTTTGATGTGGGCATTTTATTTCTTAGGAATTCCATATGGGCACTTTGTAAATAATTGCTGTAGTTTGTTTAGAATTGCTTAGATGATGTATTAGGTTATGCTAATTGAACTTATTATGTGGATGTCTTCGACTTGTTCTCTCAAATCTTGAAGTTTATAAATGTTTAGTTATGTAATCTCTTATGGCTTGTTTTTCAGTCATTCTTGGTTGAATTCGTTTGGCTATATCATATTTCATAATCAATTTATGCTTCTGCATAATTTCATTCTGGGTAGTGGAGATGTACAAGACTAAAATGATACCATTTTTCTCATAATGGATTTAATTGTTGGCACTGGGTAAACTTTCATTTCTATTTCCAGAGATGAAATTAACTTAGGAGATGGTTGATTGAGTTAAATTATATGGAAAGATCTGATCTTGGAGATGAGTTTTGTTTGATCTGATCTTGGTAAGTTTGTTTTAGCGTAACTCGTTGTTAATTGAAAGTCAGTGAAGAAGAAATTGATGTGAGGAGCTTAATTGTTTAGCAATTATCTTTTTAGTAAAGTTTGGTTGAGTGGGTGAAAATTTTAGGAATGAAGTTCATTTTACTACTAGTGTTTATTGATTCTTTGTTTTTCTGCAAAGCACATAATCTCAAACTTCTGTGATAACGTTTACTTTTCCACTGTTATTACCGATTACATTTTCATTTCCTCTACATCCATCTGCTTGCTGATCTGCATTGTTTTGATCAAAGCTCTCGAATCCAAATTGCACTATCCTTGTATCCTAGTATAGACTTGTAACTCAGGCTCTTGCTCATGAATCTGACAAATGATAGCTTGAGGCCAATAATTATACACAGCCATCTGCTATATGACCCTAGAGAACCTACTCCATTTCTGTATGTTCCTTCCCTGGTTTTCTTATGAGAAACTAGTAAGAATAAAAGTATAAGAGCAGACAAAATTTACTAACTTATTCATAAATGTAAACCCAATAATAAGATGTAAACATTAAACTAGCCATGCCAGTGTGAATTGGAATGCCTTATCAAAAGAATTGCTTTATGCCCACTAAACCATTTTCAATTAGATGTTTAAGTTGAGACAGTAAACTATGTCAACAGCGCAGAATATTTACTTTGTAAGGATAAAGTCATGGTCAAAAGCTAGAGAGCTAGAGAAGAAATAGTTGATTTGTCATCTCTTTATCTAATCACCTTTCAAGTGAAGTGAAGGCAGGGAGTAAAAGTAGGAGAAAAGCATATGCCAAACCTTATAGCTAAGCAAAGAAAGAACAATTGTGCATGTGGCTGTGGTGTGGATAGAAAAACACACAATACTTCCAACAATTCAGCCCCACCACGATTAATCCATTCCATTATAAAGCCCCAATAAAGAGCTTCTGTCAACATCAATCTTGCCTTCTTCACTCCAACAAACAAAACAAGATTGATAAATACGTAAAAAGCTGAATTCAACCAAAGCAATGTTGTCTATACATTTTTTTTTTTTTTTTGTACATAATTTAGATATATAGATGATGTGTTATTATGTAATTAAGTTTTACTTTATCTTTAATTTAAAATTACTTAATTACATAATGATACATCATCTGTGTATATATAGTTTACTCATTCAAAAATCAAATATTTTTAGTAAAATAAGGTTTTCTTATAAATAATATATGTTCGAAAGTGTTCACATTGAACTGAGTAAATGCATTTTGTGCAAAGAACACTTATACAAAAACAAAAGCAAATCTAAATCTAACTTCACATGTTATATGTTTCATTAAGATTGTATTTAATCTGAGTTGTTTGGATTTAAATTGCAACACAGGTTGAACGAGTTGAGTTTAAGTTCAAGTCAATGATTTGACTTGTTTCATAAACTAGCTAAGTTTGAGTCAATTTGAATTTTCAAATTTCAGTTAGATTCATATTAAGTCCAAAGTTGAATTACCTTTGAGTTGAGTTTAAATCTCAATTTTACAAATTGAGCCAAATTTGAGTCTTAATTTATTCAGTTTATCAATCTCAAATCAATCTTTTTCTAGGTTTTTGGATTCAATTTGATCTAAAATTAGTCATTGTTTATACTTAGCTCAAATTGAATCCAAACCAACACTTAAAATTAAAGCTTATTTCACATTTCTTAGATATTTATAATTTTTTTTTTCAATTTATAATGGGAAAACAGATAAGGTATTAGATAATGTTTGTCGAGGGGGAATCCTATAAATAAAAATTCCACGAGATAGCTCTCATTTGAATGCATAATTTAATTCATTACATCCATTTTGCCAATTTACATATTTAATTTAAATCCAATTTTAATATTAATATTATTATAACTTCACCAAAATTCAAAAGTATTTTAATTGAATATTTTTTTCGATATCTACAACTATTTTATTTTTAAATTTTATTCTTCTTTTATGTCTTTCACACTGATTTTTTATTTTCCAATTACTTTGTTAAAGTGAAAGAGGGAAAAAAAAAGTTAAAGGTTTTCTCATCTAATGAACTACTTTACTTAATTTGTCAATTGAAATTTCTATATATTAGAAATTAGCTTAATTTATAGAGACTGAAATTTGTTACCGATGGGTGGAAAAAATGAAATATACTGCACACCAATGTAAAAACAAATTTATTAAATTGTAAAAAGAAATTCAATAAATCCTAGTAGTTTCAAAAATAACACAAACTACTCCTAAAAATGAAAAATGATGGATTTATTTAGGGGTGGAGGGAGGAAGGTCAACCCACTTGGTCCTCAAGTTTTAGAAAATTTCACAAAAATATATTTTAAATAACTTTTTTCTAATCTTGACCCTTTATATTTCATTTCTAGATGCTCATGGATCGAGCTAGGTTGTGTCGCATCGTTTCTTATTTGTTACAACTTATGGGCCTCACAAGTCGTGCCAAGCTAAGGCTTGTTTGGAATGATAGGAATGCATACTTGTACATCGGTTGCAAGGGTATTTTGGCCTTCTTCATTATGGATTGTATTTAAAATTATTGTTGAGATGATGTACAACCATGTATGGTAGGAGTGTATATCATACATACATTGGAAAGGATATCTTTGTATTGGTCACCATGTATAATTATGTATGAACTAGTGCAAAATCGTGCATGTGAACGATTATAAGATAAATCATGCCTTTGAAGATCAAGGGACATGATAACGACAATTGAAACTGTTTGAACGATCATACATAGGAGTTGCACGACCGTGTCCGACGTTATTTGATGAAAAAAATATAAAGAGTTTAGGCATGTTGGTCAAGATATAATGCGTTTTCATTTCATTCAAGAATACAAGTAAATACACAATAACATCTTGATTTTTAGATCTATCATTATATGCTTGCATGCTATGTTTTTTGTATGTATTTTGTGATGATGATATGTTGATTTTTAGCATGCAAAAATGTAAGGAAATGAGATGTTATGTTTAACCTAGGGAATAGATTTAACCTTGATGCATTAGGGCATAGAGATAGTCATCGAAAATGCTAGAAATTGAATTATAGATGACGGTGCACAATCATGTATTTGGTGGTGAAGTATTGTACACACGATAGATTGAAGATGATCTATAATAGTCGTGCATAGGATGCACGATCGTGAATATTATGTTCAGACACACGGTCATGCATGAAAATATGTATAATTATGCATGTCGTTAGTAGATGAATGACTATTGACAATAAGGGTGCATGGTTGTAACAGAGGAAGGATTCACAACTATTATGCGTTGCAGATGCACAATTGTCAAACAGAAAGGATGCATAATCGTGACTAAGAAGTATGCACGTCTATACATGAGCATGAATGATGGACAATTATGCATGAAGGATAGTCACAATCATACATAATACTAATATTATAATTTTATCCTTATATTATATGTTAAAAGATAATATTGAATGAGATAACCTTAATAGAGACAATTTAAGTTGAGTAGTAAGATGTAGGTTTCCGAATGTGTGAATGATGACACAGACCCTAGAAAATTCAAATTTGGATAAAAATTAAAAAAATCATATATGAGTGGGAAATGATCAAGTATTTAATATGAGATACAAATACTTTAACCTATCCTCCCCTAATTGTCTAATTTGTAAGGGTTGACACTATTGTTGTTGTGCATTCTTTGGTAAAGTAGTCGGGTTGTTTGCATTTGTATCACACATTCTGACCAACTAAACAATCACCAACATGTTTTTGCCCACATATATGGCAAGTAGATGGATCATCATGCTTTGGCTAATCCTCTCTCCTCTATTTCTTACCCCTCCAATTCTTTTTATTACTCTTGGACTGAAAGATCCTTTTGCCTTTAAATTCCCTGTTGCCACCATCACAAGTGCCACATTTTCGGTTGCCTCATGACACTACTTAATCATGTCTTTAGGCTAGGGTTATTTGTACAGGTTAATCTAATGCTCTTTTCTTTTTGGCCATCTTCTGTTTCATGGCTTCTAACCTCAATGCCTTGCTCAATGCCTCTAAATAAGATTGGGGCCATGATCTTATATCATTACATCCTTGGCAACATTTGACCTAAGTCTTCTAAGAAAGACCTCTATCTTACCCATATTTGTGCTTACCACTCCTAGAGTGTACTTGGCTAATACATACAACTTGGTGGAGAACTTTTTAATTGACATATCATTCTACTTTAGGTTGATGAAATACTGAGTTCTCACATATAAGATGTTTGCTGACAAGTACTCCTTTTCAAATACATACTTGAAAGGTCTTTTTGCCTTTTATTACTTAAAAGGTCCTTTTTATTACTCTTGGACTGAAATGTCCCTTTGCCTTTAAATTCCCTGTTGCCACCATCACAAGTGCCACCTTTTCGGTTGCCTCATAACATTACTTGATCATGTCTTTGGGCTAGGATTACTAGTACAGGTTGATCTAATACTTCTTTCTTTTTGGTCATCTTTTGCTTTATGGCTTCTAACCTTAGTGCTTTGCTCACGACCTCTAAATAGAACTAGGGCCATGATCTCATATCATGACATCCTTGGCAACATCTGACCTAAGTCCTCTAAGGAAGACCTTTATCTTGCCCATATTTATGCTCACCAATCCTAAAGTGTACTTGGCTAATGCATACAACCTGGTGGAGAACTTTTTAATTGACATATCATTCTACTTTAGGTTGATGAACTACTAAGCTCTCACATATAAGATGTCTGTTGACAAATATTCCTTTTCAAATACGTACTTGAAATCAGCTCAACTCATCTCATCTTTGTAGCTTGACGAGTTTCACATTGCATCTATCACCAAATCTTAGCACCTCCCTTCAATAAAAGACTGACATACTAAATCTTTTTTATGTATGGTATCATAATAAAGCCTTATGACATCCTTTACTACTTTCAGCCACTCCTCATTTGGAATTCCTCCTAAAATTGAGTTACCTTTGAACTTGAGAGGCTAATGTTTGCTTGCTAGACTATAGATAAGGTGAAGTTGCTCTTTGCTACTACTCGTTACTGTAACTCTTGGTGTTTCCTTACCCACTCTATCCTGCTGGGATGACAACTTAATTATTGGAGGCTACTCTGACAGTAGTGGGGTTTAAACTGGATGCCCAACACTCTCAAATGCTTTTATATTCTTTTTGAGAACCTCTTCTATGATCTACCTAATGACTGCACTATCCACTGATGTTGTTACTAACATACTAAGGGCTTGTCCTTAAGTCTTTACTTGACTCATCTCTTGGTTAAGTTCTTTGAAACATCTTCGATTAGCCTCATAGATCTCTTTAACAGAATCATAACTTAGACAGATATACCACTTAACTTAATACAAGTTTTAAAATATTTATAATGATAGATGTGTAAGAGCGTTCAATATTGCATGAGGGGCTATTTTCCTTACTTAACTTACTTATGCATTATTTCAGACACTTTAAGACTTAACACTTTTTTGGGTTCTAAAATCTTACTTTGATACTATAAATGTAACACTTATATCTAGAAATATACCCCTCCATGGAATATATCTTGAAAAGATGTGTACTACTTGTTTTCTTAACTCATACAACGAAAATATAACATGACATTAAATACTTAATTTAAATGTGCGCAAAAATGTGTAACTAAAAAATAACCAAAATACCTCAATTTATTAAAATCTAATAAACTGTGTTTTTGAAAATCCAATTTTCATAAAATTAATATATGAAACATCCATAAAATCTTTATAAAAATAACGAATATACATAAATGCCATAAAATAAAAAATGATGGTTTTGCCCCTCACTTTCATGCAATTCCTCGATTAGACCACTAGCTCCCCTGCATGTCCTACTACTTAACTTTACCTATAAAACTATAGAAAAAGAATACGTGAGTGAAAAAAATACTCAGTAAATAGGTGACCTCTTGCACTTTACATAAAACATAAAACTAAAATTGGCACTCCACTAGTGAATCTCGATGTGGTCATAACTTAACACCTTTGTGCCCTAAACATAGGTTATTCACAAAGACTATTAAGGCCTAGTTAATCTCGACATGTCTAATGCCTTAGTGAAAGTACTTGACACTCTGCGTGTCTACTAACTATTATACCTTACACACATGTTAGTCAAACTATTGAGCTAACTAACTATGATACTCTAGTCATATAGGAAAACTAGTCATAGCCCCTCCCTAACCATATACGCATAACTACGGGACAACTACTATAAAACCATCCTTATATGACTTTTACCATGAGCACATTTGTGATGCATTCCGCTGACCACGTAAGAAACTAATCGAAGTGTCACTATCCTTTACCATGCACACCTAAACTGAATTAAATTATGTGGCTAATACGTCTTGACGCCGAGTGAATAATGCATCTCATGGATATTTATCTCTTATATAACCCTATTGCTTTCATATATCTCACCACTTATATATATAGTTGGTGGCAATATAGATGTACTCTACTTTTCTTAACTTTTCCTATCTTTAACCTAGATTCAATTCAGTCAGGGTTTATGCCTTCTTCCACACAATCGGGCACTTTTCTATAACTTACTATCTTATCTTGCCTTGTTAAGGCCTTTATATTCTCTTTCTTTTCTCTTCCTTTCCTTACATATAGTCTAGGGGTAAAACAATATTTTTCTATTTCTTGATATATATGGGTATGTCTTTGCCTTGCACCCCCGTGTCCCTTTAATTGTATACACACAAGCGTGTTACGCTTCTTACACCCCCGTGTTCTTTATATTAATTGCACATAGACATGTTGTGATCTCACATCCTTATGTTTAACTTTATACACAACTTGCTTCCTAATGCTAACACAACTGTTCACTTTTAGGGAAACCATACATAAATATGTGTCTCATACCATACGACTATGTAGGCTTCTCCTTAGAATGAATGTACTGATGTGGTAAGTTTTGTTTGTCATAATAAAGATATAGAGGTGTGTAGAATGTCTTACATGAATGTGTATCGTGACTTATAACTTTCTGATCTTATGTTTTCGGTGAATTTTGATAATTCCATGGCATATACCTTATTCTACACATACGAATCAGTCTTTAAACACCCTAATATCCTTATACATGTGTTATTAAATATGTTTAACTCTCCAATCATGGTTATTTACTCAACATAAATCCTTACATGAACCATCAATCAAAACATTTGCATGATCAAACATAATCCAACATTCTATAGGCATAAAAATTATCAATACTATCATTGCAATCACCAAAATATAGTTAGATAGTCGTAGATTCATAGATATAGGTTATATATTTACTGGTGATCAACTTAAAACCAAAGAGAACACCTACTTACTTCTCCTCCAATGAACCGATGATTCTTCACGTGGTTACTAGATTTTTGGGGTTGAGAACTCCTCTCTAGTGCCTCAAGGCACTCAACTTTCTCCTCTTTTTTGGTACTTGACAGTTGTGAATGAAAAAATAATGCAACCATTAGATTAAACACTATTTTTTATTTTGTTTGCCAAACACAATACATAAGCGTGTATGACGTTATACAACTAACACAGTTTCTAATTTTGTCATGATCATTATCTTATCCACAAATTTGAATTCTACTAACCATGTACAATTGTGTGTCCTAACATACACGAGTGTACACCTTAGTGAAATTTCATCATTAATTACAATTAAATTCAGATAAAAAAGATCAAAATACCTTTGGACTTACCTATAGGTGTTACATCTGCGTCTCGTAGGTATTGAATTATCTCAAATCTCTTAGGCTATTTCAATCCCTATTGATACCTAATCACTCAAAGCTCTTTCAAATATCACTCTAGTTCACTTTATCTCTACTTGGGTTTATCAATCATCTCTATGCGCCCAATTCTTATCTTTATCATTTGAACACTTCTCTGCACCTTATTGAGCCTTAATTTTTAATAAAAATCATTTGAAATCAATTGAAGTACGATTGTACATAACCAAGTCACGAGTGTGCACAATTTTGTCCATGTATGGTTGTAGGTTCAACTATGCATTGGCGTACCCCATATAATGCATGTACGCTCATAATCAAGGCTTTCATAGGCGTAGAGGCTATATTCATTCATGTACAAGTGTGACTCTTTTGAGCATACGTTCGTGTGTCCTAAGGGTAATTCTTCTTCTTTAGAAATCTTTAGTCTATACCTTAAATTTCTTGTCTTGTATGGTTGTACATGTCTACAAGTATACATGACATCAATGGAATTATTTCAACCTGTGGATGATCGTATGTTCTCACCATATGTTTGTTCGTCAACAAATCAAGTTTTTGGAAAACGAGTGATTATACGTACACGCAAAGGTAAACATGCATACATCTTTTTTTTTTCTTAGGATTTCCTATGCCTATCCATGATCGTGATCAATGATGCATGGTTGTACATGGCATCCTAGAAATTCGGTTTCAAGCCATTCTTGGTTATGTTTTCCTTATACATTCATTGTCAAATCATCAAGAAACCATTACATTCCACACCAAGAAATCTTGTCTAAGTTATCGCTATAATATTACCTTATTATGTTTAGTATAGTAAGAAGTTAGGCAGTACTAGCTAATTGTTAGAAAGCTAAATCACCTAACATAAAACATTAACCGACTCAATGCCTAAAATTCTCAAATAATCACATTTTGCTAATAAGATTGTTCTAAAGAAAACAATAAGATATACAAAATAAGTTACAAGATCAAACTCCTACTTACCTGGTTTCTGAGCTAACAAAATTTGGAGTCAATCTTTTCCTTTTTTCTTGATCACCAATTGTCTCAGTCACAACGCAATTCTTTCCTAACGCCTCCAAGCAATTCCACTCTCTCCCAAGTTCTTTGTGTTCTAGGGTTTTATAAGGGTGAAGTCAATATAAAGTTTTTATCAAAACTAATTCCTCTCTCACCCAAAATCAGGCTTTATATATAACTCTACTTAAAACACAATGTATGACTAGACATCCTAAGGATATATGAGCATAGATCTTCTCACTTTTGCCAATGTGGTACCCCATGTGAGCTATTTGCATGGTTATCCACGTACGGATGTGCATTCACCACACACGATCATACCTTAGGCCAAAATATCAGATCAAATTCAGATTTTAGCCTTACTCATTCTAAATTCAATACTAAGTCTAAGGGAAGGATAGAAATGCGCTTAAAGCATACCTAAGGGTGCTATAGGATCGCATCCATAATATTCCATGTTTCATTGTTTCATAAGTATATGGGAGATTTTTCCCACGTGTTGAAAACTAAGGAGATTATCAAATAATTTTGTATATAAGGAGTAGCTAGTTTAGATTCCGGTTAGAAAGGTTAAAGAACTCCAAAACAAACATATATTATTAGTGAAGAACATCTAGAGAAATCAAACAGTTGAAGAAATTACCTAGGAAGTGAAGTGAAAAAAGCAATTTCTCTCCCAAGGATAGGAATTCTGAAAAGGGGTGTTATATAATAATTTCACATATACATACAATTCTTCCATAAGACTATGTAACAACTAATTCATAACTCAGTAATATACTAAAACGAAAGCTGCAAGAAAAACTCATCGATTAAATGAACAGTAAATATACAACCAAAGGAAAATATTTTTTTTTCATTAAACTCTAAATTCATAGTTTTATCTACAAAACCAAATCTGAAAATTAAAACAGAAAAATAATAATGAAATTGAAAAGAGATGGTCCAAGATTGTTACTTGTGATCAAAAGGCAAAATTGTCTAAGAATAATTATAATTTTGGAGGAGACAAAGAGAAGAAACGTGATATCGTTTCGACATAAAATAATTTAGAAGATGCATTTAAATGAGATAAGGAATTGTAAATGAAAATAAATTTCTTGGTGTTTGGGTTTATGACAATTATTTTTAACAAAATCTTTAGTAAAAGATAGGGGGCCAGAGAAATAAAAAATTATCTTAAAGACTTAATAAATAAAATTAAAATTCAGGGGAACAGGTATTATCTAGGAGAGTCTAATGCACTCCTTGGCCTATATGTGGCTTTGTCCCTGCACCCTACACTCTTAACTCCATAATCCACCTTCTCTTCCCTCACCCTGCACCCTACACATATAGGCCTATATGTGGCTTTGTCCCTGAGCACCTGACACATTCTTACCAATGTTAACAGCAAATGTTACGGTAGGAATTATTTATTATAAGGCCAAAGAACCATTTCCCACACAAGGTTTAACTCATTTTCAACACATATCTACAAGGTTTTAAAATTTTAAACATTTATCTATTTCTAAACTTTTATTAAAATTATCGTTAAATATAAGGGTAAAATTATTATTTTAACAATAATTTTAAAAAATATATAATTTTATCTTATTTTCTAATCAAATTTTAAAAACTAACAATTTTATCCCATGTAAAGTTTGAAAAGTTAACATTTTATCTTTAGGTTTATTTTGGTTCTCCAACTACCACCATTCCGACCAATGGTTGGCCCTTTTCACCAATATTCCAAATACGACCTCTTTAGAGACACTATCAGTGGCCGACATGTGACAAATCAAAGAAGGAAAGCTGATAGATCTCATGATTCTTTGATTCATCGTCGTTCCTTTGTTGATTCGTGATGAAGAATAATCGAGCATCATTTGTGTCGTTATTAATCAACTGAATGAAGACAAACTTTATTCGATGAAACTATTATAGTTGGAAGGTTGAGAATAGGAGAAGAAATGATAGAAAGACTGGTCAATGATGAGAATGGATTTCAGTCATCAAAGAAAGAATAAAAAATCTTAAAAAAAAAATACAAATTTTTTATGATTTTACTTTAGAAAAAAATTATTAATTTTTTAAATTAAGATAAAAATAAAATATAATTTTATTTATTTTAATATTATTAATAAAAAAATTTAACCTTAATAAAAAAATCTTTGAATAAATAAAAAAAGATTAAATTTTTGATAAATATTTAAATTTTTAAAATTTTACCAATACAAACTTCTTTTTTTTCACCCATCCTTATGTGAGAAATACTCCTTTGGCCTTGTTATAATTTATGAGAAATTGTACAGAGAAGGTACAATTGAGGAGAGGATCTAGCCACAACCCCTATAAGAAAGAAGGCCTGGGAAATTAAAAAATTGAAAAGAGAATAGTAAAAAGGCTGTCAATTTGACCGACGGTGAATGTGATATCTGAAATGAAATGCACTCCCAATAAGTGAACCCAACCCTCACCATCTCTAATTTAAACTACAGTAAATTCTTTCACTGTCACACTCTTTAAATCTTTACATGCTATTCCTAGCTACCCTTTAGTACTCTCATGGCGGTTTCTTGTTAATTTTCTTTTCCCTGTTGTTTACACTTTCCACTTCCCCACACTAACATAAACATACCACCAAAATAGTACTCAAATCTCTGCCTCCTTGCCCATGTGATCTGTTAAAAAGTCTTATTTAATAAAAATAAGAAAGAAAGAAAGAAAGAAAGAGAGAGAGAGAGAGAGAGAGAGAGAGAGAGAGATTCATTTGTGTGTTTGTATTTGTCTTTTTCAATGTTTCTCTGGTTAATTTGTTTATGTTTTGTGTAGAAGCTGGGTAAATTATTGTAGTTTGATGTTGGTTTGGCGGCGTTGTGCCGTTTTTATTCTATTATTTCGTACTCTTTTAGTGCTTTAATTTGTGCATTACACCAAAAAAATTCCTTCCAGTCTTAGGTTATAATATATATAGAGATTATCATCAGTTTTCGTCTGTAAAAGTCACATGAGCCATGATGATAATCTGATCAGAACGAAATAAAACTATAATATATAGTACATGATATATTTATACATATATATATATATAAATAACCACCACCATATAAATATATATATGAGCTGCTGAACCAAAAAAACACTCTCCAGATTGCAAAGTTGAAGAAAATGAGTGGTGAAGGGTGGTGAATGTAATGAATATTGGTGGTGGTGGTTGTAGTTGTGATGATGATGATGATGAGGAGACAAGGAGAAGAATCAGAAGGGAGTACAAGATGTCAAGACTGTGGAAACCAAGCGAAGAAGAACTGTGTGTACATGAGGTGCAGGACATGCTGCAAGAAGAGAGGGTTTCAATGCCAAACGCACATCAAGAGCACTTGGATTCCTGCTTATAGAAGGCGCCAGAGGAGTCATCAACAGCTTCTTACTATTCATGAACAGCATCAACATCAGCTACTACTTCATCAGGAACATAACCCTAAAAGGCTTAGAGAAAATCTCTCTCCATCATCAGGTATGCAGTCACTTAGATCTATGTATATCATTTGCGTATCTTTAGTATGCGCCATCAATAGTGACTTAAATCAATATTTCTAGCTGCAAAATATGTTTTTTGGTTCTACTGTTAACTAAAATGTGAGTTATGTAGACAAAACCCAGTTCATAAAATTGAAGAGCCCAACAGTAAGGTGAAGTTAGTTATTAGTCTGTAAATTGCTAACTTTCTTAGCTTTTCTGTGTAGTTTGATTTGGTTTTACTTAGATTTAGTGCTAGGTTTTTTGTTTTTTTTTTTAATTTTAGGGTTACAAGTGGGGAATTTTCCGGCAGAAATGTGCTCGAACGCTACATTTCATTGTGTTAGAGTGAGCTCCATTGATGATGCGATTGATCAGTATGCTTATCAGACAACTGTGAGTATTGGAGGGCGTATCTTCAAGGGAATTCTCTATGATCAAGGCCCTGATCAAAGCTGCAATTACACTGTGGGTGAGAGCTCTTCCAGTGAGCCCCATCATCATCAACGATCTAATAATCCATTCAGTGTTGTTGCTACCGATCTAAACACCACCACTTCCGCTCCTACAGCAGCTGTTTATCCTCCTCCATACACATTCCCATTTAGCCCTTTCATGCCCGGTACGCAACTTTTCCCGCACCCAAAATCTTAAGCTTCCTTGTATCTTTGATTAATGAAACGCAATAAGAACATCATCGTGGTATTAATTTCTTATTCTTGTTATTGTTGTTGCTCTAGCTAGTATGACATATTTGGTCTCCAATATTAAACTAGAAAGTATGTTACAAGAGTGGAGAGAAGAAGACTAGAGAACTTAATTGACTATTTATGAAACTTCGAGGCCCTAACTATATGATCTTCTTTGTGATATATATATATATATATATGGTGCTGATAGATTTTGCAGTTTGTCTTCTTGTTGAATTCTTTATCGTTATTCTCTTCTAAGTATAGGATTATTTAACTTAATTGTTGTTTATCAACTTCAAAGCAACTTTTTCCCCGAATTCCCGTTCCCTTGCTGGGTTGAACCCTGGCTATTTATCATCTTCTTATATATTTTGGAGGGACAAACCATAAAGATTTCCACAGAAATTTTTAACTATTTATATTTGAGGGTTGTTTCACCAATGCACATGGACATCAAACCCAAAATATTCATCAAGAATACACACAATACACAGCACAAAATCATGCATACAGCCCGATATTGAACTCTTCAGTACTTATATATTATTAACGTAAATGTGTTGATGCAAAGATATGCAGCCACCTGCAATCTTGTTTACTTAACTTTCAAACAGTTAATCACCTGTTTGATTATAATTATCAGTAGGCAACTATTTGGTAGCTTTATTAATTTGCTTTTTGTTTTGTGGCAGCTGGTAGAGTGATGGGATTATTTTAAGTTGATTCAATGCATGCATAAACATCTGAACAAATTCTTTTTTCTACTAGTACAGCATTTATAAATATATATAGTTTAATGGTTGAAAACTTAAACCTGGAGGAGAATCGGCCGTAGGGGCTATGAGAGCTAAGCCTCTCAAGGTTGAATTGTTTAAGGGTTTAGAGAGAAAAAGACTAGTTAGGCATCTTGTGAATTTTTAGATCGTGATAATAACTTTAATTGGAAACCACTGCGTAAGCGCCATGCTTAATATTTTATAACAAAGTTGCGACCTTTCATAATCACACTAACCATGGCAAAAGATAATTGATACCCACTGGAATATGAATATATCCGCTTACCATAAAAAAAAATATGAATATATCCTCTTCAGTACTCGAAAAAAGAACCAGCTGCTGCTGCAGGTTAATTTTATACACAGAAGTCTTTGTTTTTCAGTCTTGAATACACTGTTGATTCTTCTCATCTCCCAGATTGAGCTTCGAAATGGCTTTCACTATTTAGTCTTGAAAAACAAACTCCTTAACTTGTGTAGGAAGAGATCCTGCAATTAGCTACGATGCCGAGAGAATTGATATATAAAATATAAAGTAGCCCAAAAGTAAACTTCTTAGTGATGGGTTTTTTAGGTTAGATTAGAATATAACACCATATAATTAAGTAGCATAAGGGTTCAATCAATAAATAAACTATGCAACTCAACTTAAAGAAGAATGTTGTTCTTTAGCCCTTTTTGTTTTAGCTTTAGTAAATTAGTGAAGGAGAATGTTATAGATGCTTTATCTCAAAACCCTAAACAGTATTCACTTAATTTATTTCATTTGCTTTTATGAAATATACTTTCATTATCTAGCTATATGGCAAGAAGGTGTATAAAAAGAACTTTATCTTAAAAGGTTGGTCGATTGATAAATGTAGATTACATTATAAACAAAGTTTAGGTGTTACCCTATGATTTATTAATTACTCTAATCAGCTGTTCCTGTGCATATTGCATTGGAATAAATTAACTTAAAAAGTTCTACTTTGTGTTCATGATGTAACTCTTTGTGTTGCATATTGAGAAAGTCCTTGGAAAAAGTATGCTTTGATTCTTTGTCATTAATTTAATTTAATTTTTTTAATCTTAGCTTATAATCTTGATTATTAAAATTAAAGTATGGTAATGAAAGTCGTTGATCATTGGCAAAAAATGTACAAAACTACCATAAATGTAGATGAGCTCTTAGTTATATATAGAATCTACTAGTGGATGGAATCATATACAGAATCACTTCCATCATTTAAAAATTTAATATGGGAAATGAGTTGCTTACACAGTGAAAGTAAAGGATGCCATTAAACTTTCCGGTTTCTGGGAAATGGTCAGCTAAGTTAGGTTTTAGTTTCGAGTTCGACTTCAAGTATGAATCCATAAATTTTTAGAACAAATGGGTTTGTTATAAAGCAACACCATAACAAAATTTAATACTTATGCCGTGAAACTTGTGAACTATTATATACCAAAGCTAAAGAGTTAATCATTTTGGTTGATGCTTTGCCGGAGACTTTTGCATTTTTCACCTAACAGATTTGACATAAACCTAACCCACTATTCTAAATAGGCCAAAGGCCTATTTCCCACCCAAGTTTAAGTCTGTACTCAAAGTTATACCTGTAAGATTTGAAAAACCAAAAATCTCACTCATTTGTTTAAAATTTCAGTTATAGTTAGGAATAAAATCATTGTTTAATAAAAAAAATTTAAAAACTAAAATTTTATTATGTTTGCCTCCTTAGTTTAAAAATCTCATAATTCTCCCACTTTAAGTTTGAAAAATCAAAATTTTCCCTTTAGAGTTTGCAAATCGTCATCGAAGACTGTCGTTTTTGGTTGCATTAGCTCTTCCTCCTAGCTTAAATTTCCATGTCGATCACATCTTAGCCACCAATGAAGCCTATTTCCTTTGAGGAAGATGATTTCATCTTCTTCAGAGGAAATAGGCTTTGTCGATGGTTGAAATGTGATCGAAAAAGAGAGTTAAGTCAGGAAGAGAGCCAACGTGACCAAAGATGACAAAGTTCATCATCTTCGATGACAGTTTGCATACTTTAGAGGAAAAATTTTAATTTTTCAAACTTCAGGTGAGGGGGAATTATGATATTTTCAAACTGAGGGGCGTACAAAATAAAACTTTAGTTTTTTTGTTAAATAATAGGTTTACCCTTAACTCTAACTGAGATTTTTAACAGATAGATGAAACTTTTGGCTTTTTAAATCTCATGGGTATAACTTTGAGAACACACATAAACTTAAGTGAGAAATTGTCCTTTGGCCTTCTAAATATTAATTTAGCCGCTGATTCAAGTACTAATAAACAACTTTTGGTAGTTCAATTTCTAAATTGTGTTCGCTGTGGCTAAACTCGATGTTATCACATGATTGAATGACTTTGAATTAAGAATCAAATAATATTCAATCATATGATGATATATATAATTAAAAATAAAATAACACATAATTATGTGATAACATGTATATATATATATATATATTTATATATTTAAAATAAATATATATATAATATTGTTCATAGATATGTATAGTTTTATTGCTTATGGTATACCATTATCATATTTATATCTTTTATAAATACACATTTATTTGTACTTTTTATTCATTGAGAACTTTTGATTGTAAAGGTCTTAGAATTATAGAACTATAAATATATATTGGAACTTATGTAATAATTTCATTTTCATTAATAGATTCAGATTGTTTTTTAGGTGGAGAGGTAGTAAGAGATAAGAAATTATTGATATTGTGATTGTCTTTTATTGTTGTAAGAGACTCTAATTTTTTCTAATTTGTTATTAATAATTTGTTGAGTATTTTAAATTAAATCTATTCATTTGTTTAGTATTCTAAATTAAATTTATTGTTTATATGTTTGATCAACTATTCCACAAAAGTCAGTATATAAATAGTTTTATATTTAATATATAAACTTTAATGGTTAGTAAAATTAATAGAATATTAGAATTTTAAAAATAAAAGTTTAGGTTCGAGTTTCTGTCACGTTTGTGAAATCTTGACTTATCTGATGTAATAGTTATGAGTCTGATCATTGTATCTCAAGTTAGATAGAGAGATAAAATAATATTTAATTATATATATATATTCATTTATATACTCAAAATAAATACGTATAATATTACTAATTTTTTATCTGATATTGTCTATTAATGTTAAAGAATTTTAGTAAAATATATTAAATTATCATATTATTTTTTATTATTTTATTTTTAAAATTAATAAAATAAAAAAATTAGATATCATTTCTTTTCATTTTTACCTATTTTTCTTTTATTATCCTCTTTTTTCCGACTATCTATCCCACACTGTCAACCTTTCAATCCATCCACTCTCTCTTCTCCATTTGATCCAATCATCAGTGAAACAATATCTTGTCATAGCTGAGATATTGTGATTATGACGATCTTGGCTCTTCAACCTCAAAGCAGCGAGTTTGTGGCCGAACTTCATCCTCACATATCCACCTCTCATTGACGGCTATGAAGAAGAAGGTGCTGGTAATGCCGAACGGGGAGTGAACTTCTCATTCCCAAACTGTGCCAACTGGTATTGAGGACTTGAAGTTCTAGTAGGTGGAGATCCGATGAAAAATGGTTGCGGCGATAAAGCCGCCCGATTACCAACCAAAAAAAAAAAAAAAATTGTGAATGGAAGTGTTTGATCCAATTTCTTTAAAGTTTCATACTCTAATCTACTTTCAGGTTAACATGAAAAAGAAGAAATTTTTAACTCAAATCTCCTGCAGCAATTAGGAGTCAAGGAAAAGTGTTACAAAGGAAAATCAACAATGGAAGAAAAATACCTTTGCGAAAATTAAAATCCAGGAGTTCAGTCCCTGCTTTAGAATCTCTGATCTCACTTTGATAACTGATTTTGAAGGAAATGGAAAAGAAAAAAGAAAATTAAAAAAACACTTTATAAACAAGTTTTATATATAAAAGATCCTCTTTTATCACTTAAATTACTCTGTGGAGATAATTAAAAGAATTATTAAATCAAATTAAATAAACTTTATACCGTCACATAAAAAATATAAGAAAATTAAAGTTTTGATTTTTGTTATTTTTTTAATGAAACATAAAAAGCCACAAAAATATTCCATTGATGACTCAAATGTGTTAAGAAATTACAAATATGATCTCACATTACAGAGAAAAATATTGTGGCAATGGTTTAGGGTTTAGGCGATGAGACCCGAACAATCTTCTATTGAGGGTATCAACAATTAGGGATTTTAAATAATTTCATGAGTTGAATTGCTATTTTTCAAATTTTTTAAAGAGTGAAACTATTATATTTAAGTATTTATAAGAATAATAAAATTATTTTTTAAAACTAAATTTAATTTTAAGTGAAAATTTTATTGATGCATACTGTTTTGGCCTGAGCTTCAGTGGCAAAATGTAATTTACTCTACTCATACTTCTCTTTATAATAAAACTATATATACATATTTTTAGCATACAAATAGATACATATTTGATATATATCATTAAATAATTAAATAATTTTGAATTAAAAATCAAATAATATTTAACTATATTATGATATATTAGGGTTAGATTAGAATCGAACTCGAGTTTAAGTTCAGTTTAAATAAATCAGAAACGAGCCAACCCTAAATGAATTTAAGCGAGCTCAAGCTTGTAACTTCGAGCTCGAATTCGAGCTATTTGTTAAACTCTCAAATTAAAAATTTTGATATAAAATGACATCGTTTATATCAATATATACTAAAACGATATCATTTTAATAACGAGTTAGTTAAAGCTTGAGCTCATTTATACAAGCTTGACAAACCTGAATTCAAATTCGATTTGATTCAAATATAACCCTCTCTTAAAAGTTAATTTTGCACAACATTGCTCTTATATGTGGAGAAGCTTTCTATGACACGACAATCATTTGGCTTTTGTACCTCCCTTTGGCTCATTATTTTACTTACTTGGAGTTTCGGACTGGTCACCTTGGCTTCACCATTTTCATGTCAACGCGTCATTGTCAATCCCACTTTTACCATGAGCCTTTGCAAGCTAGCCAGAAAGCATACAAAGGCAATCTGATTTAGTTGAGAAAAGATACATATATCATAAGTGGGGTTGCAAATGAAGATATAATTGAAATTGGGTAATATTATAAATAAATATTATCATATGATTAAATATTATTTTATTTTTAATTTAAAATTACTCGATCTTCTAGAGAGAATGTGTATTCAAAAAATGTGTTACTATTTAGATTTAACTTCAAACATGCACACGATCATATTTTAATATAAGCGGAAATAAAGTAAAGGTTGAAATCTCAATACTTAACAACATTCATAAAACCAATATGAAAATTTTACAGATAAAACATGGAAGAAATATTTATAAAAAATCAAATATAACAAGAAGTCCAATTGTATTATTGTGAGAATAACAATAATAATAAAAATGACATATCACATAAGCCAACATTCCCCTCATGCACTACTAATCGTCAACTTGCATCTCATGGCAATTGCTTACCTACAAAACATTAAAAAAAAAAAAAAATGTGGGTTTTCTCACTTAGTTAAGTAAGCTAACGTCTAGGCACCTCCATTTCACTTCACTTTCTTGACCTTCCATGTTTCTTTTAGCTTTTACATGTTTTATCTTATAACTTCGTCATTTATGATATAAATTATTATATCTGGATATGATGATATCATATGCAATGCATATTTTTTATCAAATATTATTATTGATACATTGTATCCTCTTTCATTGAGTTATTCCTCTCCTTTGTAAACTAAGAAAATATTTTTAAATCACTTTCAGAAACTTGAAGATATTATTAATAGTTGTCTAGTGACACTCATTTGGATTCAATTGATATCTAATACATATTCAAAGTATATGAGACAATAACCTAAGTGCATAATGTGACATACATGGAGATGGTGGGGTGGGTTGACCCATGGGCTAGGCTAAGCAGCCTATGGTAAATATAAGACCAACGACTCAACCTTATATATATATAGTCAAACCCTACAATACTAGATTAGCTTAAAATTAATTAATTTTTTAAAATTATGTTTTTCTAAACTATTTTTCAATTATTAAAATTGATGATAGTATTCCAAATATTTTATTGATAAGCTCTCACTTGTAACAAAAGAATATCATGGTTACATCATGAAAAATGTTATAACATAGTATAAATATATTAATTTACATATTGTATAATTACAAAAATGAATATAATAATATATATATCATCTATTTACTCATCTTCAACATCAAAATTTGTGAATTCTTCAAATATAGCTTTAGCAATAGAAATTTTGTAATTTGAATTCAGTTTTAATCCAATTTTTTATACACATGATTGTCTCAATCATGTGTATAATAATAAATAAATAAATAAATAAATATTTTAAATAAGGCTTCTATTGTGTGGTAGAATTCTATCACACAACAAAAGCAAGGCTTCTACCCTCAAATTAATTTTTTTAATATATATATACAGTAACAAGTCGGGTTGAGCCTTATCGTATCGAGCTTTTATGCTAGGCTTTAGGTTGAGTCTTAGCTAGCCCAACCCATTTGACATCTCTAGGCATACATGATGAATCTAATTGTAAATGCATATGAGATCTTACTAATCTTCTTTCTTTCTTTTTTGGTCTAAGGATACATCTCTTTAAAGACTTCAATGCCATATGACATTGGTAGAAATTCTCTCTTGAATTCTTTCATGTTAAATCTCTTTAACACATTGTCCAAGTATGTGCTTTTATTTAGGTCAAACAGTTTACATAATCTATCACCATAAATCTTTGTTCTGAGGATGCAAACTGTTTCTCATAGGTTCTTCATGGAGAAGCACTTAGATAATGAAGCTTTCATCGACTTCAAGTTTGGTACATCTTTTTTTATAATGAATATGTTATTGACAAATAATACTAGAAATACCACTATGCTCCCACTCACTTCTTGTATACATATAACTTATCTTCATTTTTTATGAAACGAAAATCTACTACAACTTCGTTAAAACAAATATTCCAACTCCTATAAGTTTGCTCTAGTACATAGGTGGGTCTTTACAACTTGTACACCTTATTAGCTTGTCCCTTAAGAACAAAACCATTAGGTTGGCCATAAACACATCCTCTATAAGGTTTCCACTTAGAAAAGTTGTTCATGGTATACAACAATCACAAGCAAAATCTTAATTGACTTAAGTATCGCAATTGATGAAAAGATTTTATCATAATCAATCTCATATTTTTGTTTGAAACAGTTAACAACCAATCATGTTTTATACTTATACATGTTACATTCCATGTTAGTTTCTTTTTGAATACTTAATTACACCCTATAGGTATTATCCCTTTGTGTGAATCTACCTAAGTCTATATTTAATACTAATACATAAAATTCATTTCAAATTTTACAATTTTTAGTTATTTGATACAATTTGGACATGTTTAGCGTCTTCTTAGGTCATAGGCTCATCATCTTGGATGATCAATACATCATTTTGTCAAGTTACAAGAAAATCATATTTTTCATGTTCATGACGTACTTTTCCATATTTATATAACTCATGTATACTTTGGGGTGGTTTACTTTGTTCTACTGGTAATAAAGTAACCTCACAATGTTTGACCACCTCATGCGTCATATCACCCAGTCCAAGATTTATGGTATTTTGTGCGATTGTAACTTCATCAAAGTTTTGTCATCAAATACTTTTGATCAAGATCAGAAAATCACAATAAAGCACAAAAATTATATAAATATTTAACAAATAAGAATAATTTACGATGGGCTCGGCTGGCCATTTCTACCACACGGCCCAGCCTGTTCCATCACATACTAACACGGCGCCAAACGTATAGTCATTTCCCGCCAAATCGCCTTAACAAACACTTTGTGCCCGTATCTCTGTCCTCCAACTCCGAATCCCTCTCTCTCCCGCTCGCTCTTTGTCGCCATGGCCTCCGATTCCGATTACGCCAACTTCAACAATGGCGGTGAATACTTCTATATTTCATCTTTATTCATTTTATGACTGTCACTCTTAGCATTTATTTTGATTTATTTTTTCATATTTTCAGGTCCGTCTTCTCCAGATGACTCGTTTTCGACTCCAATCGACAACACGTTGTCGTCACCCGCCAACAATTCGCGCCCTCGTCGTGGTCGGGGTAATGGACGGCGCCGTTCCTCAACACCCTCAGCCTATGCAACTACTCCACCTGCTAATCACTCCCGCTTCGCCTCGTCAGCGGAGACCCCAACCACTACTCCATCTCGTTCCAATCGCAGAACTGGCGGCCGAAAATCCGCAATGTCACCGTCTTCGACCGATGACGCTCCACCAAGTTCAGAAGCGGGGGACGACATGGACGAAACTACCCCTACCTTTGTTTGGGGCACTAATATTAGTGTTCAAGATGTGAAGGGGGCAATTCAGATGTTTCTGAAGCACTTTAGAGAGAGTGCAGAGTTGTTAAGTGGTAGTGAAAGTGAAGTTTTTAGAGAAGGGAAGTATATGAGGGCTATAAATAGGGTTCTTGAAATGGAAGGAGAGTGGATTGATGTTGATGCACATGATGTGTTTGATTATGATTCTGATTTGTATAACAAAATGGTTAGGTACCCTCTCGAGGTTTTGGCCATTTTTGATATTGTGTTGATGGATATTGTTAGCTTGATTAATCCTTTGTTTGACAAGCATGTGCAAGTTAGGATTTTTAATCTCAAGAGCTCTACTTCGATGCGAAGTCTCAACCCATCTGGTTTGGTTTTTTATTTTCTAGTGTTTTTGATTGAAATTTGTGCAATGATAATTTTGGCTGATTTTAGTGTGATTTTATTTGTTTAGATATTGAGAAGATGGTCTCATTGAAGGGGATGATAATTCGGTGTAGTTCAATAATACCAGAGATTAGGGAGGCGGTATTTAGGTGTCTTGTATGTGGATACTATTCAGACCCTGTTGTGGTGGATAGAGGTATATTCTTTTGACTGTTCTGTTTATTGTTTTAATGTTGTAGAATATGTTGTTTGCTTGACTATTGTGTGTCATCAGGACGAATAAACGAGCCTACTCAATGCTCGAAGCAAGAGTGTGTGGCTAAAAATTCTATGACAATGGTGCACAATCGATGCAGGTAACTCAAAGCTTTTGTTTTTAGCTAAGCTGATTGACTCAATGTTGAGCAAATTGTGGTGATCTTTGAACTAAGCTAGTTTATCAATGTGTTCTATTAAATGATTTTCATATTTTGGTGAGTTTATTCTGGCTATTCCTTTCATTATATAGCATACAAACTTTGTAATACTATGAGAGTTGGGAGTGTACAATTTAGTAAAAGCTAAATTGATTGGCGTAGTTGTTCCAAGAAATGGAAATATAAACTTTGAATTGGAAGTTCATGGTGTGCCGGATAACTATGAGAATATAACAACTCTTACTGCTTCAAAACTCAGGTTCGCTGATAAGCAAATTGTGAGGCTGCAGGAGACACCTGATGAGATCCCTGAGGGTGGAACACCTCATACTGTGAGCTTGTTGATGCATGACAAGCTGGTGGATGCCGGAAAGCCAGGTGACAGAGTTGAGGTAAAACCCCAATATATCTTGTTGTATGATCTCAAAATGGTTCCAGATCATTATTAATGTCTGATCTTTTTTCCCTTTTTTTAACAGGTCACTGGGATTTACAGGGCTATGAGTGTCCGAGTTGGGCCAACACAGAGAACTGTGAAATCATTATTTAAGGCATGTATTTGATCTGCTATCCACTTATTTGATTCTCTTTAATATTGATATGGTCTGAATGTAAGGAGTTCCTTCTTTTTATTGCAGACCTATATTGACTGTCTTCATATAAAGAAAACGAACAAATCAAGAATGCTTGTTGAGGATCATATGGAAGTTGATAATAGCCAACCTAGAATTGAGGAAGAAATCCAATTTGATGAGTCAAAAGTATATCTCTCTTCTCCTTAGGGAAATGTTCAATTTATATTGTATATAATATGCTCATGCCTTTTTTTTATAACATCACAGGTGGAGCAATTGAAAGAGCTGTCAAAAAGACCTGATATATATGAAACATTGACCAGGTCTTTGGCACCAAATATCTGGGAGTTAGATGATGTGAAGAAAGGTCTTCTTTGTCAGGTATTAGTTTGGCCCCTGAATGTAATGACTGCTTTATCGAGATTCCAATATGTTATTTAATATCATATAATCTTGAGATTCTGATATGTAAGTTAATATCATATAATTTTGCACTTAAATGATGATGTCCAGTTTGTCAACCTTAATGTAGCTTTTTGGCGGGAATGCCTTGAAGTTGCCATCAGGTGCTAGCTTCCGTGGTGATATCAATATCCTTCTTGTTGGTGATCCTGGAACTAGCAAGTCCCAATTGCTCCAATATATACACAAACTGTCTCCACGAGGCATTTACACCAGTGGAAGGGGAAGCTCTGCTGTTGGTTTGACAGCTTATGTCACAAAAGATCCTGAAACCGGGGAAACTGTATGATAACATCTTTTGTGCGATCTTTCTATACTCTTTTCATCCTTCTCTCACCTATAAATTGTGCATTTGTGAAGGTTTTTGATATTAATGACCTAATTTGTAGGTCCTGGAGAGTGGAGCTTTGGTTCTGAGTGATAGAGGTATCTGCTGCATTGATGAATTTGACAAAATGTCTGAGAATGCAAGGAGCATGTTGCATGAGGTTGGTTGTCTTTCCCCAACTAAATTGAGTCTTGTGATCTAGGAAAGATTTTACACGAACTATTTTCCCTTACACAAATGTTTTTGTAGATTATAACATTGAGATGTGCTTGCTTTTACATTGCCACACAAGATTCAGCCTGTCTTCCTAACTCTTCACATTTGGTCCACTTACACACAAATTTCAGTTGACCATTGTATAAAGCGCTCAGTTTATTTTATTTTAATTTATTTTTTATTTAAAAAGATCAGAAAAGGAAATCATTTAACTTGTTTCTGATTTTCTTGATATATTCATAAATGAAATCTTTACTTCCTGTATTTCTTCTGAAGGATGTGTTAAATTTTACTTCAATATCTCCCAGGTGATGGAGCAGCAAACTGTTTCAATAGCAAAGGCTGGAATAATTGCTTCCCTAAATGCCAGGACTTCTGTATTAGCTTGTGCAAATCCAAGTGGCTCACGCTATAACCCTCGCTTGTCTGTGATTGACAACATACACCTTCCTCCTACCTTGTTGTCCAGGTAAGAAGATGCCATTTGTATCCCATGCAATCCATAAATTGACATGTGCTTTTGTTTAAACAGTCAATACATACTAATGCAAGACTATTCATTAAAAATACTAGATGGCCATTGCTAACTAGAGCTACTTCAATTGCTGATCCTTTGCAGGTTTGATTTGATCTACTTGATTCTTGACAAAGCTGATGAACAGACAGATAGACGACTTGCTAAGCATATTGTTGCCTTACACTTTGAGAATCCTGAGGTCTGGTTTACTATCACAACTCTCTTTTTAGAGGGACCTATATTGGGAAATTTTTTTGCTGATCAGTAGATTACTTGTATTCACTTGCAGAGTGCAGAGCAGGGTGTCCTAGATGTTGCTACATTAACTGAATATTTGAGCTATGCCAGAAAGCATATTCATCCACAGTTATCTGATGAAGCTGCCGAAGAGTTAACTCGAGGATATGTTGAGATGAGGAGAAGAGGGAATTTCCCTGGCAGCAGCAAAAAGGTTTGGAGCTAATAATTTATTTATGACATTTCCTCCTTCAGTTCTCATCCATGATTGTTTGACAGAATTGATAACGAATCTTTTAGACTCATAAGAGTTTCTCATTTTATTAATTAATATACAACTAAGGTTATGACACTCAATCAAGTAACTTTAAGGGCACTAAGAATAATCTGTAAACTGAATTTGTATTTTTTTCCCCACACGACTTTACTCTCAAGGTGGTTTCACCCTTGATATTTTCCTGATGTATTGGCAAGTATCTAATTCAATTTTATTACTCATACTCAAGAGCTTCAGATATAGTGTCTTATCAGAGCTCTGAATGCGAAGTTTTGAGTCATATACTTTCTGGTTTTTAAATATGTAAAAATGCCTCATATATGCATTTGTCTTGGACTGGTAATTTAACAGGTGATAACAGCAACACCTAGGCAAATTGAGAGTTTGATACGCCTTAGCGAGGCCCTAGCTCGCATTCGATTCTCAGAGTGGGTTAGTGTTATTGCCCTTATGTTGCTTGACAGTGAAAGTGGTTCAACATGAATGTAATATATATATGTTTGTTATCCTGCAAGTAGGTTGAAAAGCTTGATGTAATGGAGGCATTTCGGCTCCTGGAAGTTGCAATGCAACAGTCAGCTACCGATCATTCTACTGGTACTTAGTTAAAAGCACTTCAATCACCATTTTGCTTGATCTTTTTTACCACCTAGATAAACAGGGTCTTAAAATGTTATTTTTAACTTCCCTTAAAGGAACTATTGACATGGATCTCATAACTACTGGAGTTTCGGCAAGTGAACGGATGAGACGTGATAATTTGGTATCCACAACACGCAACATAATTATGGAGAAGATGCAACTTGGAGGGCCCTCAATGCGCTTGATGGAGGTGTGCCAAATTACTTGAATTAACCTCATTACATTTGATGAAAGGCATATATAACATTGTTTTCAAAACCTTAAATATTGTAGTTACTGGAAGAGCTGAAGAAGCTGAGTTCTGGAAGTGAACCTCACCTTCAAGATGTAAGTATATACCAGTCTTTCTCACTCTGGAGCTGAGTTGAAGCGAATGAACTGACTGATGGTTATTCTTGTTGTGTAATTCAGCTGAGAGGTGCACTTACAACACTTGCAAGCGAGGGATTTGTAGTCGTCCACGGTGACAGTGTGAAAAGAATATGATCGGAATTCCTTAATATAACTCTTACCAGTTTATAATTGTACTTGTACTATAAGAGAACTATAAGCTTGGTTACGGCATGTGGGTTACAATTATATCACATGATTGTATATGTTTCTTTCTGCAGTTTAGCTACCATGATTAATTTAATGGAACTAGAATATTTACCATTATGTTATAAATTTCTCATAACCCTGTGGTGGTTTTTAACTGGAGTTAAAACTAAAGTTAAGTATTTTTTAACGTGATTAATCAATTTTTTGTTCCTGCTTTTGCAATAATGTTTAATAATGTGCAAATATTTCAAAAATTAACTGATTATTCTATTTTGATACAGAATGCAACTTACAGTAGGAAAAGAAAACTTGAAAATACCGCTGGCATATAAAGTTTTTCCATTCACGATATTTTAAAGTGTAGGTTACCACCAAGAACCATCGGAATGTAAAGGCAAAAATATGATTCATACTAATCTAGGAGCAAAAAAAAAAAAAAAAAATTGAAAGAACTTGATGTGCATAATGATCAAAAAATAAAGTTATAATAGTATCATAAAGTAAGTCTAAGAATAATTACTGAGATGAAAAGTGAGTCCACTTATATTGTCAATGGAGGTGGGATATAATGAGGTAAGAAATGGAAATATTTTTTTGTTTTAAATTAATGGTGGTTCTAATCATACATCCTTAAAACTATTTAATTTGAGGGTGAGTATGGGTATACCCTCACAAAGACCCAGATTCATTCTTGTTAAAGTAGTCTCTTTGTCATTCTGAGTCACCAATATTATGGTCAAAGTACTATAATTTTTTCTTTTCAATTGAGATCGATTACTTATATCTACACTCAAAACTGAGGTCTCCAATACCTTAGATGTCTCTACTTGTGGGGTATTACACTCCCTTAGATTTGTAATACTAGTCACCTCTTGTCTTTATAAAACAACATAAGTGATTTTTTCTTTATCCATAACTCATGTTGGCTCAAAAGGGCCACCCAAACAACCATGGAGTCTTCCTTAGGCTATCTAATTCTCATCATAATTATAACAAAGGTCTTGAGCTCGCCTCTTTTGCATCTCATCCCAAGTGAGTCGTTTCATTAGTGAAGTAGATTTCAATTTCGTCAGCGAAGAGTCAAAAGTAGTCCTATTGAATGGACGTGTAGCCTTCTTTTGCTGGTTCAACTGCTCGTCTCTCATCCTGGCTAAACTGATAGCTTCCTTCAAGGATTTTGGCTTAAATATCCGAATTCCATCTGCTATTTCAATTTTAAGACCTCCTATAAAGGCACCTACCAATGCTTTTGGGTCCAAGCTTGCACTATATTTCCCAATCTCTCAAATTCCTTCTGATAGTCACGTAAGGATCCTGTTTGTCTTATTTTTGATGAGCACTCATCAAAATCCTCACAATCCATAGGACCAAAACGAGACCATAATTCTTCTACAAAAATGCCCCATGAGACCTTCTTCCCTTCCTCCTGATAAGCCCGACGGATCCATTGCCACCATTGATTTGCTTCTCCTTCTAGATGAAAAGAAGCCAAGGCCACCTTTTGTGTCTCCAAAGTGCCCTGGTATTCAAAGAATTGGTTGACACGATTGAACCATTCAGTTGGATCATCGCCAGAATACGTGGGAAATTCCAGCTTAGCCAACTTGGAGGAAAACATTGGTCGTCTGCCTTCTGTGTTTTCACGAGAACACCCATTGGAGGTCTGCCTGCTGCCTTCGTTAATATTGCTAGAGAGAGGGTCTTGCCTTGTAAGCAAGACTTCAGAGATTTTGCTAATGGCAGTTTCTAGATGATGTAGTTTGTCAGTAACACCGAACTCCATTCTACTCAATTTATCCTGAAGTCCCCCAAAACCTACTTCTAAATTCTCAATTCTTTCCTTGTTGGTAGCCATATTGTATAGCTCTGATACCAAATGATTGGCCCCAGTCACAACTAATTAGAATTTTGAAAGAAAGTACTCTGCTTAAGGTGAGAATGAACCTTGCAATGTTATTGAAATTTCTGTTCTGCTTTATTGCTATTCAATAGAGTTTAAATACATCCCAGGACTCAACTACTTCTTTAAACAAAAGGAACGACTAGTTGACAATAAAATAGCCAACAATTATTGAATGAAAATATTCTCCTATTGACCTATTCTTAAGCCATAATCTGTATACAACACAGTCCACGTCATACGTCGTACGCCGCCTTGTTTGTCCCACGCAAATTACCTCTGCCTCAATCCTCATACCTTGAGTTCTTGATAGGCACTCGAGTTGACCTTTTTGGTTTATCACACTGCCTCATCGCTATCGTCACCTTTAATTCTATCGCCTGTAAAATGTAAAGGAATAAAGTGAATATAAAATTTAGTAAGTAAAGATGATCTCCTACAAAGTCTCAATTTGTCCCCTTTTTTTTACTACCTAAGTTATCTTAATCTTGATCTTACGTTGTCAGTATTTAACCTGAATATCAAGGAATCAACTAACCTACTCTAGTGACTACTCTCTAGGCAATCTCTTTCTAGTCTAAATTGTCTAATCACTTATCGCCATTCAACGAACTCATGGTCTTGGCTAAATCAATCAATGGACCCTTAATCAATAGACTTTTTATGTCTAAGTAAGTCCTAGACCTCCCCCAATCAACGAATTATCTATGTCTTAAAAAGTCGTAGTCAATTGACAGACCCATAGTTTTGGCAATGATATATCTCTTAATATGAAGATATTAATTATCGAACTTTACTCTATTTACAAGTATGTCTAAGTCACGAGTACTCATTTACTAGCCTAATAATCTCAATCTCTATGTCCTATAGGTATTGAATAATCACGAATTTCAGTGGGATATCTAATCCTTATTGATACCAAATCTCTTAAAACACTCTTAGACTTATCTCAATCCAATTCATTCTCTATCTAGGATTTTCTCTCTCTTTGATCATATAGACTCTCCTCTTGAGTATTTTTCTTATTTTTATACTGAATCTTTCTCTCGGGTATCTTACCCTTTAGGTATCTCTCGACAACTCTTGACCTTAAATCTAAATTACATTAATTACAATTTTTATTAAATCCTAAATCATATTTAGCTTACTCATAATTAGTTTACTTCCATATATTTTTTTCCTTCGAAATATGATATATCTTCGATCATACTCAAATGTACGAATTGATAGATTGACATACAATTCAACCTAATTAGAATCTGGGTGTACATCACCAAAATTGATTAAAGTTCAACATGTTTTCTTTTATCATACGCAGAACTTTATTTCAAAACCTATTTATGACAGCGAAAAAAGATTTTCAACAAAATTAAAATCGGCAACTATCAAAAAGAAATTTATAGGTTGATTCACGAAGCAACTTGTGGCCGAATTTTCAATTAGAAATCCAATTCAAACTCACAACTCGAAAGCATCACGTTCAAGACCGCATGTAGTACTTATACAAGGTACCTTTTAAAAGTTCATCGAGGTCCTAGATAGGTAGATTTGCTAACCAAAACATGGTATGTTATCCAACCAACATCATCACATAGTGTACTAATTTCTCTTTATAGATTGATTCTTGGGGTACTTGTGGTCTAATTTTTCAATTAGAAATCAATCCAAACTCATAACCCAAATCATCACATTCAAGAGTATATGCGATGGTCTCGCATGGTACCTTTCATAAACTCATTGACATCCCAATAGACATATTTTTTGGCTCAAACATGGCCTATCATCTAGCCCAACAACTTCTTTAAACATGCAATAGTTTTTTCTTTTTTCCATAAATCCTTCTCTTACAGTGCCCATGGAAGCATTCTAGGCCCCTTGCATCTTTCACAACATGCAAAAAAAATGCTAACACATGCAAGAGGAACACTCTAGCAACGAAATTCACAAGCAACACAAGAAAAATAAAAACTCAAGACTTGTCTCTTTTCTTTAAATGAATTAGACCATAAACAAGGTTCAGGTAGCAAATCATCACAACATGCAACACGTAAAACACATAAAGATTTCATCCACACATATTCAAGATTCAGGGATTGTTTTCTTGCAATGGTTGCACCAAAATCTAATGCATAAAGCCAACAAGAATCAACCCTAAGCATGCACAAAAACTAGGCCAAGATTCATGCAAATCAAAAGAAAAAGAAGTCATCCTTACTTACCTGCAATTTTCTCTAGTGAGGTTGGCAGTAGGGTTGATTTCTCCCTCCTTTTGTGCTATTGATTCTCTCCTCCAAGGTTATTGACTTTACTCCTCTTCCTTATCGATTGTTCCTTCTCCCACAACTCTCTCTTTGGCTATTTTTGTGGAAGAAGATCCTTGTGGCAATCGACTAAAATAGGTGGTAATCTCATCTAATTTAGGATTCCTTTTTGTTCTTTTGTTTTTCTTTCTTTAATCCACATGAATCAACCATCAAGCCCAAACAAGGTCTCATCCTTGTTTTCAGCTTAATTGAAATTCTATTTCTACTTTTGACCTAGATTCAATTCGAATCTAACTTGAATCAAAATAAAATCCAAGAAATGATATCAATGCCCATATAATGTATTTGAGGGTGTTACACTAATAACACTTGAAACCATACTTTGCTCATTCTAGATCCACAAGGGAAGAAACATTTCATGTAATGTAACCCAAACTAACACTTAGATCTGTGATTTTTATCAAAAACACAAAACCTATCAAAAGACATTACATGCTCAAATCCATAAAATTTTCATGCTTGCATGGAAATGGATTTGCAGCATGATAAGACATCACATAACCCTTAATCCCAAATCTTGAACCCTAACCCTAATTGTACGCCCTAACTATAAACCATAAATGCAAAACCCTAAATCATTTGAAACCCTAAAACCATAAACCTTAAATCCTAAATTAAAAATCATAAACCATAAACTGCAAATGATAAATCCTAAAATGTAAACCACCAAACATTTTATACCCTAAATATCAAAACCCTAAGCCCATAAACTGTAAATCAAAAATTGTAAACCATAAACCCAAACCTTAAGCCGTAAACCTTAAATAGTGAATCATAAACTCTTAATCTCAAACTGTAAACCCTAAATTGAACTCTAAATCAATAATACTCATCTATTACTTAGTTATAACTTATATTAATCATACTTATTAATTGTAGATAAATTTAAAGTTTATTGTATTGTTTCAATTTTTACAATTAAAAATTGAATTAAAGTTTTTAGGGTGTAATAAAATTAATAACATTAAAGTGTAAAAATATGGTAAAATTTATAATTTTAAATTTGTAAAAAAATTAATATAAACAAGATGGGCCCAAGGGCTCAGGCTTCGGATTGGCCCATCTTGTTTTTTACATTCTTCTTAGAATTATTATATATCACTTACCTTAATTATATTATTTTTTTACATTGATAAATTATTTCCACCATTCTTATTGTTTTTACGTCCATGACATAGTAGTTAATTTGTTTTCTTTTGATTGAGATAATAAAACTTTGAAAATTAATATTTAATTGTCAAATCTTTAATTTATTTTACTAGCAAAATTTATAACCATTTTTTTATTATAAATAAATTTAAAAGAATAATAATATTCAAGTCACAAGTATACAAGTGAATCCGAATAGGGCTTAAGACAAATAATATTGGATAATTACATTATGTGATTTTGATATCCAATAGATAATTTGGTGAAGAAATTAAAACAGTAAAAATATTTTAGAGAGTGAAATAATAAATAATTTTGGATCAATTTGGGTCGGATCAGATCAACTTAAATATTCAAAAGTTTGATTAAAGTTAAATTTTTTTGATATTATTCTAATTCGAATCAGATCAAAGTTGAAGGTTTTGATATAAAACTTAAACTGATATGACACAAATATGATCTAATGACACGAACTATTATATTTAATTGAAATGCCCATTTTCATGCCCCATTTCACCTAAAAACGTATTCTAACAACTATATAATCACTAAAACATTAACAAAAATCAATATAATTATAATTAATTCAAACTATTCCATACAAAACTCAAGAATTAAAAATCAATGGACTTGACATCCATAGAATCTCAAAATTCTTTGCATAAATAAATAAATAAATCATAATATTTTAAGTAATAAATGATGAAAATGAACAATTTATTAACATTTTTCTTTATTTTAAGCAAGATTATGTATATAGATATAGTAATAAATGATGAAAGCAAATATTGACAAAAATATATATGAAATAATTTTGTCCCACCCTGATATCACCAATAAAGAATTTACTAAATCTATATCACCAATAAGGATTTGGTAAATTTTGAGCATTTTAATTAATTACCATTTAAATAAATACAGTAAATCCCAAAAATCAAAACAAATACGGGGACGGTTGCGGGGGGAAAAACAAAACGACATTCCTTTGAGCAGCTTCCTCTCTCTTGCGTGCTTGTCAATTAATCATTCATCTTTATTTTTTCTGTCTCTCATTGTCAGTAACCTCTATTCTCTGCATTTCGCCTGTGAGTTTCACTGAGCGCATATACGGCCACAATTTGAGAGAGCCTGAACGAATCTAATAGGACTCTAGAGGTAATGGCTGAGAGGCACGGAGGAGGCGGATGCTGTCCGCCGATGGATCTATTCCGGTCTGAGCCGATGCAATTGGTTCAAATCATCATCCCTATCGAATCCGCTCACGTCACTGTCTCTTATCTTGGTGAACTCGGCCTTGTTCAGTTCAAAGATGTACGTCCGCTTTCTGATTATGAATTTTACTTTGTCTTTTTCTAATTTCGTGTTCTCGTAGTAATTGAATAATTTGGTGTTCTTTACTAGGTTTTTGTTAGGTGTAATTGATTGTGAGAGTTAAATTGAATGTTCTGCCTCTTTATAATTAATAGCACTAATGAGTAATAATCTAGAATTGTTGGTGGTTTTGCATTTGTTGTTGATGAGATCAATCATGAAGTTAAATTATACTTGGGAAATTGTGATTTGAATATTGGAATGTGGCTGATGTCGTATGTTCAATGTATTTATTCTTTCAGCTTAATGCGGAGAAGAGTCCATTTCAACGAACTTATGCTGCTCAGGTGTGTGCTTATTTTTTTAATTATTTGTTCAATGTGGCTGATGTCGTAGTTCTCATCTTATATGCTTCTAGCTATTCTACGTCATATTGATTTAACAAAAAGAAAATATTCTTAAATCAATAAGTGGTTAATGATCTTACTTTTAGTTGTCTTGACATTGGATAGAAATTTAATATTTTTTTGATATGTTGTCATCTGTTATTGATTTAACTTTTTCCTGAAGATAAAAAAATGTGGGGAGATGGCGCGTAAACTTCGTTTTTTCAAGGATCAAATGCTGAAAGCAGGTTTGACACCTCCAATAAAGTCTACAAGAACAGTTGACAACGACATAGATGACCTGGAGGTGTGTTATGATCTTTATTTATTTTTACTAGAAATGAAACTGTATATTAATCAGTTATACGTGAGCCCTTTTTTGGTTTTTGATATGCTAGGTAAAACTTGGAGAAGTTGAGGCAGAGCTGATTGAAATTAATGCAAATGGAGAAACACTGCAACACTCATATAGTGAACTTGTAGAATATAAGCTTGTATTGCATAAGGTACAGCTTTGTTTGTTGCTATAGTCATGGGTGATTGTAGTGGTTCTAAAATCTCGTGTTACATATGACAAGAGATCACTTACATCTATTATAATACAATTGGTTTGATAGATTTATGATATTTAATGTAAGCAACAAAATTCATCATGGGGCATGGAAAAAAGACTAGAACGTTCCCTTGTTAACACTTTAGAGAAATCAGTAAGGTAAAATTTGTTAGTGAGTTCCTAAAAATATTACAATAATTGCATTATGGGCTTTGGAGTATGATAATTTCTAATGCTTAATTTAAGTTCAGGCAACTTCAATTAAGTTACATGCCTGTAGAGAAATAGATATACTTGTTATGGCTCTGTTTCAGCCCTCAGTGCTCCTTGTTGAAACAATTTGGGAAAGAGCTGTGCAATAGCATCCCATGGACTCTTGTGCCTATGAGTGAAGCACTAGAAAGTTGAGGCATATATTGAATTCTCAACAATCATTATTGAGCTATTAAAATTTGGATATTTCTCAGAAACAACTCTTTTTGCCTTGCCTTTTTGGGTTAAACGTAAATAATCCATTTGCTATATTGTACCATGACGATGTTTTCTTAAATTTCTTAATTAAGCTGAATAAATTTTTCACCATAGTCTCATTTTTTCATTGTTCATCTTTTACAAACTTGTAGGCTGGTGAGTTTTTTTCTTCAGCTCTACACATTGCCTCACAGAGAGAAATGGAATCACATCAAACTGCTGAAGAGTCCATTGAAACACCTTTATTACAAGAGAAAGTACAGACACTGACTCCCTCTCTCTCTTTTCCTCTCTCTTCTGATTTCTAGTGCGATCTGTATGCTGTTATATTTCATCATAACAATTTTTCTGTCTGTTTTGTAGGATCCATTGAAGCAAATAAAATTGGGTTTTCTTGCTGGTCTTGTACCTAGAGAAAAATCTATGGCATTTGAAAGGATTCTTTTTCGTGCTACTAGGGGTAATGTGTTTTTAAAGCAGGTTGCTGTTGAGGACCCTGTGACTGATCCTGCTTCTGGAGAGAAGGTGAGTCCCTGCAAATATTTTGTATGTGTTTTTGTTTTTATTTTTATTATATATGATAAAGCAAGTTATTATTTTTTCTAATTAAACAAACTTCTACAAGATGAATGAGTGTAATTATAATATTGTTTTTGTTTTGTTTTTATTATCAATAAAATTATGTGCATAAACAATAACATGTCACCATGTGATTGGATAGTTTTAAATTAGAGATAAAACAACACCCAATCACATAGTGATATGTCATTGTTTGTACACATAACACTACTCTTTTATTATATACCTGGGTATTGTCTTTTTGTTTCATTCAAATGAATCATGAAGCAGCAATCTCCTATCCTTCTAGTATATTTTTTTGGGAACTGGTCTTCAGGGCTGCTCTTTTAATTGTTTTCAAACATCTAGTTATTCCTTTCTGCACCTATTATCTTAGATAAGTTATACGTTTCCTCATCAAACCCTTTGTAACGACTAGTCTGCTTAAGTGTATACTTTTGACCTCTTTTGCTAATAATATACTTTCTTTGCTATTGTAAAAAAAAAAAAAAAGTGTGCAAAATGCACACAGGTTCACATAGGCTTCTTTCACCAGAATCACAATTAATTGATTCTTGCCTTTTCAATCCTGTGGTTGCTACACAGTCCAAGCCGCCCAAATTCATGTAATTGCTTTGGCCTGCATTTATAATTGCCTCAATCTAAGATTAGTTGTCATCGACCTTTTTGGGCTATGCTCATTCTGAGTAGAAAATGGTTTCATAACAGAGTCTTTTCTAGCTAATCTTCTCAAATGTAAGATGCTATGGTTTTGTGTATTTATGTACACAATATTGTTTTGAACTTATTCTAGTTTTCTAGTTTAGGTTTAGGTCTTAAATAATGTAGTGTAGTTTCCAGTTTATGCATGAGGATATGATCATTAGCATTCTGGTTATTTTTAGTTTTTGATGCATGAAATTTTTAGGATTTATTAGGTTCTCCAAGAATTTGATTCACTTATATCCTTTTATCTCTTTTACTGCGTTTTGTGCCTCTTCTTTGATTTGTTAATGCTAATAAGCAGGTAGAGAAAAATGTATTTGTGATTTTCTATTCTGGTGAAATAGCAAAGAACAAAATCTTGAAAATTTGTGAAGCTTTTGGGGCAAATCGATATCCTTTCTGTGAAGATATGGAGAAACAAGCTCAGGGAATCGCAGAGGTATGCAACCCTCTCTAGTTTGACACTGGCATTTTTTTCCTTTATGCTGTCCTTGATCAGGATTGCTTCTTGATTGTTTTAGTGTTTCTTTTTCTTATATATCGGGCATTAAATTCTACATTGTCTTTTGCTTCTAAAATTGAGACTTGTTATTTATGAGCGAGTGCTTAGAATAAGATGAGTCTATATCTTTTCTTGATGTTCTTGAATAAGAATCATGTTGGGACTTGGAACTGAAGAACTGGCAGGAAACCAGGTTGTGATGTGCTTACCAAGTATTCTATCTCTTTAGAGAATTATAAAATATGTTCCAAGCATGATAATTGCATTCCGATCCTTTGGGCAGAGAACTTTACTTTTCACTTGTTCATATTTTAGGTTTCAGAAAGACTCTCAGAACTGAAGACTACTATAGATGCCGGACTGCTTCACCGTGGCAATTTGTTGCAAACAATTGGAGACAATTTTGAGCAGTGGAACCTTTTGGTCTGTCAAAAAAGCTTTGTGAACCTGTTTCATCTTTCTGTTCTCTACATTAGATTTGACCAATTTAATGTGTATAGCGTGCTAAATTTGAGTGATTGATATTTTGTTCAATCATTTATTGATAATTTATTTTGAACTCATGAAGGTAAAGAAGGAGAAATCCATCTATCACACTTTGAATATGCTTAGCCTTGATGTGACTAAAAAGTGTCTTGTGGCTGAGGGCTGGAGTCCTGTCTTTGCCACAAAGGAGGTAAATGCTTTCCCTTTTGTTTCTGCAAGCTCTCAAGAGAGATCATAGTGGTTCAGTTTAAATTATAACATCGATCTGCTTGAGAGATACTAAGTTGATTACTTACAAACTAAAATTGATCTCATCTGGGCAGATTCAGGAAGCACTGAATCGGGCTGCATTTGACTCCAACTCACAAGTTGGTGCCATTTTCCAGATTTTGCACACAAGGGAAGCACCACCTACCTATTTTCGTACAAACAAATTCACTTCCGCTTTTCAGGAGATTGTTGATGCATACGGGTGGGTTTAACTTTAAGATTATTTCACTTACATTTCATGTGAGCTGAACTCATAAAAAGAAGTAAAATTTTTGTTCTAAATTTGATCATGCAATAGGAAGATTCGAACTTAGGTCATCTGGTTCTGTTATTACATTAATACAAAACTTAAGTTGATAGGTAAGTGCCCAACCATAATATATAAACTCCTACCTCGCCCCAAATGAAGGAATCTATATCACCTTCTGATATCATTTCTTGATAAATTGTCTGCTTAGGAAATTGAAAAAGATACCCAAAAAGTTCCAACCATGAAGCCATAGGTCTCTTGTGAGCTTCTGCTGGATAAGGAGTTGAGACTTTATCCTCATGTCAGGTCCAGCACATTCTTCTTAAGCTTTGTCCAAACTAGCCATCAACTCCTGAAAAAGATGAAAAACAACAAATAAATACCTTTGATCTTCAAAGCTACATATATTTCTCATCTCAGGCATATTGTGAAATGTAGCAATTGGAGCTCCTATTTTTATTCTATAACATTATTGTGGGAGTACGTGTTATACAACAGTTAAGGTTAAGCTGTAGAATTGTCGGTACATCTATAGTAAGCTCCTGAAAAATAGTTTTTGGTCTATGCTGACGTCTAAGGGGACAGTCTTCATTGTATGGTTGCATATTTAACTACAATGAGTGATCTATCTGGAATGTATAGGATATTTAGTGTACTCTAGTAGACTCTTATATGCTTTCTCGTCCTACTACTCTCAGCTCAATCTTTTTCTGGAGATAATTATCCTGTCGATTTCTTTCTGGGTATTGTGTTTGTAATGTATATTTATGTTTTTTGTATATTTATTTGCAAATGAGATCAAATTAATTGGGATTAAATTCCATGATGACTTGCAATCACAGGGTGGCCAAGTATCAGGAAGCAAATCCCGGTGTATACACTATTGTCACATTCCCTTTTCTTTTCGCTGTCATGTTTGGTGATTGGGGACATGGAATATGTTTGTTACTTGCAACATTAGTTTTTATATTCAGGGAGAAGAAACTTTCAGGCCAGGTAATCTCAGTGCTTAACTGTTTTTTCATCTTTACTGGGCAGTTTTTTTGTTTTATCTTTCCAGTATGCTGTTATATTTATGCTTTGTAATTAAATTACAATTTTATAAACTACAGAAGCTTGGAGACATCACAGAAATGACATTTGGTGGCCGTTATGTCATTCTAATGATGGCGCTGTTTTCAATTTACACTGGCCTGGTCTATAATGAGTTCTTCTCAGTCCCATTTAAATTATTTGGTCCCTCAGCATATGTGTGCAGAGATCTGTCTTGCAGGTATCTGACAAGCACCTTTTGGTGCTTAATGTTGTAAAACTTTCCCTCTAAATTGTATGCTATATATTCTTGTGCTGATAGTGGGTGTATTTTGCAAACTTCTTTGGCAGGGATGCTACTACTGCTGGTTTAATTAAAGTACGTGAAACTTACCCATTTGGTGTGGATCCTGTATGGCATGGTACACGCAGTGAGCTTCCCTTTCTCAACTCTCTGAAGATGAAAATGTCAATTCTTCTTGGGGTGGCCCAGATGAACCTTGGGATCATATTGAGTTATTTCAATGCAAACTTCTTCAGAAACAGCCTGAACATCTGGTAAGTTTGATATGGTAATCTGGTGCTCAGCTTGGCTCAGTGGCTTCTATGTTCTTCTTGAGTTGTCAGAGTGGTTTGTAGTATAGAACTAAAAGATGGTATATTTTCGTGCATTATTCCAGGTTTCAGTTTATTCCACAGGTGATATTTCTAAACAGCCTGTTTGGCTATTTATCGCTCCTTATCATTGTGAAGTGGTGCACTGGTTCACGAGCTGATTTATATCACATTATGATATACATGTTCCTGAGTCCCACTGACGAGTTGGGGGAAAACCAGCTTTTTCCTGGACAAAAAACAGCTCAGGTAGGCTTTTCCTCCCTTTTCAAGATTTTTCCCATGCATATTTGGAATCTCATTTATCGATCTAGTCCAATTTTATTTTCAGTTAGTGTTGCTATTGCTGGCTCTTGTTTCTGTACCATGGATGCTGCTTCCAAAGCCTTTTCTTTTGAAGAAGCAACATGAAGAGGTACGCAGGAGGATTTCCGCATCCTGATGCCCTTTTATATGTTGTAGAGATTTCTTTTCTCTTCTTTTTCCTCCACTTCTGATATCATGTTTTTTCAGAGGCACCAAGGCGAATCATATCCATTACTAATTCAGACTACTGACGATTCTCTTCAACCAGAAGCTAACCATAATTCCCATGGTCATGAAGAATTTGAGTTTAGCGAAGTTTTTGTACATCAACTCATCCACACCATTGAGTTTGTACTTGGAGCAGTTTCAAACACAGCTTCATACCTTCGTTTATGGGCTTTGAGGTATGTAATTGTAAGATTGATTTGTCAATTGTCTTTGTTAAATTAGAATAATATTTCTGTATCCTAACTGAAGATTGAATACAGTAGAAATCAGTTCAACCTTTTATGTTTATGTGCAGATACCCTTATCTTAAGTGCCCTTATGATATAGCACTAATAACTTCTACCATATATTCCACTTGATAGACTATGGTCACTTAATTCAATATCGTGACTTTGTTAGTGTAATTATACTGATTTTTTAATGGACGCTAATAATGCTTGTTTTCCATGTTCTTATTTACTCTCTCTGCAGTCTTGCCCACTCAGAACTGTCTAGTGTATTCTATGAGAAGGTCCTCATGCTTGCTTGGGGGTGAGTTAATTCATTTTTTAATACTGGTTTTTATTTTTTATTTTTTGGGGGGTGGTGGCGTTCAAAATAGCAGCAGTTTATGACAATGATTAAACATTACTTTTATTGTAATGACATCAATAGACAACAATAACAGTAGTTCCATTTAAGATAATACTTAAAAAGTTGGAAAAATCAACCTAGTTAAGTGTCTTGTCTTGGAAAATCATAACTTTCTGAAATTCATCTTGAGATCTATAATTTTCTTAATGTTTTCATTTACCTCTCTGGATTATTATGATATAGAATATATATGGTTTGATAATATTATGTTAATTTTTTGTGCAGGTTCAACAATGTAATTATTCGTATTGTTGGCATTATCATCTTTATCTGTGCAACTGTTGGTGTGTTACTAGTGATGGAAACTCTTAGTGCTTTCCTACATGCTTTGCGTCTTCACTGGGTGGAATTCCAGAACAAGTTCTACGAGGGAGATGGTTACAAATTCTATCCATTTTCATTCACTTTGCTCAGTGATGAAGATGAATGATCTGCTCCATCAAATAATGATTGTTTCTGTTGAGTTTTAGGGAGTTTAGTGTGCATATTTATGGATCTGCATTCATTTTTTCATTTAAACATGATAGAAAGGTTGATCAACATGAAATCATGTACAAGGAATTGGAGGGAGCTTCTAACGGTTTTTTATTTGTTATTGGGAGGAATAAACAGTTGCCATACTAGGCCAGTGGCATGTATGTGGTTGCCCGGTTAGTGCCATGTGTAATAATTGCATATTTGATTTATTCAGCCATTTATTTATATAAAATTAAAAAAAAATCATAAAACTTAGTCTTTTGGTGTGGTTTATATTGAATTTTGGTAATATAAATTTCATTTTATGTGCCAATATATGATAGATTTACAGGGGAATCTTGTGGCTTAAAGTGAACAATAAAAATAAAGATAAGAAGATGCTTGTGCACTTTCGGTTTGATTCCAGTGGGCTTGAATGAAGAATAAAGTGGTACTTTATGCATAAAAGCTACCCTCTTCTCTTAAATTATCTCTTCAATTTGGAAGCTGGAACCGATTGGGGACCCCAAAATCTGCTTAACGTAAAGTTTCGAATGTTATCAGGGGACTATATTCATCCGGAGACAATATTGGTCAGAATCTTTCCAATATAGGTATAAAAATCTGGCATGTAAGATTATATGAGCAGTACGTATTCACTTTAGGTATACAATTATGTATATATATGTGTCATCATATAATTGATTGTTAATTTATCTTTAATTTAAAATCACAAAATATATAAGCATATTTTGTATACCTAAGGTAAGCATACATAATTATATTGAAAAAGCTATTAGCATTAATTTAGGTATATCCTGCACGAACACATCCAAATCATGCGGTCACGTATCATCTTTAGTACCAAAATTAAACCTCATTATAAACAAATTATAAAACTTAATAACAGCTATGAATTATAATTATGGTTATTTGCACAAGCCACCTACCACACTTTGAGCATTCAGAACATGGCATACATATAAAATTCTATTTTATTTAAAAACAAAGTGGGGACTTGCCATCCTGTATTTCATAGATTTATATGAACCATATAATACAGCATTCTCACAATAAAGACAGATGAAGATGGCAATACAAATCATAAATAAAACGCTTTAAATAGTTTGAGCAACCCAAGCGCATAAGAAATTTCAATCTTACGCTTTGATGGGGAATATGACAAGCTAAAAGTCTGAATCAAGTTTTTCCAACATCAAACTAAAACAACTTATATACAAATCAGCAATGTTTATGGCCTACTCAGAGTCAGAACGAACAGCAGCAGCAACAGTAGATACCATAGAGTCGACTCCACAGATGTTGCGACCCCTGCAGATTTTGTAGAAACCATTCTCTCCCCAGTTTTCTCCCCATGAATTCTTAATGATCCAGTATGGCTTCTCCTTCATCCTGATTGGAGCATAGCCAGCTGAACCGTACCCCACAAGCAAAACCCCGTGATCCAACCGCTTTGAACATATGTACGGGCACGAAACACCTCCAATGTATGTTTGCATGAACACAGCATTAATGGCCACTGCATTCACACAAAGGAAAAGTTAAGAGAATTACAGCTATTAACCATTACCATAAAACAATAGGCAACAAAAAAATATTCCGTGCAGCACATAACAATAAGCCGTAATAGTTAATGACCTGCAAGAGGACCATTTTTCACAAGATTGGCGGCAATCTGATCCTCATCAAGGGAGACAACACTGAAGTTGGCCACTTTGGCAGCAATCTTAGTCTTATCAAATTTGCAGGTGTCACGGTCAGTACCAGTGTAAGGATAGTCTTCTTCTCGCATGAGTCCACCAGCTTTGAGTGTGTATTCAAAGGCACTATTCATGAGCCCACCATTGCATCCAGAGTCACAAGCACCTTCCTCCTCTGGATCACACTGCAGATAGTATACACGATCAATTAGAAGAGTCAAAATAATCTGAGGTTAATAAGTCACTTTACATATACAAGCTTATTGGATTCTAAACATGTAAGTGTGCAAAAGTTGATGGACGCACTAAACTGCACCAATTTAAACAATAAATGGGCATCAGATGAACTTATCTAACTGTATACATAATACAATGGAAACACAAAGGGGTTAAAGCAGAGGATTCAAGAAAAGATACTCCATAAAATCACACGGCAGAATCCAAAAGGGGCATTAGACAAGGTACTGCAGGAAACAAAGAGCATGTTCAGCAGTGCTCCTAACCTGGTTAAAAAAAAACCATTATTGCAAAAGACATTCACAATCACACTCAACCAGGTTTTTTTACCAGAACAGGTGTTCCCTTCTTTAAGGATTAGTTCCAGGAGAAGTTTGATATCTTACAATAAGTTGCAAATTCTAACACACAAAAAACCATGAGGAATCACAATCACACCCAACATCAAGCAAAAACAGAAGCAGGTTCAAGGGGGCTGAAGAACAAGCCGATGTAATAAAAATTCAAATATGCCATATGCACAACAATACCTATCATAGCCATATAATACAAATCTTCCTGACAAAATGCAAATAAAGCAATAAAAAGAAAAGCATCGATAATCAAACCTCATGATCGCAATCCACAAGCTGTTGCTCACTAAGGCTAACAAGCTTTCCTGTTTCAAGGAAATTAGCACCTTCCAAAGCTCCGGTGGTACTGAAACTCCAGCATGATCCACATGAACCCTAATCAATCCTCCAAACAGTCATCATTAATACATAATTCATCACATTTTCTTGTAAAATAAGCATTACTAAGAAATAATCTCCAATAAAAGAATAGTTGAAAGAATATGAAAGTCAACCTATCATACAACAGCTTAATTTGAAAAAAATAATAATAATACAGAATAAAGCATAATTGATAACTCACCTCTCCGGACAAAATGAAACATGAAAACTCTGTATTCAATAATATATATAATAAAATTTACAATAATAAAGAGCATTTAAAATTACCAAATCCGAAATCAAGAACATAACCAGATCAAAAAAGTCAAACTACTGCTCTCTATTTATTTACTTTAAAAAAATCCTTATTAACACCAATCCAGTAATATAAACAAAATAAAATATATTGAATATTGCGGTGAAACAGAGAAAAAAAAAAGATAAAAACCTGATTTTTGACAGGCGTCACAGCTCCTTTTTCTCTCCAATCAAAATCCTCAGGCAAATCACTAGTAGGCAAGATCGGTGCTTGATTCGCGTCCTTAGGCAGCCTCAACTTCCTCAAACCGAGAAAAGTCCTTCGGAACTCGGCCGGGGTCAAATCGGAGAACTGAGTCACCCCGTGAGTCGCGGTCGGATCGAGCTTCTGGTGACGCGCGGCACGTCTCAAGTTTCTCTTAAACACGCTGAACCTGTAATCGTGTTCCTCCTGAGAAGCATAAGATTTCCCGAATTTTCTCTTGAAGAGCGTGAAGTGATGCTCTGCTCCCAAGAGCTCATCGGAACCGTCCGTAACTTGCTTGATCAACTGATCGTCGGAGAAAGTGTCGGCCGAAATTGCGGAGACAAAGAGGAGAGAAAAGAGGACCAAAAACGACACCGCTTTGACATCCATGTTTTACAGAAAACAAATAATGAAGATGGACAGAGCCGTTGTTGTAACTGGTAAGATATTTATATTAAAAATAATAATAATAATAAAGGGATGAAAACTAACAGTCCAGGCGTCCAGCGGTCGGCGGTTTCTTAGGCATGAGGGAAAGAAATGAACGAATAGGAGGAGAACACGTGGAAGAGTGGGAGTGGTGGATCGCTTGGCTCGTGGAGTTTTGGGACTCCAGGAAAAGAGGGGACGACTTTCGGTTTGAATGTTGGTTGGATTTGAATCGGGAACGCAATTTTGTCATCCTTTCCTTTTTTTCATCTTTAAAATTTACGGTGAAAAAAACAAAAAAATTATATATATTTATTTTAATATATATTTTATTAGAGTAATATTATGTATACCTATTTTAGATACATAAATATATACACACTCATATGTGTCTTCATATGATTGATTATTGTTTTTTTCTTAATTCAAAATTATCCAATCACATGATGACACATATAAATGTGTATATATTTATGTACCCAAATTAGATACATATAGTTTTATTGATTTTATTATATAATTAGATTATTTTAAATTAAAATTAAATAATAACATATATAAAAATATATATATAATTTTATATCTAAAATAGATATATATAATATTACTCATAAAAAAATTTATAATTATCAATTTTTTGCCTAAAATTTGAAAAAATAAATAAGGAAAAAATATTACTTATGCCATCCTTAGGATCATACTGAGAAAAATGTAACTCAATAGCGATGACACTAAAGAGGTATGATACTATCTCTCACATCACCTTTTAATTGTAATTTGATAAGATTGTATCTATTTTTATGTGATTTCAATGATTAAACTGTTAATTAATAATTGTTAACAAGAGTTAATATGATAATTTTATAAAAGTAAATAGTTTAAAATGATTGTAACAATTTTATTTTTAATATAGTGGCAGTGTTTTTAATTATTAACTAAATTAGATTTTGGGTGAGAATTTAATTTTAAAAAGGCTCAAGGGGGGAATTGTTGACGAGATTGGTGAATTTCTTGGAGCTTTCTCCGAAGCAAAGTCAAAATTAAAATTTTATTAATTACCTTCTTTGGAAAGACAGGTAAAAAGATTGTTTGTTTTGTACGTGTACAAGTCATAGGCATTGTCGCATGGGTTAGTGTGGAATTAACGTTTTGCTTCTCTTGGACGAAGACACAAAAATAATACATTGGGCCAAGGCTAACGGGCCTTCTCAATACCATAAATTTATTTACTTTCAGCAAGGCGTCTGCCGTGCCACGCATTTCGAATCTGAAGTTGAGTCTTTACATTCCTAATTTGAGTTTGAATCAAAGTAAGGTTGGATTGATTTGAATTAATTTTGATAAATCAAATTAATGATAGTTTAAACTTAATTTAAATAAAAAATAATTTGATTTAAATTTATAATTTGAATTTGTTATTCAGATTCTTGCTTTAAATTTGTGATTTAACTAATAACGAATAAAATAATATTGTTTCGATAATTGTTTGATGTAATTCGAATTGAATTAAGAATTAAGTTCAAATCAAATTAAATTATTTTTGACTAATAAGTAAAACGGAATCAAACTTTTTCTAATTTTAGTTCGATTCAATTTTAAAAAGAATCTAACTTTTCTAATTTAAACTAAATCAAATTGAATTAAACTTATTCTCGAGGCTGAACTAATTTAATTTGAATCTTTCCCTACAAGCTCGTCCTAAACAAGCCAAGACTGCTTTGCTCAACGCGCTACACTTATATCTTTTGCTCGATCGCACATAGCCCATTGTGTTTGGAGCCTTACCAAAGCAAACCACCACCCAACTTCGTTGCTTGTGTGCACATTGAGTAGAAGATCCACAATTTTACTGTGGTGATTATGCTCTTAGGCTGTGCCAAGTTTGATTTAATACGATTCAAAAATTAAAAATTATTTTAATTTAAACTGAAAAAATTAGCTTAAATCAAATTAAAAAAATATGGTTTAAACCTATTAAAAATAATTTATTTTCAAATATTTTCTACTTAATAAATAATATGAAATTATAATTATCTATGATATAAAATAAATATAAAATACATATATAATAAAAATGTAAATAAAATAAAAATAAATATAAAAAATATAATATTAACCTCTAATTTATTATATTTTAGAGAATAACTATCACTTTTGAAACTATTAATAGATATATTAAATTTAAAAAATTTTAAAAGCACCTTCAAACTTTTTTTAAATTTTTAGAACCTTTGAAAAATTATTAAGACCCCTAAAATTAAAAAAAAAAAATTAAAATACACTTCCAAATATATGATTATACATCATTGACACTTCTATCTATATTTACAATTTTTTTTATATTTTTAATTGAAATTAATATAAAGGATACAAAAAATAATTTTAATAACATTTTAGGGATAAAATTTTATTTAACTTGAAATTTTTTTCTTTTCAATAATGTTATAAAAATTTAACAAATTTTCTAATCAAATTGACATATGGGTGAGAAAATGACTTTTTTAAATTTAAGAATGAAAATATGTCATTTCATCAAACCTTAGATGAAAAATAATTATTTAACTTATATATAATTTTAAAAAATATGGTTTAAGGTTTAGTTTAATTTGGAAACCATCCAAACTATAACCCAGAATGTAAATAGTTTTTCAAAATTTAATAATAAAATCAACTTTTTTTAGAAATTAAACCAAATCATAATTTTTGAATGTTTCAGTTTGATTTTACTATTTAAACCAAATTATACATACCCTTTTATGCTCTCAAATATCGTATTAACACTCGGTTGTCTTGTGTGTGATGTTTTAGCGGGCTTATTGTCTTATATTGAACCTATTTGAAGAGGATAATATCAAATTGATATTTTGGGGTTTAATTGGTTTCGTTGCCCTATTTCCACAAGAATGTAAACCATTATAAGCAATAAGTCATAGGGACAACAATCAAACATATTTTCTACATGCTAATTAATAAGATATGCAAGTAAAAATCTCTCATCTAAGGACAATAACCTATTAGAGTACAATCGGTTTCATATAATAATATAAAACAAAAAAAATTAAATTTAAAATTAAATTTGAATTTAACGTATAAGATAAGACTTAACTTTTGGTCTAAGTAAAAGGAGACTCAACATAACTCTTATGTACTAATCAACAATACTTTTTTCAAATTCTTCATATATATAATCATTGACATAGATTTTTGAAAAATAAACCAAATCATGTTAACAATATCGTGTCTTTACAATTTTCTTACACAATTTCACTCATCTGTACTTGGGTCCATTCATTATAATACATTAAGACAGTTTAATAATTTATCTTTTATTATTTATATTATTTTGTTTGATTTATAGGTAAAAAAATTTTAATAATTTTTTTTTACTAGTAGTGATATAACATATAATATATTTATATATATTAAAAGATTATCAATGTAATTTTAATTTTGTTACAATTATATCATTACTTATTAATTTTTTACGATTAAAATACTTTTACTTTCAAGGAATATCAAAAATATTTTTGAATAATTATTTTAAGTAAAATAATATTTTAGTATTTTTTTATTACATCTAATCAAATACAATAATTATTTATATATATCAATTTTTATCTGATAAATTATATCTAACGATCTTCAAAATAATATATCTTTGTGAAAATATCTTATTTTTGATAATAAAAAATTCCTAAACAAAAAGCATCCATAGTGGTATAAAAATATTTAACTAATTCCGATTCTCATTGTTATTTTCTTATGTTTGGTTTAGCCTCTTGTGCTTCTTGTCAGTATACGTAAATCCACATTTATAGTTGCAAAGGAAAGCAGAGGTTGCTACACATAATGTTATGTGAGATCAAGTGTTCTACAAATCCAAAGTTGGGGATGAAGGGATCATAGATGGCGTATGCGAGTAATGGTCTCAAAAGGGTACTTATACTATTCACTAAGAAATGGGTTGGTTTGAAAGAAAATGAAAGGTTGAGGAAGAAGTAGGGCTCATAAATATCATTCGGGGATTGCTCTAATAGTTGATGTAGTTTACGGCAATGGTAATCATATCACCATAAAATTCAGTTTCCATTTTTCTTTCTCTATTTTCCCTTGATTTGTTCGATTGTTGAGTAGAAGAGATCAGGTTTTATGACCACGTATAAAATTCAGTTAGTTTTTTTCCTGATCTCTTGTTTCATTTTTCTTATAAAATCACATTTTTTTATTGCCATTATTATTGACCGACCACTAAAACATCTTATATACAATTTTGAAGTTTGCTGTATAATTTTTTAATTTCATTTTTCAATCACCTTTGAACTTGACATTTTATGGGTGATTTTTGGTTGATTAGTAGGGTTACCGGGAGGGTGGGTTTCATGGTAAGAAAAAACATAAAAAATTACAATAAGAGATATTAAACTAATTGCTCTAAACATTAAGGTTCTAAGGGAAATAGTTTCAAAATTTAAACATTAGACAAATCTAAATCACTAAAATACCCTTATATATAGGGGAAACTGTATTTTTTCCCCTTTTTTTAACCGTGTATATATATATGTCACTCATTTCAAAACCTAAACAAAAATACCACAATAGTATTTTATTTTTCCAAAATACTCTCGTTGATATAATTCATGTATACAGAAAGAGAGAATATCATATCTCTCTTTTTTCTCAACCTTCCAATGAGAAAGAAATTTCTGCAGTATACGAAAAACATTTATTCAATAGAGAAGACATGTGATTTAATAATAAAACTTATGAGAAAACCATTATAAAGGATTCAAATTGGACACAAGGGAGGGAGAGATAAAAATTGCTAAATTTATTTAGAGAATTAACATTCGTTATAAAGATTTCACAGCAAACTCATCCATATTCAGGTCAGTCTTGATTCAAGCCCGTATGTTATGTGTTTTTTTTATGAACAATTGAAAATAAAATAATGTTTGGTAGATTCATATTCATGACTTCATGTGAAATTTAATTTTGTTGTGATTTCATGTTGTTAGATTGTTTAATGTTGTTATTTCATGTTATTTTTACTGTTTAAAGTTGTTATAATATTGTTTAATGTTGTATTGATAGTTATAAAATACGAAAATTCAGGTCTGAAAAATTTTCGGATGAAGACCTTGACCTTTTTTTCCTATTTTTTTACATTCCACTCAATTTCATGTTGTTTAATGCTATTATTTCATGTTGTTTTTATTATTTAAAGTTGTTATAATATTATATTGATGGTTATAAAATATAAAAATTCAACTCTAAAAAATTTTCAAACAAGGAACAGGTTGGCGACACCAACTGCTTGGCGGGCATCGCCAACCCCCTGAATTTATTTTTTTCTATGTTTCTTCCATTCTACTAAATTCCTTTTTTCTGTTTGTGTAGACTTATTGTATATTCACGTGAATGAAGGAACCAAACATTTGAAAGTATTCCCTGCAAAATTCACTGCAATATTCCTTGCACAAATATTCTCTGTCATATTCGCTTTGCTTTTTGGGATATTGTATATATATTATATGATGTATTCTTTACATATTCAACGTCAAGTCCTTCAGTGCATGCTCTTCATCGGTGGCTTCTTGGAGTATTTATTCATGTGCTGCTTTAATATAAGACTGACGCCAACCAAAATTTAAGGAGATAAAATCAAGTGAGTTTATAATTTTTGTAGATTTAATCTAAAAAATTTAAATTCACTTGATCTTATTAATACATATATATAAATTTTATTTCAAATATTGATACTAAATATCTAGACGTATTCTTTTTTTGTAGTGCATAAAAAGAAAGAAGTAATAGTGTTGCCTTTGTTTTGGTTTCTCAAAGTTGAAGATAAAGACAATTTAAACATTCTAACTTATAAAATGATAAAAATATTTAAAGTATAAATAATATGATGTAAATGTATATATAAACCCAAATTAGGGTATATAATGCCAATGGCCAGTACTTAGACAGTTGGAGGCTGTTGGCTGTAGCTGCAACCTGTAATACTACAACTGCAGGCACTCTTGCAGGCTGTAGGCTGCAGCCTTGATACAAATTTTTTTTTTTTCAATTTATTATATGAACAGCGATAGATTGGGGCAGGTCAGCTTTGAAGCCTAATGTGCAGGCTTCCTATACAGTTTGAAATACCACCACGGGTCTGGTCTGGTTTGTTACCATAACAAGTAATGCTCTCTCAAATGTTGAATGAAAAGAGGTGTAGATGATTACTTTTATAATGTGGGACAAATATATATACATATATTTAATGTAATGGACGAAATTGTGATGTGCAAGTTGGAAAAACGCATCCACCCATATCTTCAAAAGAGCCAATTACAATTGATTTTAAGATTTGAATGCAGATCTAATTATTATTGTTTAAAGAAATTGAACCACCCAATCTCGACTATGATTACGGCCTTCGAAGAGTTAAAGTTGCTTATAATTTGAATTTTCTAAAATTATTGCATGATCCACCAAACCCATTCATCCACCAACATCTTGTCCATTAACTGAGGTTTAGAAGTTCCATGAGTTTTTGTTTTAGTCTTTCTCTATAATCTTGTTAAGTTGAATTGGTACAAATAGAAATCTTAACATTAAAAGATAATATGAAATGTAAGATTTGATAATTACTATAATTTTAACATTCAAATAGAAATCTTAATATTCAAAGATAACATATTATATAATCTTATCAAAATTTTTCAAACATAATTTTGAATATAGGTTTGTCGGGCATGTTAAATTACGTCAAAAACTTTCTACTATCGATTTTCTCTTTCTACAAATCTCATTATTAACAAAACATATTTCTTAACATATAAAATAATTTTATTATTGGTTTATAGATTCGGTTGAAAATATGGTATAATTATAAGATTCGTTGAGAAAGAAGATTGCAAGAATGATTACAAACACGAAAAGTAGAGTGGCGGAAAGCCAATTAAAATTGAAGAGAAGAGAATCCCAATGGGCCATCCATGACGGTGGGTGTGCTTGGGCCCATTTTCTATCACTATAATTGGATCATGGACCATCAATGGCCCGGTAAATCTGGACCACCACTTGGCTCCTACCTATAGGTCAAGTCATTCCAAACTGCAATGCAATGACTCCTTCTCTTCAAGTATAGATCTTAACTTAGCCTCACGGACTAGCTTGTTTCTTTGACTTGTCATAATCTGAGTCTCTTCCTGTCTGAATTAGATTTCATGCATTGTTTTCCAATATTCATCACTGTCATAACACGGTTTCGGCGACTTCAGGTCAACTCAAAATTTTCTTATTCCATCCATAGTTTTCCACTTTATGATAGAGAATGATATCTTATCGCTTACTTCTAAGTCGTGTAGAAACGAATCTTGCTAGCATTCAAAACGGTTGGCGACTAATCTACCGGGTTCATCACTGTATATTCCCCTTTTTTCATGGTAAACCCATGGACTTCTCTCTATATTATAGTGTTACACTGTGAAGAAGACTAAAATTTGTTCAGTGCGTCGCCTGCCCGCCTGAATTCTAGGCCAGCAGCTTAAACTCAAAAATGGGTGTGCATGGATTTTTCTCTTCTTTTGTTGTATTTCTGTGCTTGGTTTTGAATGCGGCAGTGGTGTGTACTGGTGGAAGAACGAGCAGTTTTATCAGGAAAGTCGAAAGGGCTGTTGATATGCCTCTTGATAGCGATGTCTTTCAAGTGCCGCCTGGTTATAATGCTCCTCAACAGGTTAATGTTTCTTTCTTTCGCTCTATTTTTTAAAAACCTTTATTAATTATGTTTCTGCAGATGGGGTTATCTAGTCTCTCATATAAAGGGATTTTGTGCTCATGTTTTTGCTTATCTTCTTGAATGATACAATGGGAAAGTTTTAATTGTAAATCTTTGATAAACTTTTACATCGGCTTGGTCCAAATTTAGGTTCATATAACACAAGGTGATCATGAGGGGAAGGGTGTGATAGTGTCATGGGTAACTCAGGACGAGCCGGGTTCTAACTCAGTGGTTTATTGGAGTGAAAATAGCAAGGAAAATACGACAGCTGAGGGCAAAGTCTATACCTATAAATTCTACAATTACACTTCTGGTTACATTCATCACTGCCCCATCAAACATTTGAAGGTGAATTTTATTTTAATAATCGTAAATTGTTCTGTCTGCATTGCTTAGGTTCTGTATATGCATTGTCTCTATCTTTGTATTAATTTGGCGGGGAGTTTAATTTGTTAATTGAGTATTACTTGAAAATTTTACTTATATAGTCTGTTTGCTTGTGTTTGTGTGACTTCTGGGCAGTTCAACACTAAATACTACTATGTGGTTGGAATTGGACAAACCGAACGGCGGTTCTGGTTTATAACACCTCCAGAAGTTGGCCCTGATGTCCCTTATACATTTGGTCTCATTGGTAAGTAAAAGCTAGTTGAAAATCCACAATTGTTTTAGTCCACTTTATGTATCTAGTGAACTGTAAACATAAACATAAAGTAGGAATGCTATTGGTTACACAGAGCCTAAAGTGGTTTAGCTAGAATAGCTACATGTTATGATTTGTGGTAGTCAATTTGACAGAAATTGTTTATTAACTTGCTAATTTCTTATTTTCAGTGGCTTGTACTGATCCAAACTTCCCTTTGAATGGCCTGATAGTCTCTTCAGTAGATGTTCTTCTAAATTTTTTGCTCAGTTGTTGCAGTTACTTTTATTTGTGACAACCTGTTGGGCCTGTTTTGCAGGGGATCTTGGTCAGAGTTTTGATTCCAACATAACACTTACTCATTATGAGATGAATCCACTGAAAGGGAAAACTGTGTTGTATGTTGGGGATCTCTCTTATGCTGATAACTATTTGAATCATGACAATGTTAGATGGGATACATGGGGCATATTTGTTGAGAGAAGTGTTGCTTATCAACCATGGATATGGACAGCAGGGAATCACGAAATTGACTTTGCCCCAGAAATTGTAATATCTCTTAATACATTTGTGGGAACTCTCATTGCTTGCTATGTCTACTATATATACGCTTGGAATTTTCTCAGAGTTACTAGTGGGCGAAATTAACAACAGAAAGGTTGTATCTTTGTGCAGGGCGAAACGGAACCTTTTAAGCCTTACACTCACCGTTATCATGTGCCTTATAAAGCATCACAAAGTACGAAGCCCTTTTGGTACTCAATAAAGAGAGCTTCAGCATACATCATAGTCCTGGCTTCGTACTCAGCCTATGGTATAGATAATTTACAGTATTTATTATCAGACTTGTCAAGATTAAATTGTGCATAATGCATGTATGCTATAAAATGTGATTTCTTATCTACTAAGCTCTAACTCTGGAAACTATGCGATTTACTTCTTTCACTTTGCCCTTTTTCATTCTTCTCTAGGTAAATACACTCCTCAGTATAAATGGCTGGAAAAGGAGCTACCAAAAGTTAACAGAAGTGAGACACCATGGTTAATCATTCTTATGCATTCCCCATGGTATAACAGTTACAACTATCATTACATGGAAGGAGAAACCATGAGGGTAATGTACGAGAGTTGGTTTGTGCAGTACAAAGTTGATGTAGTATTTGCCGGTCACGTCCATGCCTATGAACGATCTGTGAGTGCTCCTTCTATAGGTTATAACTTCTGAAACAAAACTTTTGTTTTATGGTGGAAAGTTTCTGCCGGAAATGCGTTACTTCAAATGTATGCAAAATTTCCTGCTTTCATTCTGTGTGTTAAATGGAAATTTGAGATTTCTGGTATACTGTTGAAATTCATCTCTGCCTGTAGATTAGTAAAGATCTCTGTTTATTCTTTTTGTACTTGACAACTTGTTTCCGACTACTACAGGAACGTGTATCTAACATTGCATACAATGTCGTAAACGGCATTTGCACTCCTGTAAAGGATCAATCTGCCCCTGTATACATAACCATTGGTGACGGAGGCAATCTTGAAGGCTTAGCAACAAAGTAAGATTATATTACATAGAATGAGTCCTCTATTCTGTGACATGTTTTCAATCCGTTAACATTTAGCTAAAATATAATAGCTTCTTTTTTTTTTTCTTTTCTGTGTTGTAGCATGACAGAACGGCAGCCCACATACTCGGCTTATCGGGAAGCCAGTTTTGGCCATGCCATTTTCGACATTAAGAATCGTACTCATGCTTACTATAGTTGGCACCGGAATCAAGATGGATATGCAGTGGAAGCCGATAAGATGTGGTTTTTCAACAGATATTGGCATCAAGTTGATGATTCTCCTTCATAAACTTTATTTTACTCAACTCTCTGGGATAAAACCAAAAATTACTGAACTCTGTGGAATAAAACCAAAAATCCAAGTCAGTGAGAAACTTTTCAATAATCTTTATAGGCTTGACACATCATTGTCTTGCCTTAGCTCTCAAAAATTTACATAAATTCTTGGAATAAAGGTGTCGGTTTAAAGCTAGCTTCCTTCAAAATTCTGTGTGTTCTGTATTCAAAACATGTGATTACGGAAATGAATTCAAGACATCTTTTGGAACAATCACTTCAATAGTGGGTAAATCTTTTAGCTTAAAGGAAAAAAGGTAAATAAAGACTGTGGACATTCCAAATGAAGGAGATGTTTTCTTTAAAGGTCTAGTTAATATAAGGTTGATTCATAGGACTAAAAAATCTGGATGTTAATGTGATTTTTTATCACCAACTAATATACGTAACTCAAAGTTTTGCGCAAAATAGACTAAAGCGGTAGTAATTTGAATTTGAAAAAACTCACGATAGCTCTTGTTTTGTTTGTTTATTTATGTGCAACATTTTTTGAAAGAAAAAGTACATTCTAATTCAATTGAATTAGGATTAGCCAAAATTATGTTTGTAATCTGAATTCAAAGGAAAGCAAATCTTGCATTTAGGTATCATATATATAGGGGATGTTAATTCTTACTGGATGAGAATTATAAGGATGTCTTGTCAAAGAATTCGGATGGGTTCTTTTTTCAGTAAGGATGCAAGTAAGACCTTCAAGAGATTTATTCACTTCATGGACTATGAGTCGAGGTTGCCTGATTACTAGCCGCTCATTAGGAAGTTTATACTTCAAAATAGGGTTTGGGGGTTGTGGTACTACTTATTGTTCACTAACCATCCATATATGAGATTTAACTTCAAGGATGACTTTTTGACTATATCACAACCCCACCAAATTTTGGCGTGTGAAGATGATTTCGAGAATTTCGAAAATCTTTTGTCACACAAAGATCTTACCATATCATTTAGGTTACACAAATTGGTGTTATTATAACCATGTATACTTTAAGTCATATTGTTTTGCTTGTGCGATACAATTGAATATGCACTATTTGTATCACAATGTTAAATGATTTTACTGTTTAATAGTATAATTACCGTGCAATCAAATCATTTTATTATATTGATATCTAATTAAGGTTGAGACATAAATGTAATGTTTACCTTAAACACTCTTGACTTTGTAATTTGACTTTTGAAGCAAAAATTAAATATTATTGGACTTGGGCAACAACCTGATCTCATTATGACTACAAATTTAATTTATCGTAATTATCTATCAAATAACACCACGAGATATCTTCTCTCGTTCCAAAAAATGATGAATCCTATGCAAATCTATTATAACTCGGATAAACTTCTCAACATAAACAATAACTATTGTGTCGATACTCTTAATAAGAAGGTTATGTTATATTAATGTTAAATTAGGTTAACTGATGTATAAAAAGTTTTAGTAATTTCAAGTTTAAAGATTATACTCTTAATAAGAAGTTGAAATATTAGTGTCTAATTTCAGAGGGTAACTTAGTTGAAAAGTATGCACCGATTTTTCAAGGAATCAATCTAGATATAGGCACGCATAGATTTGCAATAGCGTTGGACCGAATTGAGTTGACTCAAGTCCACAAAATCAATTCAGTTTTATTTGATTTAGTTTGAATTTGTTTATTTTGAATATAAATTAAATTTAAGTTAAAAGATTTAATTTATTTTAAAATCAAATTAAACTTGAGTTATAAAAAGTTTGATTAGGTTTAGCTTATAAGCTAGATAGATAATTCGATTCAGTTTAAATTTAATTTATAATTTGATTCAAATTATATTAAATAATTATTAAACGACATTTTTCTATTAATGAATCACAAATTCAAGTAATGAATTTGAATCATATGTCTGACCCAAGAATTTAAGTAGTAAATTCGAGTTAAACTCGAATCGAATTTAAATTAAACTATTTTTGTTTAAACTAAATTATTTTTATTTAAATTTAATTTAATCTATTTTTAATATTGACTTAATAAATTTAAATTAAATGATTTTTTATTTAAACTAAATTTAAGAAGATATTTAAAGTTAATTTTGTTCCTATCAACCCCTAATTTGAAGGGAGACGTGAGAGACAATTCTCGATATCTGGGATTAATGTTTTATTTGTGTGTAAATCATATCTTTTTCCCACCCAAGATTTTCTTCTCGCATGGGTTACATAAATAATATTTTTTAATCTAAAATTGAACTTTGCTTTAAAAAATGGCCAAACAACTATGTCCCACCCAAGGTTTAGCGTTGTCTCAAATGTTCCCCTTTTAACTATGGAAACATCAAATACCTACTTATGGTCGGTTAGATTTAATAAAACCCTAACGGTAGTAAGGGTAAAATCGTCATTTTTACTATAATATTAAAAATAAACTAAAATAGAATATAATTTTGCCCCCCTAAACTTTAAAAACTAACATTTTTCCCCAGCCTAAGTTTTAAAAAACCGCAGTTTCACCATAGGGTTTGGTTTTGAAATCTCCGACGACATCTCCGGCTCCGTTGCCGATGGCCTCTCCCTCCTGAAGCAACCTCTCCTTCTGGCGATTTCTTTCCTCCCATTTGGAGGTCCGATCGACGCTCGGAGACGCCGTGGGAGATGAAGAACTTCGTCTCCCACGACATCTTCGGGCGTCGATCTGACTTCTAAATGGGAGGAAAGAGATCGTCGAAAGGAGAGATTGCTTCGGTAGGGAGAGGCCGTCGGCAACGGAGCCGGAGAGGTCACCGGAGATTTCAAAACCAAACTCTAGGGTAAAACTGCGGTTTTTTAAAACTTAGACTAGGGAAAAATGTTAGTTTTTAAAGTTTAGGGGGCAAAAAGAGATAAAATTTTTAAGCGTTATGATTCTGTTAAATCTAACCGGTCATGGGTGGGTGTTTGATGTTTCCATAGTTAAAGAGGGGGCATTTGAGAAAACGCTAAACCTTGGATGGGAAATAGTCATTTGGCCTAAAAAAATGCCAAAGACTATTTTGCACTCAAGGTTGATATAATAATAAATTTTAACCTTTTAAATTTTAAATAGTTAAATTATCATCTGTCATATATATTTCTTAGTAATTTTTTCAATATTTTTAAAAATAATTTTTTTATATTTTTATTAAAATAATAAGACTATTATTAATATTCAATATAATATTTATCACTTTAAAAGGGCATACAAATTTTAAATTTTTAAAAATATCCTTAAAATTCTAAAAACCTCTAAGATTTTTAAGCACCCTAACATTTTATAAAGTTATGGTTTACCTCCTGAATTTAAAAAAAGGGAGAGAAAAAATAAAGAAAAAAGTGAAAAATACAAAAAATAAGGGGAAATGATTAAAAAAAAGAGAAAATAGAAAGTCTATGTAAAATAGCATTTCTACCTTTCCATTTAATAAAATTCACTAACAAAATTAAATAAAGGGTAAAAATTTGACTTTTTTAAAATTTAAAAGTAAAATTTTGTCATTTCAACAAACCTTGGGTGGGAAATAGTTTCCAGACCATAAAAAAAAAAAATCTTAAATACCCAAAGAACTAAAATTACAGTCTTATCAATTCTCTTTTATATTACAAAGTTGTTATTTAACTCTAAATTAGCCTTAAAAAAATCTTTTAAATACCCAAATTTCATAAAAACCCATTTGTTTATCTCTGTTTTCACTCTCACCCTTTTTCCTCTGTTCCCACTTTCAAAGCGCAGTCAATTTCATTAATTTCCTCTTTTTCTTCCATTCCTTTATTCTATTCCTCTCACCCTATCTTCTTCCTCAATTTAACAAATTCATATTGTTATCGATGACAATCCAAAATCGATCATTATAAAAAATAACTCATAACAAGATAAAAGAGAGGGTGGTAAGGCTGACAAGAGTGAGATTGTGTGATGGTGAAAAATTTATTAAAAGCATTTTCATTTCGAAAGTACCAACCAAACTTCGCTTTGACATTTTCATTTCGAAGTGCCAAACAATAAGCGAATTCAACTCTTCATTCATTTTCAACCCAATTTAATAAATGAATAAATCCTCTTAGCCGGAATCGTTCAATCAACGCCTTTGATTTTGGATCACACGGTTCTTCGATCTCTATTCTGAGAATGAATGGCGGCGAGTCTGATACAGTGGTGGAGGAGGATCCAACACCAACAACAAGAACGACTACAGAAGAGAACAACAAAAATAGCGATCGCAATAACAAAGAGAATGTAAACTTAAAGGATCCAGAATTATTCAGTTGCTTGCTTCAACCTGCGAGTGCCGATTCGGATCCCGGCTATATCGGCATTCGCCGTCTCCTTCTTTTCCGCAAAGCGGAGTCCGGTGTCTGTAGCCGAATGGTATTGTTTCCGCGTGGCTTGCTTGTGTTTGTGTTTGATGTGGAATTTTGGATGTTCAGTGTGTGATTTGAGCTAATTTAGGAAGTAATTAAACTTGTCTGAGTTTGAGTTGATTTAGTTGATATGTAATTTAGTCAAGCGTTTACAATGACTGGACCAGTGTAATGATTTCGAATGCGTTTACAATGGCTTGAGGATGATTGTTTGATTTGTTCATGTTTTTGCCGGGAGACTGATGAGATTAACTTAGTGGATTGGACGATATGAAGTGCGATGAAGTGTTTTGGTTTTAAGAAATGTTAATAAATTAAGTTGATGTTACTCATTACATTATTGAATAGGGTCTGTGATTTTGGATTTAATTAAATGTTGTGAAAGAGTTTCAGGATATTTTGAAATCATAATGTTCGCCTAAATGATGGCTGGAAACCTTCTGTTTGTTGTTACACATCTTGTTCCTTGCACCTGGAAACTAATGTATAAGTATCTTTATATTAATTGCTATTATGGAAATAGGTACTTGAATTTATTTATGGACACTACAGTTTTGAGCCTTGGATTTACTCTGTTTATCTTTTCAAAATGATTATTATTTCTGTAATGATGAGCAATTGATTTCTTCACTTTAAAGGATTGGAGATGCAATGGAAAAGGCTATGTAGCCTACCGTAATTACATACGCAGACCAAGAAATTGGGAGTTGCAAATAGCAAGCCTGACTAGCACTCCAGGAAACAGGTTGACAAAATTTTCTTATGAGTAGGATTATTGTATGTTGATTATTTATACTAATTAGCCATGAGAAGTGAAAACTTTGATTTTTAATTGGATATCATGATTGTGATAAATTTAACCAAAAAGAGTATTATAATGCTCCAGAAGGTGATATTGTGGTACCACGATAGAATAAAAGCATATTCTACCATTGTTGTTTCAAGGAAATACACGCTTATGTGCAAGTTGATGAGTTATTTTCCGTGATTGTTGGCTCCAATCTTTAAGCATAAGCATGTGTACAAGTATAAAAAATTCCTTGAACACATACAGAAAGAAAGAATATTTGACTTGCACTTCAGTCAAACAAAGGTCTGTTATTTGGACAATTTGCAGAGCTGTGATGACAGAGTACTTTGTTTATTTTTAATTTTTTCCTTTTTAGGCCTGTGTTTTTTTGCTTTGCTTTGTAGTCGGACCTCTGAAGAAGTCTTATGGCTACGCAAATTTTTGGGTTGTGGTGCTGTTTTAAATTTATGTTTCAACACAATTCTGACATCAGGATGGTAATTTACTGGTTGATGCATCAGTGGGCGATGGCTTCAATCTTCAAATTCACTCTCCTTAATGTTTGAGGTGGAAAGTTGTAGTTCTAGCAGGGTACGTGTAATTTCAATGAACCTTCATTATTTTTTGCTTGTCATTGCATCTAATGCTTTAATGAATCATTAAATGATAAAAGGTACTAGTATGGAAGGATTTTTTTTTAAAATACTGAGCAATTTTTTTTTATGCTTACATAGTCATGTAAAAAGATTCTAGTTTTGTTTTTTTTCATTGTAATTATTGTAAGTTGCTCCTTTCCTTTTCTTACAGGACATGAGAAGTGTCAATGTAGCTTCAAGTCATAGAACAAGTTTTAGCTCAACAGCAAGTGACAATGATCTGTTACGTCGTCGAGGGCCTGAACCTGGATATTCTTTTGTAGGAATGAATTGCATCTTTGATCAATGCAAGGCATCTGGTATTTTTGCCCCTCAAACCTTTCACATTGCTGTTATTAATTTGAGTGGTAGATTTTGATTTTTCTCTATGATGTAGCTTGATTGGCTTTATATATGCAGTTACTGTCTTGAAGTTTGGGCACATGAGTTCTGATCTACTTGCATATGGAGCATCAGATGGAACCTTGACAGTGTGTACTGTCTCTGAACCACCTTCAATCATCAAACAATTAAATGGACATTCAAAAGATGTCACAGGTTGGATTAACTGGTATTGTTTCTGTAGTCTTTGGTAAATGTTAGGGTGCGTTTAGTTGACGGTTTTTAAGTTCATCTTGGTAATCTATCTTTTATTCCCTTGTTTGGTTTATCAGTAATAAAAGATTACAGTAATCTTCTATTACCAATGTTAACGTGACAGGTAATATAGGTGGTAATCTGATTACCACCTTCACCTTAGGTATTTAAAGATTACTGAGGTAATCTTGAGTTTATTATAGAAAAATTATTATTTATTAATTTTTTGAGATAAAAATAAATTTATTTTTAATTAATATGACAAATAATATAAAAAATATTTAAAAATAATTATATTTAAAGGCATTTAAGCAAAATAATTTACTAGTAATCTTTTATTACCTTTAACCAAGCACAATAATTATTTATACCTATCAAATTTTATCAAACATAGTAATCATTTATACCCAGTAATCTTCTAAGTAATCTATCTTCAAGGTAATCTTTCTATTTTAGTAATCAAACATTACCCAAACCAAACGCCCCCTTAGAGTTAAGTGTTTGCATCCATACCTTATCTGTTAGTTTCTGTCATTGACAGTGTGGATGTCATCTTACATGCCTCTTTAAGAGTTGATTTAATGAGTGTTGAATGTGATTGCTAAGCATTTACATTCTTGTTTGTTCCCTCATTAGCAGCTCTTAAAGTGAATTGAGTTTTATATACACTTAGTTAAATTGAATTCAGGTCCAATATTTACTTTTTCACTGTGCTCCTAAAATGCTAATATATTTTCAGACTTTGACTTCACCTCCAACAATCAATACATTGCATCATCATCACTGGATAAAACTGTGCGAGTGTGGGAGTTATCAAAAGGCATTTGCATTCGAGTAATATATGGAGTTTCTTCACAATTATGTATTCGTTTTCACCCTGTAAGTACAGACTGATAACTTTATTCAGTTAAAATATATGAACTTATTTCATTCTGAATGTCTTGTGTTTAGTAGTTCATATGTGTAAGATTGATTCGTGTTGCAACCAACTGCTTCTCCACTTTCTCTCTCACCCACTGTCTGCTATACAACATGTTTCATATCGTAACTGAATGTTCACTTGGCCATGTCAAATTCTCTTTTCATTTTTTTGTTCTTTGTCTTTTGTGCAGGTAAATAACAACTTCCTCTCTGTTGGCAATGCAAAAGAAATCACTGTAATTTCTGCTTACCTTTGTTATCGGCATACCAAGAAAGAAAATTATCTTCTTAAAGATATTGGCTCCTTGGGTTTTTTTTTTTTTTTTTTTGAGATCCAAACTTTTATTTTTATTGATTTTGTTAAGGGAACAAAAGATGCTATTTTAAAACCAGGATACATGTGGATTGAGAGTGTCTGTTCTTCCCTATACATATCATCCTTAATGTGGGCATATTTTTTTATTTCAAGTCACATTCCATTAGGTGATTTGTAACACTTGATTATATCTATACCAGGTATTCAACTTCAGCACTGGAAGAATTATTAATAAATTGGTCTTTGACAGTGAGGTTACTTCTATGGATCATGATCACACTGGTCAGCTCATTTTCTGTGGGGATGGCCAGGTATATCTTGTATATGGTTGCTCTCTTTAGTGTTGAAACTCGTATATTCCTTTTTGGAAATTGTCAAATGGGTTGTTAATATATGCAGGGATGCATACACTCGGTATCTATGAACTCACACTCAGGTGGGCTGTCTCGTTCTCATCGTCATCGATCTACTGGCAAGCGAAAATCTCCAGTCACAACTGTGCAGTACCGGAGTTTCTCTCTGTTGGCACGGGGACCTGTGTTGCTGACATGCACTCAAGATGGAAGCTTGACTTTCTTCAGGTCTAGTATTGAGGACATGCCTTCTGCTATTAAGTTTAGTCTGTAGCACTAAGAGAAGGCTGTTATGTTGACCTTGCAGTGTTGCTTTGGAAGTACAAGGTTATCTTACTCTCCGGTGCTCACTCAAATTAGCTCCACGAGTTCACAACATTCGAGCATCCTTCTGTCCACTACTTTCCCTCGAACAAGGAGAATATATAGGTTTGTTTGTCAATCTCAACTTTAATATTTCTCTGAAATTAACAAATTAAAATCAAACATAGGAGAAAGAGATACATCATATAAGGATGTTGAATTTTGATTTCCTTTTTCAAAATTACTGTCATTAGTGGTATTAATGGGAACAACTTTATAGGAATCTATTCATTTTGCTTAGTGCTATTTATTTAAATAATAATTTTTTATTAAAATTTTCTACTGTCATAATGTCATGTAACATGAAGTTGCCGGAAGTGAGGATTCAAATGTCTACTTCTATGATTTGACTCGGCCGAAGCATGCTTGTGTGAACAAGCTACAGGTCTATCTCAACCTCTTTTAATATATATATATATATTTATTTATTTACCAATCTGCTGAGGAAGTAACCAAATGATTCATGACTGCAGGGCCATCGTTTTCCGGTGGTAGCCGTTGCCTGGAACCATGGAGAGAACTTATTGGCATCATCTGATCTTTACGGCGTTGTAATTGTATGGAAGCGAGCAAACAAAAGTTAGAACAAATTTTGTATAGTGCACTGATGAAATTTCTTAGATAAGTTTCTTTTCACTGCTTCGTCATTCTTTTTGAAAATACGGTGATCCCTCTGGGTTTAATTCACATAAAGTGTATGATCTTGATTCATTGTATCAAACAAGATAAGGAAACTGAACTGTAATTTGTTTGTTCGAATCAAAATTTTGTACGGCTATCAGTTTACCAGCTTGTTATAAAGGGCCATTATGGAATGTGTAATTTCTCTTTATTATGCTGCACTCTGAGGTATTTACACTGCCATCATTATGCCGTCAGTGAAGGTAGAGGTGGTCAATCAGAAATTGTATGAAGATACTGTTAAAATATATGATATAGGGAAGCACCCTCAACAATCCGTTGTAGTCTAGGTGGTTAGGATATTCGGCTCTCACCCGAAAGACCCGGGTTCAAGTCCCGGCAACGGAAAATGTTATGCTTTTATGCCGTCAACAATTTTCAAAATATTATTCCTTAAACCAAAATTTTCTCTTGTTTATCCCTCAACTATTTTCAAATATTACCATTTACTGAACCCATTTTTTTTTTAAGCCCCCTTAACCAATTTCGAAATCTGAATAATTTTTTACTTAGACCCCTCAACAATTATCAAATCAAACATATTAAACTTTCCGAAAAAAATTCTTATTACAGCCCCCAACAAATTTCAAATAAAAAAGTTTACCTAAATCCCCCAACAATCTAGAACTCAATACATACACCTACGTGTAAATCAAATTCTACATAATTTAACGATTAAATGTTAAAATACAAATTTTGGCTGCTTCCATTTCCATTTAAAGGCCATGACTATTTCGTCACATATGAAACAACATTTTTCACAGTTTAAATTCATATTTTAAAACAAAATGGGCATCGCCATTCCATAACTTTAACAAATCAGATAAGAAATGAAAAGACCTTTTTATCCATTGCTCTTCAAAGTCTAAATACTTTGTATTATACACAAACCTATTTCATATATAAACAAAGAAGACAGAAAGAGGAAAGAAAGGAGGGGGAATTTACATCATATTACAGAAAATCATACACATCATCAGCTTTCAAAGGAGAACGTGGTCACCGTCTGTCTGTCTGTCTGTCTGTCCGTCAGACAAACAGCTTATTCAGACCACTTTCCCTCTTCCACTAAATCACAACTAAACTTTGTCAGGAAGGTGTCTGCACGAAGCCTACGCAAAGATTTACAGGGGATGATTCTTGACTTGTTTATGTTCTTACTATCACCTCCGACGCCGTTTTGTATCCACCTGAAATGCCTCCATCAGTGGAAATTACATATATGAATGAGCCAACTTTTAATTAGGGCTGGATTTGAGCCAAACCAAACTAAAGTTAGTTATCAAGCTCCCCTCAAAATTGTTTGAGCTTGACTCACTTGATGGAGGTCGAACTCGAGTTCAACTACAATGCTAAGCTGAGATGAGCAAAAAAAACGTTGTTTTGATACGTATTTAATTAATACAATATCATTTTAGTTGATTCGTATCTTGGTGAGCCAGACACTCCTCAAACTCGAGCTCGAAAATATTTAACTCTCAGGCTTGAGTTCGCTTAAACCAAGCTCGTTTAATACTTGTTCAAACCGAACTCGTTTTTGAACTTAAACAAGCTCTACTTAAATCCAATCCTACCTTTAATACATTGAAAAATAATCATGACTAAACAAACATACAAGGATGCAATTATCATTACATGTCTCCATCACATTCCTAATTGGGAATAATAGATTGAATACCATGAATGACATGGAATAGACATAATAAAGTAACCACCGTGTTCTGATAAGTGAAAAACTGCAGAGAGACTGAGTAAAACAAACCATGCATGTCTCCATGTCGATAGTCTAGTTAATGTTGCAATAAGAATCTATTGGTTATTGTACATGCATCAAGAATTTGTATAACTACTTGAATGTAACCTCGGTAAGTGGGAATACCTTAGTATCTGAGTGTCTGGCTGTGGTATGAGAATTCTGTAACTTCTTTTGGCCTTCAGTAGAGCAATTTTCACAGAAGAAGTGGTCAAGTCTTTTAGCCTCCTCGGCAGTCATGTTTATACAGGTAGGATGGAACCTGAATCAAAATAACATGTTGAAGACTGTAAAAGATTGAACTCTAAATTTCATAATTTTTTTTCCTATCATTTTAATGTTTTTGAAGCATGCTACCGTTTGTTAACAGCAACACCCACAAAATAATCATAAATTTGAATAAATTTATATAAGAGATTCGGAGCTAGATACTGAAAGACCTAATCACTTGTAAATAAAGAAGGATCCCTACGACTCCCCCCTTTAAACAAACAAATAGTACATGTTTCATATGGCAACTCAGTTCTTATCCAGTAAAAGCTATACCCTGCAAGGTATTGCCCAGAGAAAGTTGTGCCTATTAACATTTGCATATCACAAGCTCACTAAATATACAATGATCTCTAAAAGTTGACTAATTTAAAATTATCAAATTTACAATTCCATTCTACTCTTAAGGTCATATTTCCAATCATCTTGCCTCTAATTATCTGTTATAAGTAACTAGGTGCTGTAGTTATAAAAAAAAAGTCCAGTTTTTTTATATACAACTGCAAAAAGACGTGAAGAGCCTCCACACTTTCCAAACAATCATTAATCTCCAAAGATACTGGACTTCCTCATTCCAAATATTACCTGCCACATTGATATGGGCAGGTTTCAGCATATTACAATGGCAAAGTATTTACATTGCAACAAATTAGCTAGTGATGCAAAAGTACAACTAACAATATAAAGAATAACAGGTAGGCAGGGCAACTGTTTCCTAGGTAGTCCATTCCAATCAGTCATCCAAAGGAAAATCAAGTTAAAAGCGGCATAAATAGGAAATACCGGTGAATTTGTAATGAAGTATCTTCTAAGAATCTTTTCGACAATGTAAATTCCCCAAAAATTTGTGCATCTACTTAAATGCAACCTAATAATCAAAATGTGATACTTTATAGGTCCCTGTAGGTGAACTGTTGAAGCACAATTCCACTCTACCTAACTTGCAAATCCCTCTTAAGTTCAAGTAGAACAGGACAAAATACAACAAATCAATCAGTAAATTCTGAAACCCACTATTTTGAGCAGTCTTCACCTATACAGGTATAATTATACTGTGACAGCAAGTTCACCCTTCCGTGTTTCTTTTCCATTAAACATAAATCATTTTCAGTTTGGGATAGAAAAGATACTGCATATGTTTCCTACAGAAACCTTAACATATCCATATTTAGAAAATTGATAATTATCTCAACCAGAAAAATTGCAAAAATAATAATAATAATAATAATAATAAGACGAGCAAATTCAATAATTAACGACTTCAGAGTTGAACATTCAATTAAGTTTCCACCATATTAGTGCCAGTGGCAGAGAAAGTTGCCAGACTCCTCAAAATCAGATAAATGTTACTAAATAGATGAACATACATAATTCTGAAACAGTAGTCAAGTTTAAATCTTGTGTACTTGTTAATTCTGGAAAAGGGAAATGAGGACTCGTTTCATGGACATGAAAATCTCCAAAATATTCACAAGCAAACCAGTTGTTTAATTAAAATTCATTCGCACGCTTAATGTGAAAGGCATAAAGGTTTAAACAAATTAAACAGCCTAAAAACAACTAACTTACCAATCGCTGCATCCTTCACACTGAACCATTAGATCGTCAGGGTTGTATGGCATTTCACATTTGCAATACCTGTAACATTCATAACTTTTCCAGTTAGAACTATCTAGAGAAAAAATATCAAACTACAGAAGTAACCAAAAAATAATACAGTAAAACTAAGGTAATCTCGACTCAAAACTTCTTCATAACACTTAAAAAGAACTTTCCTTTCTGGAAATCTCACCATCGTAGCTTTTATTAACGATACAAAATCCTACCAAACCTATCAAACGAAGTAAAAATAATTGGTAATTAAATTTTCTAATTTAGAACAAAATTATATAAACAAAAAGATCATTTTTTTTTTCCAAATTTGTAGCAAACTTAAGCTGCATTAAACCCAATTTATCACTAAGTTACTAAAACGGCCTTTATCATGGACAAAAAAAAAAAGTGCACCAATTCATGAAAAAATATTCATAAGTAAATGAAAATCAAACAAGCTCGCGACATACACGGCGACACGATCGGGATTGAAAGCTCCCGTGGAGGAGTTATACTCGAAACGGCAGAAAAAATCGTCGTTTCCGACGGCGTCAAGCTTCGTGTAACTCTTGAAACTGTGGACCGTACACTTTCCTTCGACTGTGTCGGCGCTCTGAAGGTCATAATGATCGGAGAGGAAGACTTCCTTAGAGCCGTGAAATTGCCGGCGGCCTCCGATCGATTCCTCCGGCCGGTAGTACCAGCGCACGCGCACCTTCACGTTGGTGCCACGCGCGTCGGATTCGATCCCCTCGATCTTCGCCACGTACGAAGGCTTCGACGGATCCGACGGGCGCATTAAAACGCAGTCGCCGGCTGAAAGCAAAAAAAAAACCTTTAATTTTACTTCAATTAAAAAAAAAAAAGACAGAAAGTGAGTTTGTATTCACTTACGTTTAATTGTTTTGTTGATGTGTTTGACTGTGTAAGACTCGAGAGTTCGCTTAGGAGCTTTGGGTTTGGCCATTGATCAGTGATCACCACAAGTAGCGATGGAGAATACACAAGACAAACAGAGATCGTAAAAAATTCAAATTTCTTTTTTTTTTTAATTTTTATTTCACTTCTAGGCCGTGTTTGGTTTGACATCTGACTACTTAAGGACTTTTGCTTTCTCAAAAAAGTTGCCATTATATTCATAGGATAAATATTCTGTTTATCTTTAATTAATTTTATTATAATTATAAAATAAATTTTATAATTTTAAAATGCCTAAATAATATTTTAAAAAAACGCTTCTGAATTAAAAAAAAGTTAGGCAAACACGGCCTTATATGACTGATTCTTTATCCCTTGGGTGTTCCGCGAGGAGAGGTTGAAAGATGTAGAAGGGTTTTTGATCATCGTTTGTTGTGTGTAAAACGGGGAGACAGGGTAAGACTGAAAATCAGTAAGAAAGAGAAGGGTATTTTGGGAAGAGAGAAGGAAAGGTGAATGATGATCCACGTCAGCGTCTACGTAGATTTATTAAAGTTAGCTGGACCAGAGGAGATGATGAGGAGAGCTGGAGTAGCGTTCTGTTCACTTTCTGGAAAGTTCCGGTTTGGATTATGATTCCGTACGACCAGATTTACTTTCCGTTTCTGAGGTGTTGCCATGAAATTTCGCCACGTCATCACTTAAAGAAGCAGTGTTGCATGTCGCGGCGATTTCATGGCAGGACATGTAGAAATTTTTTTTTTTAAATTCACATATCGAACGTTTATACTTTATGGATTTTCAGTGGATAAATTAGATTTTTAATAATTTATTTTGTTACTGTAATTTAATTTAGTGGACGGCAAAATATTTAGTAATGGGATATTAATTAAAATAGATTAAAAAAATTTTTATTTAAACATTTTTTTGATAAATTTTTGATACAGAGTAAATTTATTATTTATTTCAATAATACCTTTTTTTTTTTAGTATACCTTCTTTTCAGTACATTATCACATTGACTTTTTAAAAGTGTATTTTACATTTTTTTTCATATTAAACATGAATTATTTAGTCATATTTTAAGTTTGTCGTATTTTTTTAATTTTTAACTAAGCTTAGAGTAAAAAATTGTTTCTTCCATTTTTAATTATTTATGATAATGTTACATCTATTTAAAAAAAATCAATTTGTTTATTCTTAATCTCTAATTTCCTATTTCCCTTCCTTTGTACCAAAATTAACACTCCATGGAAACACTAAAACACCTAAAGTGTATAGTATTGTGTTTTTTGGGCTATTTTATCTATCATATAGGCCTGTTTGACATTAATTTAAGATTAATTTATGTTAGTTTTGTAATATTTTTAATATTACGAATATGTATCTTGTGTTTAGGTCTCTATAGTCTTTATTGAGAGTCTTGAGACAATAATTTGAATTTTGATTATGTATTATATTATATTAGATTTAACAATTAATTAAATATTTTATATTTGATTTGTTATATTAATTTTCATTAGAAGATTCATGAAAAGTGCTAAAATTATTACTGATATTGTCATATTTTTACATTTGATTTGTATTTTTTTCATTTGTGAATTTTATAAACGTTTTTTTCAATCGTATTTTTTACTATTTATCATATTATACTTGTATAATTTTTGTATCGATTTTTTATCGTTCTCGTATTTACTAATTAGGGTATTAGTCAAAATAGAGCAAATTCTGATGTCAAATCGAAATGAAAAACAGGAACATAATTTCCTAAAAATTGAATCCGAGTGCAAGTGTGTTCATACGAGAATGCATGTGAAAGAAATGCACATATTCTCGCATTTATGTATATAAATATTTTTATGTGAAGCAAAAAAAATGTACGCATACTCACATACACACACTCACACTTTGCATTCGCATTCACATTCATTTACATCCGTTTCTACTTTTCGTTCTAATATGGATATATCAACAACAAACAAAACATCAACCTGTTACAAAATAAGTTTATAAAAGTTTCGATTCATATGGATATAAGTTATCAAACTTACTTTCAATATGATGATGTTGAAGTATATTACAAAAGAAAAAACATGATTAAAGGAAAGTAACTATGAGAGTAAAGGTATTATTAAAATAAATAATTAGCTTGCTTATAAAAGCAAACACATAAAAAATTTATCTAAAAAGATTTAGGCGCAAATTTTTCTTCCTATTTTAATTAATATCTCTCTACTAATAAACACGTAAGATATTGTAACTTACATGGATTAGGTCAGCATATCCAATGGGTTTGAATTGTTGACTTTTGAAACTTTACTTTTAGGGGGAGTTTGTCTTGAGTAATATTTTATTACCAAAATATAAAGATTACCTTGAAAATAGATTACTTAGAAGATTACTGGATATAAATGATTACTATGTTTAATAAAATTTGGTAGGTATAAATAATTATTGTGTTTAGTTAAAGGTAATAAAAGATTACTAGTAAATTTTTTACTTAAATGCTCTTGAATATAATTATTTTTAAATATTTTTTATTTTATTTGCCATATTAATTAAAAATAAATTTATTTTTATCTCAAAAAATTAATAAATAATAATATAATTATAATAAACTCAAAATTACTTAAGTAATATTTAAATACCTAAGGTAAATGTGGTAATCAGATTACTACCTATATTACCTGTCACGTCAGCATTGGTAATAGACGATTACTGTAATATTTTATTACTGACAAACCAAACAAGAGAATAAAAGATAGATTACCAAGATAATCTTAAAAAACTCCAACCAAACGCCCCTCAAGGCAGGGGCTATTGTAGATTGTTAGATCTTTAATTTAATTGTTGACGTAAATTTAATTTTAGACGATTAATTAAAGGTCAAAACTCAAGATTACTTAAGTAATATTTAAATACCTAAGGTAAATGTGGTAATCAGATTACCACCTATATTACCTGTCACGTTAGCATTGGTAATAGACGATTACTGTAATATTTTATTACTGACAAACCAAACAAGGGAATAAAAGATAGATTACCAAGGTAATCTTAAAAAACTCCAACCAAACGCCCCTCAAGGCAGAGGCTATTGTAGATTGTTAGATCTTTAATTTAATTGTTGACGTAAATTTAATTTTAGATGATTAATTAAAGGTCAAAAGACTTATTCTCACCTAAGGTTTAATGAACCCTCAAAGTCTTATCTATTAAGTTTTAAAAATTTTAATACTCATTCGTTTGTTTATTTTTAATGTTATGTTAAAGGTAAAGTCATCATTTAAAAATTTTATTTAAAAAAATATTTTTTTCCCATCTTAGTTTTAAAAACTAACAATTTTTTTTAATTTTTTTTTTCAAGTTTAAAAACTAACATTTCTCCTTTTCCCTTAAATTTAGGGTTTTAGCCTCTCATATTTTTTTCATTTACAATCACCCCTACCCTTTTAAAAAATTTTAGTTTCCCCTTTTAGCTTATGTTTCCAAATCGTCTTCGACGTTCCTCTCCCATCATCTCTTGCATCCGAGATCGAGTTATTCTGGCATTCCCTTTATCTTCTTCTTATTTGTCTCTTGTCCGACACAAAATCTGATTGAAATTGAGTGAGAGATCTCACTCGATTTCTATTGGATTCACGTTGACGCAAGGGAGAAGGATGTCGTGAATCCTCCTTGGGCCTGTTCTTTTGTCTATTTTGTTCTTGTCCTTCTTGATGACTCATGTTGGCTCGAATATAGTCAAAATCGAGCGAGATCTCTCGCTCAATTTAGTCGGATTTTCTATCGGACTAGAGAGAAATAGGAAGAAGATGAAGGGGATACCACAACAGTTCGGTCTTGGATGTCGTAGATGGAGGGAGAAGAACGTCAATGACGATCTAGAAGCTGAAGCTGAAGTTGAAGGGGGGTGTAAATAAAATTTTTTGGAAGATTGGGGATGATTGTAAATGGAAAATATATGAGAGGTTGAAACTTAGACTTGGGCGCAAAGGGGGGGGGGGGGGGGAAGAATTCAGTTTTTAAACCTGAAAAATAAAAGTTAGAAAAAAAATTATTAGTTTTCAAAACTAAAATGAGATAAATGAGATAATTTTTTTTTTCTTTCAATAAAATCGCAAAGTGATGATTTTACTTATGATAGTAATAACAAAAATTAATAGACGAGTAAATATTTATATTTTTTAAACTTAACAGGTAAGAATTTGGGGATGCATTAAACCTTTGGTGGGAAGAATTCTTTTGGCCCTAATTAAATTAGCTAAGGTTCATAACATTGTTGTTCATCCATCTTGAATGGTATAAATATAGTCAATTATCTCAAATATTGTTAAATTATGTTATTTTAAGGTTATACAAAACAAAATATACAATAGAGTTATCCTAAACCATAAACTTGAAATTATAAGAGTAGTATCATGTACACAAATAATATATATAATTTTATATATAAATAATGACATGTTATCATGTAATTGAATAGTCTTAAATTAGAGATAAAATAACACTCAATTACATAGTGATACATTATTATTTGTATATAAAATTATAAATAATTTTATAGAGATCATAAACCCTAAAACACTAAATCATAAACACTAAATTGAAACATTGAATCAAAAAAATATGAACCTAGCCTTAATGCCCTAAAAGCAAAAACCCTAAGCTAAAAACTGTAAACTATAAACCATAAAACCCTAAAATCATATATTTAAACCCAAGTGGTAAAACCTAAACGATAAACTTTAAACCCTAAATTGAAAACCATGGACCTTAAACCCCTAACTGTAAATCATAAATAATAAATTGTGATTCATAAACCCTAAACTGTAAATTGTAAACAATAAAGGCCAAAAGACTTATTCCCTCCCCCAAACCCTAAACTGTAAATTGTTTAAATTGTAAATTGTAAACAATAAATAATAGATCATGACGAGAGACTACGACGAAGATCTTGTCTTCGTATGGGAAGACAAGATCTTTGTCTTTATCTTGGAAGACGAAGAGCTTTGTCTTCTCGATGAAGCTCTTCGTCTTCCGTCGTCTCCCAAATCTTATTCGATATTGATCAAATGTCCAAACGGATGGAGAGAGACCACTAAAGGGAGGGAAAGCTTTGAGAGGGAGAAGCCGTCAGCAATGGTGCTAGAGATGACATCGAAGATCTAGAAACTAAACCCTAGGGGAAAACTATCACTTTTTAAAACTTCGGTTAGAGGGGGGATTTTTAGTTTTTAAAGTTTAAGGAAAGAAAAAGAGATAAAATTTTAAGGGGTTAGACTTCCGTTAATTTTAATTGCCCATAAGTAGGCATTTAGGATTTTCAAAGTTAAAGATGAGAAAACTTGGGAAAACTTGGGAAAACAACATACTTTAGGTGAGAAATAGTCCTGTGGCCAACAATAAATCCTAAATTATGAACCCCAAACCTTTACATCATAAACCTTAAACCTTAAATGAATCATAAAGTACAAACCCTAAACTATTAATCGTAAAATGTGAACCATAAATCCTAAACTATAAACTCTAAATCATAAATTTGCAACAGAATATAAAGGCCAAAAATAGTTTAGAACAAGATCCTAATGCAATCTCAGGATCAATTTATACATATTAAGATATGAGTTTTGTGACTTACCAATGTTTGACAGCTTGGCCAATGTAGGAACTTGAATTCTATTCTTCCACAAGTCCTCACAAGGCAATAAGACTCTTAATTGTCCATATGGAGGTGCTAGAAACCCTCATGAAAATGATGAAGTTGTTAGGGACACATGCAAATGATAATTCACGATGAATTGATTGAATTGTGGTAATATTGGATCCAGATCCACCTATGATGGGTCGACCCGGCCCGATTCAATATAACTGCTAATGCTAGTTATAAGAAGGAGTTGAGGGCAGTTGGACATATATAAAATTGTTCAAACCTCCCTATGAAAGATATGTTATTTTTCTCATTACAGAAGATGAACTCTCCCCTCTTGCCAAAACTAATGCACAATAAATTCGTCTCCCAAATGGAAATCAGTACATGGGCAAATGGCATCGTGGAAACAGACTAACGTCAACACGTCGCGTAGAATTCAAAGACGCTTCATCGAAAATTGAAACGGGTATGCAAATTCGTATTTACAGATTTCACAGATTTTGATCCTGACATGTTTAATTATTTCCAACATTGGTATCAGAGCCTAGGATACATATTTTTTATGTTTTCTGTGAATGATATTGTGTATATTATGCCAATTAGAATCTGTATATGAAAGTTTGTTTAAAATTTTGCTTTTGGGGACGAATTTAATTAGATCGAAATTGCATGAAATTGGTATTGGGAAACATGTTGGATGAATGCTAGGAATGATATTATATATTTTAAATTGAAAAACGACTCGAATTAACGTCGAAATCGATCGAAATAGACCCAAATCTGAGACCCAAGGCTTGTTTTTCTTCCTCGCCATTTCGATGGATTCCGGCGTCAATGGCGCCGAAATCCATAAAGATCGGACTACTTTAGACACTGTATATAATTGAGGTTGAGAATCAATTAGACAAAATAGATAAGAGTTTTATGAACTCACCAAAGTCTTGAACATTTGTTCCAAAAGTTCAAGGAACTGAGTAATGAAAGAAATAGTATGGTAAATAGTAATTCCAAAACTTTGCAACAACTAGTGTAGCGAAGAAGAGTAATTAAACTCTATTGGAAATGGTTAAGTCAATGAAAGCGCAAGCAAAACGTCAAGTCACTTTGTGATGATATGATATTTAATATTGCTTGAGAACTTAACCGATTGCCTACTAATTCAGTTGCTTCCACTTCCTATGAGTTATGGTCAGGTAGAAAATCTGAGTTAATTGATTGCAACATTAGTGGTTAGCAATATCAATCTATAACTTTTCCCATAAATTTAAATAACTGGGACTGAGAAGAAATGAATGTATCTTTATCAGATACGCTGAACACTCCAAAGGGTATGTGTTCATTAGGGAGGATTTCGTTGGAAGATTAACTGAACTTGTATTAGAAATATTACATTCATAGAGGATATTTTTCTTAAGAGGGATGATGTTGATAAAAAGTTTCATCTGAATGAGATGAGAAAAGAATGAAGATGGGTATATCTTAACAACTATTGGTTAAGTCCTAAGATATAAGACCTATACTTGTTCTGGTTAATTAGAGCAAATGTAATTGAGCTCCAGCCTATTTCAGATAGTGAGAGTAATGATCTTTAATTGTTTGCTTCATTCATCTCACCCTAGTGGGAGCATTGAGATTAAGCTTTAATCTATTTTGGATAGTGAGAGCATTAATTCTTAATTGCATTGGAGTGGACGTCCAAAAGTATTCAAGTGACGTTTTTAAAGTAAAAACAAGGTTTTCATAACCACTCCCCAAAATGATAAAGAACTTGAAATAAATGTCTCATCCTTTGATAAGAAAATTTTGAAATACATTGGAAGAAGAGATAGAATACTAAGAAAACAAACCAATTCTAGGTTTTGGTTGACTTATCGCCAAATCGAAAATTCATTGGGAATGAATGAGTTTCATGAATTAGTTGTAAGGCGGATGACTTAATAAATAGATATAATTCGCTTAATAGCGAAAAACTATACCCAATGAGAAGGTGTAAATTGTGTAGAAAGATATTTTCGTCATTTATGATATTTACTTCAATATATTTGATTCTAGTTGTAATAACATATTTGAATTTAGAATTACACCAGATGAATGTCAAGATAATTTTTCTTAGTGGAAAACATGACAAAGAAATCTGCATGAAATGAGATATAGATCTTGTTGTTATAGGTCTGAAGCACAGAGTATGCGAGCTTCAAAGATATTGAATGACCTAAAACTGTCATCTAGATATGGTACTTGAACTTTGAAATGATTAATCAAGACCATTATGTCTATGTGACAAAGTCTGATGACAAATTTGGAATTCTATCAATGTGTATGATAATACATAAATAGCTAGAAATGATTTGAAGTAAGCGATAATCATCAAAGGATGGTTGTCCATATTTTTGACTTGCAGGATATGGAAAAACAGAATACATATTGTGAATTTACATTTAGAGGAATTGCTTAAAGAAACTTTTGACTCTGTCATAAGAACGTAATATTCAAAAGGTTCTAGAACAATCCAATATGGTATACTGTGAACCCGTTGATATTCCTGTGTCAAATGACTAATTATTGGGCCCAAAGAGAATGTCCCAAAACTTAAGCTAGAAGCAGAGAAATGTCAAAGATTACTTATTCAAATGTCATCAAATGTATTATGTATGTTATGGTGCGTACATGTCCAGATATTTATTTTTGATTGAGCTGGTTAGTCGATATAAGTAAATATTAAAGAGAGAACTGAAAGGCTGTATGTAGAATTTTGATATATTTTTAAGGCTTTGTGGATGATTGATTATGTGATTAAGGATCGAACTTACGTTTGATTGGCTATTGAGGTGCCAGTTGGGGAAGCATTTTTAAACCAACGCAAATTAAATTACGACTAAGTTTTCTTACTTTAAAAGGGCTCATATCTTGGAGTGATAAGAAACAGAGATGCGTAGCCGTATCCACATCGGAAGCCTAGTATATAATCTATTTAGTAAATGTGCAAGAAAATGTTTGGTTAAGAAGATTCTTCGTAAATCTAAGTAAACAAGACGATATTGTCGAAGCAATGGTTGTCTGTTGAAATAAAAGATCCTGAATTTGTTATAAGATAACCAAACATATCGACACTAGACATAACGTAATAAGAGACTTTATTTCCAAGAGGAAAATGAATGTACAATATAATTCTATGCATTATATAATCACTGATCCTTTGACTGAGATTCTTCTAAGAAAAGTATATCTTGCATATGTTTAATTTCTTGGATTGCGTAGACAATGATTGGTGAGTGTTGAGTTTATATATTGTACTGATGACACAACGTCAAAAACCATGAATTTAAGTTCATTTTATGTTTTGAACTTATGTCTCGAAATTCTTGGGTTTTCACTGCATACACATCGTTTTTAGCTCAACAAGATTGTAATGTTACACAAGTTAGAGATTGGCTCACTCACACGAGCAATCGCCTTTGGCGCTGAAAGAGCGAGTAAAGATGAGACATTATTCTTGAGAATTGTGATACTGAGAGATTATACCAATGAGGGACAAATTTCTCAAGAAAAGATTTATTGAAATAAAAAAAAAATGTCGTCTTAATGATTGATCAAGATGAGGTCATGAATAGATACATTTGAGGCCAAACGACTATTTCCCACCCAAGGTTTGATGTTCTCTCAAAAGTCCCCCCTTTAACTATGGAAACACCAAACACCCACCCATGACCGGTTAGATTTAATCAAACTCTAACGGTGGTAGGGGTAAAATCGTCATTTTTGCTATAATATTAAAAATAAACTAAAATAGAATCTAATTTTGCCCCCCTAAACTTTAAAAACTAAAATTTTCCCCCAGCTTAAGTTTTAAAAAATGGCAGTTTTACCCTAGGGTTTGGTTTTGAAATCTCCGACAACCGTTCCGGCTTCATTGCGTTCGTCTTCCCAGACGAAGACGACGGCGTCGGCTTCGTCTGGGGAGACGAAGAACTTCGTCTTCCCCGACGAAGTTTTTCGTCTCCCAAGGCCAAGCCGACGCCGATCGATCCTCCAAATGGGAGGAAAATATTCGCAGAAAGAAGAGGTTGCTTCGGGAGGGAGAGGCCATCGGCAATGGAGCCGGAACGATCGCAGGAGATTTCAAAACCAAACCCTAGGGTGAAACTGCCATTTTTTAAAACTTAAGCTGGGGGAAAATTTTAGTTTTTAAAGTTTAGGGGGGCAAAAAGAGATAAAATTTTCAGACGTTAGGGTTTGGTTAAATCTAACCGGCCATGGGTGGGTGTTTGGTGTTTCTATAGTTAAAGGGGGGACTTTTGAGAAAACATCAAACCTTAGGTGGGAAATAGTCGTTTGGCCTACATTTGAAAATGATCGATTTGGATTCCCCACGTCCAAATAACTTGTGAATGTCATATGTGAGTTCTTAATATAAATAAATACCTGCAAGTGTGAACATGATTAAGAACTCAGGTTAGGCGTTCGAGGTAGCGATTGAACTAAGATCTGTACAGTGTTGTAAATGACATTTGAGAAAATACACACTGTAGCACATGATTCATACCATGTCTGCATAAGTAAGACGACCAGTTAAAGTAGTGGAAGGATGAATCCTTACTCCTTCACTGTGTGAGACTTTATGAGGATTACCTCATGTTAATACCCTTTGACTCTTTACTGTTGTTCGATATTTACTCTTAGTGTTGCTATCTTAGCTTGGAACCTATGACCACGCATGATTCGGTCTATGAAACATGACTAGAAAAGTAGCTAAGTTTAAATTGAGAATTTCGAGTAAAAGAGGAAGAGAAAGCATTAGGGGGGATGCCGGGTGTAATAGAACTAGAACGCAGGGTGATGGATTTGATAGAGAACGCATGGGAAATGGTGACAAGTGTAGGCATATAACTCATCATCACAACAAACAAAAATGTTTTCTAATTATAAATTAAAAAAAATCATGCAAGGACTTTAAATTATTGTTTTCAAAAGCTACACTATTCTTTAAAATTCATATTGCTTATTTTAAAAAACAAGAATAAATGCCTATCTGAAATTATAATAAATGCCAATGATAAAATGTCTTTGCAAGACCTTAAATCCCATATATGTTAGATAACAAGAGATTAGTACAATCAACATACAACAGGCTATAGGATTCAACTTCTCAAAAATTTTCAATTCAAAACTCAGAACAAAATTCGAATCAACAAAACCTATTTGAAATTATGACTGGAACCATCTTCTAAGTTGCTTTGAACCTTGCTTATCACCATCAGATTTTTTAGAACTCTGCTGTGAAAACTTTGACCTGTATCGTTCGATCAGCATGTCAAGTTTATCTACTACATCTCGCCCCGGCGGATCTTTACTCTTTTTTGGTCTTTTTTGTTTCATTGATTTATCTCTTTTGTGTCTTTCAGTTTGGTCTTCCAGCTTCCTCTTACCTTGGCGGAAATTTGCTTTCTCGGAAGGATCATTTCCTATCATTTGACCTTTGTCTGAATTTCCAGCATCAAGCTTTCTGCCATCATGTCGATCATTTTGTTTCCTTTTTGAGCCTGTTGTCTTCCCTCCCAAGTTCTCTCTCAAAGGAACTTCTGCCTTACCACTACCTGGATTGTGTTTTCGATTCTTGTGAGCTCTATGCTTTCCAGTAGCAGATTCATGAGGAATGCAATTAGCCACTTCATCCTCTTCACCGTGGTTTGAATCCTTCACTGCTCCATTGTCAAAATTAGATTTCCGTTTTCTAGATGTCTCCATCTTTTTTGGGTTGCCATCCACAGAGTATGACTCATTATTTTGCTGTTGTTGACCTAGTATCTTAGCTTTCCGTAGCTTCAATGTTTGAACATTATCAACAGCAAACTCCACAATTGGACGGTGTTCAGGACCAAAAGTTTCTACATGTTGCCAGAGAACATTTTAAGATTAAATGTAATGATATTCCTGCATTTCTATAAACACTTTCCAGCATTGAATCGCACAGTAACAGCATCCCCAAAAGAACGGTAAACCAAGCAGAAAATAGAACAATGCATATGTTAAAATGGCCACCAGTCATCATATATAAGAAGAATTTGGGATGTAGTATAATTATGAAAAACTACCTGGATTATTATTAAGAACCCTCAAAGCCACAAGTGCATGTTGATGCTCAGTGAACTCAACAAAAGCAACTCCTCGTGAGTAATTCTTTGTATCGACCATTCCCTTCTTCATATTTTTCAAGAACTTAAGCTGCATGCCAGTATTTAAAAGATAAAAAGATCTTGTAGTACATAAATATAATAGTAAGCATAAACTGTATGGCAGGAAGGGATGAATGTACCAAACCTGTTGAATTGTAGGTTTTTGCTTTGTAGCTCGTGAGATAACAGCCTCAATAAAAAGTTTTTTAAGTACTTTTTCAGTCATTGACTTTGGCAAATTGTATATAACCAGTCTTGTCCTTGAAGCATGAAAATTAGGAGATTGAAGCTTAGTCATCTTTTTCTCGTGCAACCTACAACATTCACAAAAATAATTTCCAATTTTTGTGAGGGAATTTGATTATAATAAGCACCACTTAATGACAGGAATGTTGACTAAGAATGATAGATTTGTTTTTGTGCTTCACAGCACTAAGAATGCAAAACTAAGTCTGCCAAATAAACAACCGTCCGTAACATTTTTCTCTATTCAGAATTTAGTGATTTGATAAAAACTTATTTTCAATAGGAAAGGACTTCAAACAAACACACACTGCTTTTAAGAGAAACCAAAAGCAAAACAAGAGAAGAAGGAAATATAAATATAACAAATAAATTTAACTGAATTTATGTAACTCATGCTTTAAATTATCAGAGAAATGACTTACTTTTGCCGTTTTGACATATCACTAGCTGAGACACCTTCAGCAGCTGGAGTCCCCTCAAGGATTAAGCCTTCCTATTATAATTTGGAAAATGGTTAAAAAAGAGTCATTTAATGTTGAGATAGCCCTGCATCAGAGGATTGATACTGCAAAAGCAGCATGAATTTGGTAATTCAGGTTAAAAGGGAAAGGGATTAAGAATACTAACTTTTGCCAGGTAAAGATTCCGGTGGTCATGATCCTCACTTTTGGTCTTCTCCAACTGTTTATCATGAGCTGATTTCTTATCTAAAGCTTTCAGTACAGTCAGCTGTCTGCCTTTAAGAAAAATTCCCACGCCAGAATCGGCATTTGCTGCTGAAACTGCAGCAGTAGCAGCATCTATTGTTTTAAACTTGAGAAAACCAGTCCCCCTTGGTCGCCTGCAGGAAGCCCAGGGAAAAACCACAAGGGTTTAACTTAAAAGCATATAAAACATGGAAACACATCAAATTAAAAATTAAATCCTTACTTAGTGACTTGATGAAGAACTGGGACAAAAGATTGCACTTCCCCAAATGCCAAAAACCTTTGTTTCACTTCTTCATTTTCAATATCAAAAGGAAGGTTGCTTATGAAAATTGTTCTCTGTAAATCATCTTCCCCATCTGTCTGTTTAACAGTTTTTGATTCGCTTTTGCCCGAGTTTTCAGGTTCAGATACCTCTGATACCTTTTTCAACTCATTTGATAACTTACTTGACACATGAATATGCTCATCAGAGTCCGGCTCCTCATTTTCCTCAGGTAGCGAAGAATCATCACCAACTGAAGGAACAGAGACTGCAGATGATGAAGTGATCTTCTGAAGTACTTTCTTTAGAATATCTGCTTCCTCATCAAAATCAACTTCAGAAGGCCTGTCTTCTTTCTGTGATGAATTCAAATCATCATCCTCCAAATCATCATCACTACCAGTGTCACTATCCTCAACTCCTCCATTCTGTTGCCCTGTGCGGGGATAGATACCTTACATGTCATTTGCTAACTTATCAATTAATGCCAAAATTGCTGAAAATTTCCAGTCATTGCTAGTTCATCACACAGATCAACAAATTCCCCAATTCCCAATTTCATGCACATGTTATGGAAACCAATACAGAACTATATTAATGAAATCATCAGGACAATATTTGTGTATCTATTTCAGTTATGAAACTCCATTCTTGATATTTTTTTTTATTTTTTGGGCTCAGAATCTCTCATCCAGAATTTAATTGCAAACGCCACTGGTAGCTAAACCTTACTGGTTTAACCAATAATCTTATCATCATTATTCCATCCTTCAAAACGACAACTCAAGGCCTTTATCTAGTACTCAGCATTTCATAAATGAAAAATAAATTTAAAATAACCATTCTTCAAGTTTAATGGATGCAGACAAGCAAAATAAAGTAACCAAGAATTCAAGGGCCACAATTACCATCTTCAGATGCAACAGTAACTGCACCACTACTGTATATTTTCTTTGGAACAGCCCAGTCAACAGCTATTGGTCTTTTACCAAACATTTGCCCATTGAACTTTTGAATGGCCTGATATCACAAACAGAAATAAGATTGGAGGTATGTTGAAACTCCAATAAACTTAATATTTCAATACTAAAAATGAAGCATAGTTCAGAAGCATACACTTTCGGCATCCTGTTTACATGTGAATTTCACAAATGCAAAACCCTTAGATAACCTGTATAAAAGCAAAAAAAAAAAAAAAAATGTAAAGTGTGAGATGATATGACACTGCTATTTACATATGCAGACAAATCCTGGAAAAGTAGAATACCCAGTCTTAGGATTTTGAGGAATAAAAACATCCCAGACAAACCCTACTGATGAAAACTTTTCTCTGATCTCATTCACTTTAGCCTGTATTGATTATCAGCAAATGAGCTAAGAAGCCAAGCACATCTAGTAAGAAATTTGAGAAAGTAAAGAGAATATTAATAAGAACAACCTTAAAAGGGATATTTCTAACAATAATTTTCCACTTCTGAGTCTTGGAGCCCTAAACCACAACAAAACGAAAAACAAAAATTATTATAATTTTCTTTCATGTAAATAATTGAATAGCAAATCAACCAAACCTTAGGCAAAATATAAGGTAATGCAATTTTAAAAATCACCATTGAAATAAAGTTGGAGAATCAGAACAATATTACATTGGCAGCAACCTAAATTTCATTTCTTTACCTCTCCACCAAGCTGACGTGCCCAAACAACTCCTCCCTCTATCTTTTTTTGGTGTAACTTGGAAACAGATGCACAAGCTGATTTAACACTCATATAAAGTACTGCTGAAGCATCCATTCTGCATCCATCTTGTGCAAGACCTGGAAATGTCCAAAGGAGCCCATTTATCAGAGGAATTCTAAAAAGACAAAACATACAAATTCTAGTTGATTTTGTAATGTTCAAACAGGAAAAAGTTCCCCCAAATTAAGAACAAACATAAAAATAAAGAAATGCCAACCGTTTTGTTCAAGTTCTTCCTTTGGAAGAGGATAAGTTATAGAACAAACAGTGTCAACACTTCTGGCAAGATGGTGGACAGCCTCTGCCATATCACTGTTAAGAAGACCCCCTAATACAACAGTCCTAGCAACCCTGCATAGAATCACATGAAAGACGAGAAGGAAATAAGTTGTGGAGCAATCTTTCAAAACTTGAAAATTATTTGACATTCCTTTATATAATTGCATCATGAGCAGAACTTTTGGACATACCCCCAAACAAAAAACCTACCTCTTAGAAAAGTTTATATGGCAAATGACTTTTTGGAAGAAAACTATTGGTGAAACAACTAAAACTTTTCAGAACTGATGATCATTCAATTTACTAACAATAAAGCCACAGACCTTGAATTAAAAAATTTTTAGAAAAAATCAATCACCTCTGCTTCTCTGAACAGTTCTCCTTATCTGCTAGGTCAATAGAAAGTTTTGCTGCTTTTCTAGGTCTCATGCTTTTGCCTGAAATTTCATTCAAAATATCAAATAAAATTGTTAAAGTTAAATCAGAAAAATCAAACCACATACTATGATAAAAGGTGAATGCCTTAAGACCTGAATCCATCAAGTTTGAAGAATGCTTCTCTGCCTCAGAGGTTGAACTATCCTTATCTGTCTTTGTATCCACCATATCATCTGACTGAATAACTAAATCATTGAGGGAAAATGTGGGATAAATCTAACAAATTTACTGCCCCTAGTAAAATATGAAAAAATAAAATATAACAAAGAAAGTCCAAATCCAACGTAAATGACACCAACCTTGAGCTGCCTTTGAGCGGCGTTGCTCCAATGGAGCACGATGCATGGCATGTTTAACTCCAATTTTACGACCTCCAACAGATGAACCATTCTTCATCTCAATGGCACGGTTAGCATCCTCCATAACGGCACTGCAAATGGATCATTTACAACACGTGAGAAAAAAGCTAAAGGGAAAGACTTAAAAGGATATCACCTTTATACATACATTTTCCAATCACATCAACTAATAGCAAAAACGAATGACTGACAACATTAAAAACTACAAATGCCATGTCACCCAGGCAGAAAACGGCTTGTTAATTTTCCATCCAGAATAAAACTAATATTCACTAAAGCTCATCTGCAATCAAGTTTGAAAGGTCAATGACTAGAAGTTCCTTACAAATAAGCAGTTCTTTTACTCACTTTACAAAGAAGTGAACACCTTGTGGTCAAATTTGTTTATCCAACAGCAGAAATATCAAATCAGGTTTGCATTATTTAATAAAAAATCCCTAAATGCAGGCAAGGCAACAGTACCATAGAAACCAAGTAAATTTTCACGTAAATACCAGAAGCAAGAAACTGCACATGTACAATATATATGTGTACTGCATAAGGTATAAAAAATCATGAACTCACTCCAAGCACTCATAAATTTTTTAAAAAAAAAAAAAATCTCCTCCAAATAGATATCAGGTACTCAATGGAAGACTCTAATGAAAGAAAATTAACAAAATCTACACTGCTCCCTACACATCATTATGAAACTAAAGCTTCTAATTCAGAAAGGAAAAATAAGGTTCACAACCAAAAATAAATTAGATAAAACAATTTATGAAGCTTTATAGGATTTACTGATTAATCTAAAAGAAGAGTATCAAATAGAAAAATTCACTTAATCTCAATCAAAAAGAAAAGGTACAATAAACTCACAATTGAACATAACCAAATCCTCGGTGTTCATTTGACCCTGTGAGCATCAAAAAGGAGAAATGGATTAATTTAAACAGCCGAACAACCAAAGGCCAAAAGAATTTGACAGACTTTAGAAAACAACACTTTTTAACCCCAAATCTATCACCCCATCATAAAGCCAAATGCAGGATTCAAAAAATCACCCCAGAACAACAAAGCTCCTTTTATTTTATAACTGAAATTTACTAAGCAACTTTAATTATCATTGATGTAAACACAAATATAAAGAAGTAACACTTTGAACTAACTGAAGCTCTAAAAGGCTACAATTAATGGTGCAAAAGCGCAATCATTTCAAATACTCTACTAGCAAGCTCCCAAAACAAGATATTTCACTTCATATTTGCAAATCCAAGCTCATTAAGCTCCCACTTTCAGATCTAAATTACAACCAAATAATAAGAGCACGAAAAAATTATCAGCTTTACATCGGCTTACCTTTCTTTGTAACCATAAAGCATCTCCTGATTGGTCCAACATCACTGAACGTCTCTTCTAGCTACACAACAACATAAACAAAACCAACAATGTTAAAAAAAAATAATAATAACAAACAATAATTATCAGAGCTCCTTCATGCGCAACATTCAATGCCATGTTTAGGTTTTTGAAGTATAACAAAATGAACTTAACTAAGACAAGAGTAACATAAGAGTGATGATAACTTTGAGTTTTCTTATTATGAGCTTTTTCTCGGGAACCAAACAGGTCCATAATTATGTTGAAAAAAAAAGTACCTGAGAATTGGTAAAGGAATAAGGAAAGTTGTTCACAAACACAGTGGAAGCACTGTGTTCGCTCTTTTCGCCTCCTTCTTTGTTTTTCTTGTTCTTTCCCATCCTTGAGTTTGGAAAACCAGAAGCGAAGAACCTAAAATTTCAGAAAGCTCGCATATTTTATACGAAGTTGGACTCGGGCTACGAGCTGGGCTTGTTTTGGTCCATCAACGACCCGCCCATTTGTCTTACTAAGTGCCTCAGCCCATGCCCACTAAATTGGTCCAAGACTATCATGGGATTCTCAACTTAAAACATAACCAATCATCTTTGATAAGTGGGCTAGTTTGTGGCCCACTAAAAATGATCTAAAACAGGCCCACATATCATAAAAATTTTAAATAAAATTATATTGTTGAAACTAAAACGATAATATTATTAACAATAAAATATGTGCATCTAATTTTAAGTATTTAATTAGATACTTTAATAATTTAGATCTAATAATATAATGACATTTTAAATATTCAATTAAATATTTAAAACTGGATACATGTCACGTTGTTATATTATTAAACTAGTAAAATACGGAAATTTTTAAAAGAGAAATAGTTGGAGTTTTTGAATATAATAAAAAAAATGTGTAAAGAAAAGTTAACTTAAAGGGGACCATTGATCCATTATTGAACATAATTTTTGCCACTTATAGTCGGTAGTTTTGCGCATGAACAACCAACTATACACACATTCTTATGAAAAATGGGAAGTCTTTATGCTTTATTTGTCAAAAAAGGTGGTCCAAAATTATCATAACTTTGTTTCTTGATGTTTGCATTGTCCCAACTTGTGAAAAAGCAAAACCATTCTAGTTTTTACCTTTGAAAATCCAGCATCCCAAAAAATGAAAGCTCATAAATTCACAATCATGGTCAAAATAAGATGAACTTCTTGACTATGAATTCAAATATGTTGAATTTTCATGGCATAAGAACAAAAGATAATCATTCATAATTGAAAAATAATACTGAATGAAAACTTTAATCCAACATTAATGGAATATGGATTGACAAAGCGGAGAAAGGGCAAGGACCACATGTTCTTCTCATTCATGGCTTTCCTCAACTCTGGTCTTGCTGGATTACCAGATTTATCATTTGCCTGTACATGGCTTTCATGTTGTTGCCCCACACATGCGAGGCTATGGCGACTCAGATTGTCCCCAGAACCCTGAATCTTATGCAGTTTTCCATCAAGTTGGCGATTTGATAGGCCTCCACTACAGTCTTGGAGAAGAAAGGCTAAAGAGATGTGGGCGATCAATCATTTGGGACAAAAGATTACATAGAGGGAGAAGAATTTAAAGCCCTTGTACCTGATAATGAACTAGTCATAATTCAGGATGGACATCATTTGATACACCAAGAGAAAGCTGAGCATGTTAATGCTGAAATTATGTCCTTTTTTAAATGATCACATTCTGTGACAAATAGTTTTACTTGTACAAAGTTAAATTGATAATGCATGAATGTCAGCCTTGAACTGACAGAAGATAAGAATCAACTAATGTCTATGCGTTTCTAAGTACACTGGGGAAATGACTTCAATTCTGTGGCCTGTTTGTTTTGTCAAATGGTTGGTGGGTAGAGTGAATGCAGCTTTATACGAGGCCCATCATTATGAGTTTTTATTGTGCTGTGCTATGGTCCTTTGTGAAAGAAATTAATAAAGGGGATGGCATTTTGAGGAACTCTGCATATGGTGCTTACAAGTGTATGGAGTTCTTATATATCTTGAATGTATGAAAAGGTATTTTTTATGCAGAGCATGCCTATATAATCAGATTATAACTATAACAATTAAGTTAAGTCATGGGATATGATATACATGCACATTCTTATTGACTTATTATATGTCCAGTTATTCTAACTAATAAAAATGTGCTTATGTTAGCAACCTGCCATACACCCGTGCCTTTCTTTACAACTTAATGTTCATCTATCGCAGCCAATATCTGTTAATTTGAATGACAAAAATCTTTTATTTTATGAATGATGTCAATGTGAAAGTGCATACACCAATGAGAGGTATGGAAGCCTAGGCCTTGTGGAATGAGATGATAATGGCGATAGAATTAGTGATGTATTTCATGTCCACTATATGGGGTGAAGAGTGATGAAAGTAATGATAGTGAGTGGATAATGAAAATAAGACATTTTCAATGTGATTCGACTCTTTGCATAGAGGTATACGTTTACAGTTATGTTATTTATGTTTTCAAGAAAATCTAACAAAGTATCAATAAGTGATACAATGATTCTTGAAGAGAGATGTAAAGTGAGAACCTGTCACCTTTGTTCAATCTTTATATTTATATAACAGAAGATAGGTTGCACATAAATACGATATCGAAGTATAATTGATACAACAATAAATTTAGAGATTTTATTCATATTTTAGCTATGTAAAAATAAGATAATTACATAATTGCATGATCTTGATTCAGTAAGAAGTGATAGTTTTTCGATACAAACTTGAGATAGAATAAGAATGTAATCTCGGAGATGTTGTGGAGTTGAACTACCTAGTTGTATTCTCCTCACCGTCTTTAGGTGCAACACTGTTCTCCAGATGGTTACCCTCCAAGGAGAATGCGCATTTGGAAAGAAGTTATCACTGCATAGACTTAATATTAAACATGTATGCATTTTGAGTTTAACATTTATGAAATAATAAAAGTTCAAAATTCATAAATATGTAAAAGAATACAGAAGATGTTTGTTACAAAAATACAACATAGAAAACATGTTTCAAAATGCATTGTGCAGTAATAAAAAAAATAGCAAAACATATTAGAATAAGTGTTCACTCATGCATCCGCTTAGCTGACTCACCTCCTATTGTCATCGTTCATCTATCTACTTGTAGAAACAAGAAAGGAAATGAATGAGTGTTAGACACTTTGTAAGTAGATGATCACTAAACTTTTTCACTTCACCTTTCTTTCTTTACCATTCCTTTATCTTATCACTTACATTGTATCCTCATACATTTTTTTATCTAGGATATAAGTTGTTATTTCTAACTACAATGACATGAGATACAATTAATGTTAAAAAACATTTAAAACTTGTGAGAGCATTTATAAAATATTTTCTAAAAGCTTTATTTTACTTGTTATGTCGATTGGACTAAGTTGAGACAGGGATTCGACACCCTGGCTACGTGAGTATATCATAAGTTGTTCCAGTCCCTTTTTCCATGCACACAAATATTATTGAATTGCTAATTATAACACCCCAATAACAAATGTGCCCTACTACAGATGTGTACATAACAAATCTCACAAGTGTCTCCTCTAAACAACCATTATAAAAACATATAAATTACTCATGAGAAAAACATGTTTTCATAGGTGTTTGTACAAACTACCAAAAACTCATGAGATTGAGTCTTAGACACATGGCTACAAGAACAAGTCTCTTATGAAATTGAAACAGCCTAAAAGCTCTAGAGAAACATGTTACATGCACACAACTAAATAATCTCATGCTTCAAGTTGAATATGTTTTCATGTTTTACTTAACCATGCTCAAGCCCATATTACTATACTTATATGGCTTGAATTATGCTTTCGCATCATACTTAGCGTGTTAAGGTGTGACTGACTTTATATGTGATAAATCCTTAATCTTTCAATCTTGCCTATAAATCTTCTATTTTGTGTGACTCATAGGTTCTCTAGCATATTAGCAGCGAATAAATTTGTGATTAATCTACCATTAATTGTCAACTTGTTCACAAACCATGAGCAATCTCTAACAAGATATCATAGTTATTCAACCGATAAATAATCAACAGAAGAATAATGTTAACTTTTTAATGGTACAACTATTATGCATTCAAATTCTTTTATCAATTAATATCTTTTCAAGACTGAGACACAGAAATAGTGTTTATCTCATGTTATACTTGATATAAATATTTGATTAGTCGAGAAACGACTACGTTAACATTCAATAAGGCACCAACATATTCCTATTATGACCATAAATTTTAGTTTGTGTCATAACTAAATAACACATTGAGATATCTACTTTCATACCTGAGAGTGATGAATCATTTGTTAATTCACTATAGTTTCGCTACACTTCTTAACATAGCCTTTCAAAAAATTTTATGTTAGATTAGCATCAAACTAAGTCAATTAGTGTATGAAACGTTTTGGTGATATCAAGTCTAAGATTCATATACATCATCTTCCATTAGAGGATTTATTCCACAAAAACTAAGGTTACCCTCTATGTAAAATCTTTTTAGTAGATCAGTCTAATAGACATGTCATCAACCCACACCCATCTGTTGTGCCAAGTTGACACCAACAAACCTCGACACATGAGAATTCTTTATCTTTTAGTATAATTGTTCAACATTATGATAATTTTACCATATTATTTGTGCCCTTAGTTATCACAATTCTGAGGTTATAGATGATTTTAGATTGACTACAATACATGCTTAGAAGGTTCTCACAATCAAACTACTCGTTGATCTTCTCGTCATGGTTATACTAACCTAAGGATATTTATTCAAGCATACATGTTAACATATGCACTTACAAATAAAGAGTGCCACTTGGATATTCAACTATGATTTTTCATGGATTTATATCATCAAGAAGATTGATTGTAAAGCACCACCTCTTATATTATTACCATTCAACTAGTTGAAATCTTAATCGTCCATGTAAAGTCAAATTATGCAACATAAGAGTTTTAGCATTGTTATTTGCGCACTCCTAAAATTGTGGGGCAATAAAAATGCAGTAAAAAGCTCTACTAGAATTTAACCCTATAAAATCAATCTAACAAATAGCTATTAGCAGATGGTAACTAGTATAGAACGACTTCGAGCTATATATCCAAGGGTCAATGCTTGAAGAAGACTATTTACCTTCTAGAATTCTCACATTAAGAAAATCAAGGCAATGTATTTCACGAACTCAATTATAAATTGACACTAAGGAGAAGATTCCTATTATCACGAATCAACTTTCTAAATTCAACAACAACTGATGAAATACACTTATTCTACATATTGTTGTGGTAGCCACTACAATATTATTACTCATAATTACTACATTTACTCAAATGTAATCCTTTCACTCTATATATAAGCAATGAATTACTCAAACTCTCTCACTATATATATAAGTAGTGAGTGAGTAAGGAATCAAAGAGATGTAGATAACATCAAAAAAAGATAAGTCATCTTTTGTCATTATATTATCATATATTTTAATCAAGTCAATAACAACACTATATACATAGGCCCCACAAAACTTTATGGTTAAATCACGTGAAACCACATATGTCATCTTTTCATACTCAACGTTTTCATATTCTTGTATGCGAATCTTATAGATTCATTGTGCTTCTCATTAATATAAATTAACACACCATTACTTCGGATTCTTAGAAAAGAGCATCATGTTTGGTTTTAATGCATTAAAGTAAAAGTATTAAAGCCCAAAATTAAGGTTATGTTAAAAGTGTTCATAGTTAAATGATTCTCTTCATAATGTGAAAGAACAAAACTATATGTACTAATAAATCTTACTATCTCGTCTATACAAATTAGCATGATAATATATGATTGAGTGATATGATTGTTTATGTTTTGTCTCACTTTCAAATTACTCAGTCACATGCCATTATGTCATTTTGTATGAATAAGTTAGTAAGATTTGTTTGTACATGTAATATTACTCAATTTGAATTAACATCAACCCCATGCGATTTGATGTAATAGCAAAAATCCCTTGATGGTTTCTAAAAGAACAAGCCTTTTCTGTTGTTGACTAATTTTTAAAACTTATATTTGTAAAGAGGCATTCGGTTTGAGATAATTTATCTTTTAATACTGACAATACTTTATTTAGTTTGTTAAGTAATAAAATATTCCAATAATTTTTAATAATTGTTAAGTAACAAAACATTCTGATAATTTTTTATAATAAAATATGGTGTAATAGGTCATATAAGAATAATCTAATTACCAATTTTATCTTAAGTATTAAAATATTGTCTAAGATAATCTTAATTTTGTTGTAATTTGATCCTTAATTATTAATTTTAAGATAAAAATATTCTCTTTCTAAATCAACATAACAAATAACACGAATAATATTTCGGAATATTGACAATAAGATAACAATATAAAAAATAATTTAATTAATTAATTTCACAATTTAATAACATAAAAACAACTAATATATTATTATAATAAAAAATATTTTAGAAAATACACAAAACATATATTCAACATAAGACATGTTTATTTAACTAAACATAATACTAATTTAAACTCATTAATCTTTTAAGGACATTTAAGTAAAATAATATTTTAGTATTTTTTTTAGTATTATCAAACAAAATAATTATTTATAAATATCAGTTTTATCAAATATATTAATCATTTATACCAAGTAACCTTCCAGATAATCTATTTAGAGATGACGATGGGTCAGTCTAAACCAACTCTGACTCAGCCGATCAAGCCCATGGGCCAAGCCTTCAGGCTGGGCAGGCCCATAATAACTTTAAAGCCCGAAGCTCGACCTTATAAATAACGAGCCAGACCACGGGCCCCTACCAAGCTAGCCCATTAACTTTAATAAAATGTTTTTCTTAAATAATTTTTTTAATTATGTTTTCTATTATAGAAAATATGTTAGAAAATTAAATTGTGATTAAAAAGAAGACAAATTTATTTATAATAGGTAAGTTGAGTTCTCATGATCAATCACATCAATGTAGGATCTAAAATATGAGTTTGGTTGAACCTTTTATTTTGTTTAACCTTTATTTATACTGCATAAAATGAATGACTGATTGTATTCTTTTAGATGTGAGATTTTTATACTTACACTTTTGCACTTTGCAAAAAGTTCTAAATCTAAAAGAATAAAATCTCTCACTTTTTTCACCTACTATAAATAAAGGTTAAATAACATGTTCCAATCAAACTAAAATTTTGATTATCTCATATATTTGAGATTGAATCAAAAAACTCAAACTTATTTTTTTAGGTCTAAAATTTTTATTTCTTATAAATATTTATAATTTTATATTATAATTATTAATTAATTAATTATATTACAATTTTTAAAAATATTATAAATAGTAACGGGTTGGTCAACCCATGGGCCTAACACCTAGGCCCATGACCTAGAAGGCCCATGGGTCAGGCCTGATATGCTACAATGACGGGTCGGGGCTTATTCCCAGGTTTTAGGCCAAACATTCATTCGATCTGGCCCAATTCACTCATCTATCTATCATTATCATTATGATAATTTTTTTATTTTTATAATAAAATTTGTCGTAACTAAATGCTCCTTAAGAGTTAGTAATTATCGCTAGGATGTTACAAAATATCCATAACCAAATCGAACCAATTTTTGAACCAAAAACTGAACTAAAAAATAAGGTATTTAAAAAATCAGTTTGGATACCGTTCAATAATATAAAAAAACTAGTTTTTCAATTAGTTACTGGTTTGTTAATTTTTTTAAACTGGTTAAGTAAATCAAGTCGAACCAAATTTTAAAAAATCGAATAAGAAATTAATAACATATTAAACATATTTTAAAAAATAATAATAAAATATAACAGTTCTTTGAAATTCGATTCAAAACTGGTTAACAAAAAATTTGATTCAGTTAATTTGTATTTTTTGTTCTATTCAAAATTAATTAATCTTTAAATTAGTTCAATTTCAATTTATGGCCTTCTTTAAATCGAAAATTTATTTTGGCTAACCAATTTTGAATAACTCTAATATTTATCTCATTGCCTTTGGGGGAATATTTGTAGTTAGTTAAACCTTAGGAGGTTAATAATATTCTAAAAACCAGAACACAATTAGAGGTGTCAAATAAGCTGAGCCAACCCAAGCTTGACCCGACACTATAACAAGTTAGACCCAACCCATGGGTTATGAGGTTTGGGCCATGGGCTTAGATAGCAAGCCCGTGGACCAACCTTATCCAACCTATTACCGTAGTTATATATTAAAAAAATAATAAATTTAAGGACATAAGTCAACTATATGTGGCGAAAAGGCAAAACTCTGCCACATAGTAGAATGCTTATTTAATTTTTTTTCTATTTATCTATTAGGCCAAAGGACTATCTCCCACCCAACCTATGTTGAATTCTCAAAGTTTTTCCTGTTAACTTTGAAAATATCATTTATCCACTCATAATTGGTTAAATTTAATGGAATTCTAATCCTTAAAAATTTAATCTCATTTTTCCCCCCTAAAAGTTTAAAATCTAACATTTTATCCCCTAAGCTAAGTTTGAAAATATCACATTTCCCCCATAAGGTTTAGTTTCAAAACGCGTTCAGTTTCTCTAGAGCCATCACTGGCCGTCTCTCCCTCCCAATGGTTTCCCTTCCTCCGACGGCCCGCTTCAACTCTACCCCAACTCATCTAATGCCGAGAGATATCGTTTGAGAAGACAATCGTCTTCCCAGAGAGAGACGAGTTATCTTGTCTTCATCTGGGAAGACGAGATCAATCAATCTTGTCTTCGTTATCTAGAAAGATGATTTCTCTTCCTAGACGACGTCTCTCGGCATCGGATGGGTTGAGGTAGAGTTGAGACGAGTCGTCGGAGGAAAGGAAACTGTCGGGAGGGAGAGACGGTCGGCGATGACACTGGAGAAACTGAACGCGTTTTGAAACAAAACCCTAAGGGGCCAATGTGATTTTTTCAAACTTGGTTGTAGGGGAGAAAAGTTAGTTTTTTAAATTTAAGGGAGGAATGAAATTATATTTAAGTTTATTTTTAATATTAAATATAAAATAACGATTTTATCCTTAACATTAATATATTTAAACAGTCATGGGTGGGTAAATGAGATTTTCAAAGTTAACGAGAGAAACTTTAAGAATTTAGCATAGTTTGGGTGGGAAATATTCCTTTGCCATATCTATTATTATATATATGATTGACATAATCATGTACATAAAAGATTGAGTCAAAATTAAATTTAAATTATAAAATCAGGTCTTTAAAAATATTTTTGAAGAATTCAAAAATCTTAATGTTGAAGATGAGTAAATAAATTGTATATATATTATTGCATTTATTTTTATAATTGTACAAGATATAAATTAATTAATTTATATTTTGTTATAACATTTTCCATAATGTATTCATGATATTCATCTGTCACAACTAAAATATTACCAATAAAATATTTAAAATACTGTTTTCAATTTTAATAATTTAAAAAATAGTTTAAAAATATAATTAAAATTTTTTAAAAAAATTTCTGATCGGTTCGGTGTTATAGGGTTTAGTTTGTCCCTGTATATATAGGACCGAACCGTAAATCTGATACTTTCTATAGACCTTGAACAAACCTAACCTATAGGCCGATAAACTAGGCCAGAGCCAGCCCAACCTGGCCCACTCCACCGTCCCTTCTCTACACAACCATACGGAAAACAAGAAGCTCTCCCAGACTAATGAGTCCCTTGTGGCTCCCATACATTATTCAATGGGACCCAGACACGTCAGCGCTTATATCATCAATCATGGAATTGGAACTGGGGAATTTATTGCATTTAAAAATAAAACTAGAAGAGGGCCCACTTCGCTAACCGGAATAAATAAACATTTAAAATTCAAATTATTTCAGTAATTTGCAAATGCAACGTGTCGATATCCCATTGTTCTACCAACGCTATTATAAAGTATTCGGCTTACTTGTCATCTAGAAAATCCTGCTTTTATGGAGCTACGATGTATAAATTAGTTTACATGTGAAACAAATTACAGAATAATAATTTTTAAGTTAGTTTATTTGTGAAATAAATTAATCAAATAATTAAATATGCAATACCAACTCATCTAGATAAATAGATTACAGTTGGCAAATTCCAATTTATAAAAATCATTAATTTTGAAGAGTTGATAATAAATAATTAATAATCGGTTTTTTGAATAAAAAATTATTATTAATATTATTATTTTGGCATCAAAAGTCCAACGTGCCGGCCCGGGCTTAGCTTATATTGTTTATTAATTAGAGTTTGGTATAAAAGGCTCAACCAATGAAAATCCACTGTTTTTTATTTAGCCACCAACCCAAGCTCCACTCCCTATCAAATAATAAATTGTGAATATTAAAAAAAGAAAAACAAATAGTCAATAATAACACTTATCATATGGTGACAATTAAATCTACTGGCATGAATCATGGTACAAGAATTTTGGTTTATAAAGAAGTTCATGGGTTTTAAAGCTAAATTTATCACTAATTTAGTCATGTAATTTAGGTTCAAGATTTAATTTCCCTCTAACTCATAGAAGGGAATTAAATTTTAATATTTTAAAATTAACATAACGTATAATTTTTTTACCATACAATAAAACGAGGTTGATATTAATCGATGTAATACTTATATTTATATAGTGATCTTTGATCAATTTCACTTGGATAATCTTACCCATATTAGCATTTTATTTTTAGTATTTTTGAGTAAATTTTTTTGGTGTAAAATGTTATAAGTTAATTAAAGATGTATAAAAAAATTTCTCTGTGAAGATCTTTTTCTTTAGATGGGAAAATAATTTTTATTTATTATTATTATTTTTGACTAATGTTGATATGTTGAAACTTGAGATATAACTTAGTGTGAAAACCCTACAAGATTATGGCATCTGACCTTCTAGATTAAGGTCTTAATAATTTTTTTAGAAGACTAATGTTGAAGTCCTCATCTTATAATTGATTTATGTGTAACAAAATCAAATTTTAGACATGATTTTGTCAACTTAAGATGATTAAAATAATTGAATTTCAAATGGAGATGGAGGGAAGCTAGTTACCAACTATATGCCCTACAATTAATTAATTAATTAATTTAGTAAATGAAATGTGTATGAATTGTATAGCTTCTAGACTATAGTGTCCCAAATCTAATCCAATTATTGGAATATTTACTAACCATTCTTTCAATCATACAAACCATATTATTATGGTCAAAAATTCAAATATTATTAATGAATTTCTTTGAAAAAATAGTATCAAAATACCAAATTTTCACTCAACAAATATTTATAAACAATATTATATATATTATATCAATTAAAATTATGATGAATAAGAACACAAAAACGGGTTTAGAGACAATTTCACAAACATGAGTTGTCTTCAAACCAAAAAGTCAGACTCAATCTAGAAGCTCTCAATTATTCTTTTTAATGAGCACAGCTATGGAAAGATAACCAAGAAGTTATAGAATTGTATAACTTGTAAGAAACTCTTTTAGATTGCTTTTAAATGAGAGTAAATCCCTTTTAACGACTAGTTAGAGTATTTTTAATGTATTATTAAAATTTGGGCAAATGGTAGTCAATCATAACCAGACCTAGGTCTTGTCCCCAAATACAAGACCCAAACCAGGCCTAGGACGAAGCCTTTTACAAGGGCTTAGCGAGTCGTGCCTAAGCCTAGGGCATTGGATATGAAATTTTATATTATTTCCTCAATTTATTCATATATTTTTTTATTAATTTATTTATTAATATTTTGATTTAACCATTTTTTTTAAAATAAAAAATCAACAATAATATAAACTTTAAAAATAATTATAAATAATAAGTATGATTAATAGAAGTTGTAACTAAATAATATATAAGTATTGTTGATTTGGAGTTAGATGATTAAAAATATAATGTGCGAATCACAAATTTCAAACTATAAGTAAATGAAATAATAATTGAAATTCTTATAAAATTCCAACAATATATCATCACCCGATCGCTCTATAATATCTTTTAAATTTGTGTTCATGAAGAAGTTAAATAGTTTAGAATCTTTAAGTTGGTAATTGTGTAAACCCATAATAACTTCAACCATCTAATGAGTTATTAAATATCTTCTATATTTCATAGTGTGGTCACTAATTGAAAATGTTGATTCAGACACAATTATAGAAACTAGTATAAATAAAATGTTGCATGTTGTTTAGGCTACAATAGAGAATCAACTTGCACTTTCGTTCTACCATTAAAACACATCCATATCTTGTTGTTCCTTCTAGGTCTTGTACAATAAGTCTATTTAAAGACACCGTGGTAGCTTAATTGGTCCATGTCCTTACACATTGAAGTTGCTACATCTATTATCACTACTTAGTTCCATAAATGATGCTCGATTCCACTTAATGCACATCTTTATCAATCTTCAATGTGTTTTTCAAGCTCGATTCCACTTAAGCTCGGGTTTTTCAAGCTTGTGAGATCTCAACTTAAGCTTGACTCAAAAATTATATTTTAACCACTTAATTTAAAATGTAGTCATTTATCACAAATATATTTAAAGTAAAGAAATAAGATTTTAAAGATACAAGTGTCATATTTACAACTTTTTTTTTAGCTTATTGATATCTTACTCAAAGTAAGTCTTGAGTTCATGAGCTCTTGAGATGACCATTCTTAATCTTGAGCTCAAGATTAACTCAACATTAGTTGAAAGAGCCTTTTTCCAATTCCATTGGAAGGGCACGTTGCAATATAGCTTTTATTGTTTGATAGGTCGATCATCTTGTTTGCAATAAACAACATACATCTCTTATCTTACATTGTTACTGACAATGAATTTGATAGTCATTTGCACCATCTACATTTCCAATGGAAAGTTTTGTCTTTAGGATCCAATTCTTTTCAATATAATAAATTATTGTTATGTTAGCAATTGTGTTGTCGACCGTTAGTGCAACAACTCTCTCATTTATTAAACAATAGGCCAAAGGACTTATTCCCACCCAGAGTTTGTTGCATTCCCAAATTGGTATTTGTTAACTATTCAAAACTCAAACATCCACCCATGAACAATTAAAATTAACAAAATTATTTAAGTTTCAAAGGTAAAATCATTATTTAACTATTAATATATTAAAAATAATAACAATTTTTTTTTTATGATTAAATTTTGAAATGTTATATTTTCTATATAGAGTTTCTTTCTTTTTCTCCCTCCCTTTTTCAACACCGTCACCAATTAAATTCTTTCTCTCCTTTTTCAATGTCGAAAACTAGATGAGAAGTATCCTCGTCACTGGAGGAAAACGAATCATCTTCCTCTATATACGAAGAAATTGTCTTCATCTCTTTGTCTCTATTGAAGACAATGTCTTCCTCCAATGACAAGGAAGCTTCTCATCCAATTTTTGATATCAAAAAAGGGGAGAGAAAGAATTCGACCAATGATGATGTCGAAAAAGAGAGAAAGAAAAAGAAAAAAAACCTTAAGAGAAAAAATATAATATTTCAAAGTTTAATCATTGAAAAAAATTATTAGTCTTATAAACTTAAGAGAAAAATAAATAATGTTAACTAGTTTTGTTAATTTTAATAGTTCGGATTAAGTGTTTCAGTTTTTTGTAATGAACAGATATTGATTTAAAAATATAATTGAGGTTAGGTAAGGGTAAGTCATTTGGTCTAAACAATATCGTTGGACTCCAACAACAATAAAGTAAATAGTTTCAGCACTATTTTAGAATACAGTGATTTAATACCTATCAATTGAAAAGTGTAATAGGTATATTTGGAAATTTTTTGATTTTTTCCCGTTTCACACATAATTTTCAATAAAGTTTCATAATACCTTTTATACTTATATTTCTACCATCAGGCTTATATTGTGGGTAAGCCAAAAAATAAAAAAACCATATTCAGATAAAGAAAGTAGAGAATCTTTAGAACTATGAATTTTTCTACTTTTTTTTCGTGTAATTTGTCATACATTAGGTATATTGTTGTCTAATAGTCAAACTAACAGTAAAAATAAAACATATGTTTTTAATAATATTTGATATTTGAGAGTAAAATTGTAATTATAATTTTTATTCATTTGATCGTTAGACCCGATTCCGATCCTTGAAATCGATTTTTAGGCTCAAACACCCGCATTTTTGGGCCCAAATTGGTGTAGACTCACCCTAGGACCCGAGCTTTTTGCCCAACTGTAGAATTATTTAAAAATTTTAAACATATTTTGGTAATTTATTACAAATTTATTTACGTTTTAAATCTTATAACTTCTAAGGTATTAATTTCATTTTTATAACTCTTGCAATAAAATTTACGACTTTCAATTCTTTTACTCCGAAAGATTTTCTCTAAAAGTTTATATATTTTATTATTCAGTATAATTGATTCTTATAATTTTATTAAGAACAAAAAATGTATATTATATTTAATTATTTATAGTTATTTTTTATTATATTTCATCACAATATACATGGGTCAAAAAGGCATTTATAATTTAAGGGAAATTAATGAAATTTATCAAAATTAAGAGGGTTTAGACAAAATTGATCTGATATTTAAAGGATACACGAATATAATCATAATTCAAATTTTAATATTAAAATACTCTCATCCCCTATTATATAAACCATAATGTTTTATATAAATCAACATCACAACATTAAAGAGTAACCGATCTTTTACGTTTGAGATTGATATTTTACATGTGTGGGGGTTAAATATTTTTCTAATGTGAAAAATAAATTAATATTTTTCAATATTCGTGCCAAATATAAAAAATGGGAATTGTTCCAATAATTACATTTTTTAAATTTTATTTATATATTTAGTTATGAAGTTTTTAATTAATCTAGTTATGAAATTATATATTATTATTATTATAAGGTTGATCAACAAGTAGTTTTGTTATAGGTTTAGTTTGGTATGGTGGGGAATAAATGAGGAGAGATGGTGATAAAATGGAATACATTGGGACACGTCTCTCATGCCTAATTGGTGCTTCATGTTTCGTTTTACGGTCAAAAGCAACATTCTTTACCAAAAAGGTAAATAATCAAATTTTTTTCATAGTACTTTACAATTTCATATTTCATTGCAAAAAAAAAAAAGTATCACATCTTTGAAAAATAGACATTAAAAAAACCCTAAAATGAAAATGACTAAATACACCCAAATAGAAAATGCAATAACCCACTTAGATTGGAAATTACCAATCTAAGTGGGTTATTGCATCTAGATGAATCATCTAGATGAATCATCTTTGTTTAGATGATTCATTGGTGTCCAAACAAAAATGATTCATCTGAAAATAGTTTTTGTCTTCGTCTAGACAACAACAAATTGTCCAGATGAAGACAAATCATTTGGATGATGTCTTCATTGTCTAGACGAATGATTCATTCATTGGTAGACAACATCGGAGAGAGAGAAAGCATCAAAGAGGAAGTGACATTGTCGAGAAGGAAAAAGTGATCGTCGTTTGTCGAAAAATCGTCGACAAAATTTGAACCTTAAGGGGAACATATAATTTTTTAAAACTTAATCATAAGGAGAAATTGTTAGTATTTCAAAACAAAAAGAGAAAATGATATAAATTTTTATATTTTTTAATATTATTAATTAAATAATGTTTTTACTCTTAATCATACTAGAAAATTTTAACAAAAGTTAGATGATGAGTGGGTAATTAGATTTTAAAACTTAAAGGATGAGAGTTTAGAAATGGACTAAACCTTATGTGGGAACAAGTCTTTTGGCCTAAAAAAGTATGAAAAAAACCCCAACATGTGTGAGCCACATGGTGAAAAAAATCCAAAGCCTTCCCACAAAACCATTGACAAATTTCATGAAAATTACAAATAATTCAAGTAATTTCACGCAGAAACGCAATCATAGAAACTATTATTCGAAATCTATAAAATCTATACAAAAACTGCTAAATCTCATTATAAATAATAGAACATGATAAGGAACAACACACTAACATTTTCCTCAATTTTATCACAACAAAATGATTGAAATCATTAGAAATCTCATTGAAATTTAGTATGTATGATTTATTTTTAGCGCGCAGGTTTACTATACTTGTTTTCAATTAAGGAAATGAATTTGTCTATATATAGGTATTTTCATTTATGTGTCATGTATTAATCGGTTTCTCATAGACCCCTTAATTTTTGTATTTTAATCAATTTCCAAAATTTAATTTGATTTTAGATATTAATTAATAATATTCATAAATCATAATTTAATAATTTAAAAACAATTATATGTCAGGTATAATTAGCAATGACTGAATGAGAAAAACATATAATTGTCTATATATGTATAATTAGCAATGAATTTCCTAAAATTTAATTGGATTTTAGACATTAATTAATAATAATCAAAGTCTATACCTGACATTTGGGAAAAACCTTGGGCTATAAGCGTTATTTTATATCTAATAATTTCATTTTTTTCACAAATACCTATTTATATCCAACGGATTATACGTTTTTGGGTGTTGGGATTACAAACCCAAATATTTGTCGTTTTGCTAATGAAGCTCATTATGTTTGAATAGTTTTTTTCCTATTTAGGCTAATCATGTCTTTGTCCGTATTTAGTCACAGTACGTGGTTCAAAATCATCACCATTTATAATCTCAGTAGCTATTATAAATAAGAATACATCGTCAATTTTAATTGTTTCACTATTTCATATCTCTCATGTGTGCATATAATTTATAGAGGTTTTTGTATTATTATTTTCTTGTATTTGATGAGTTTGTTCTACTTCAAGGGTTTTAGTCTCTTCAGGGACAATAATCTCTTTTGGAGAAATGTCAACAAGTGTGGACTCTTTAGTTATTTTAGGATCATCATGATTTATATCTATTTGATTTTTTGTTTTTCTGTTTCAACAAACAATGTCCTTCAATCAAATAGGTCAACTATGCTTCCGGTATACAGTAGATTGATTAGTTATGACTCTAATAAACTGTTCAACAGTCATATCAATTCTCGCTGGTACGTTGACAGTTGGTATGTGTGATCTTGTCACTTTTGTTGTATCCACAAATGTATCCAACATTTAGTTGACAATAATTTGTAAACGTACTATCCTTTGCACTTCAATTTTATTTTTGAATATGCGAGAATTTAAATGAGACATGATAGGTAAGTGCTCAATAAGTTAATGTCTAATTTCAAGAGACATTTTCTTTTTCCCTAAAGGAGGGAATGTCATCTCATTAAAGTGACAATCTGGTACGTGCTGTTGTTGACACCCAAATTAAAATTTTAAATTTTTGCAACAAAAATGTAGTAAAGGAAAGTAAAGATCATTGACTCGAAGAGCTTTGATTAGTATATCGTCACAAATAAATCGAAACAAGAAAATAAGAGGAGTTTTGAATTGAATGCAAATTCTAATTAAAAATAATAAATAAAAATTCAGCGAAATAATCTAAAACAAATAATCAATTAAACAAACTTTGGGCTACGATCACATCCACCACTGGAACTACGATTGATCATCGAAACCAAAAATATCAAATTAATTATTCAAATTTTCATTGTGGTATTAAATTTACCTGTAATTTCTTATGATTAGTTAACCAAAAACATGTATTCCAAATAACCTTTGTTGATTTAAAATTCGGATATGATCTCGAATTTAATTAAACAATAGCATTACAATTAGAAAGACCAAAGAAGCAAGACAACACAAACGTATAACGTTGCATTTAATCCAATTGATTACTTTCATAGGATTTACAATTTCTAACGCAGCAAACGATAAACCTAATCGCCACTTTGATTAGATGAATTGAACAATTATGGATTCAGCATCTAAACTAGCAGTAGATTCTATTAATTGATAAACTAATCGCGCGCCTTAGAAATCAACCAACACAATTATAAAAAATAATTCAGAAAGATAATCAATACTCAAATAATTAAAAAAATGCATTAAAGAACAAAAATAAATCTCACAATCATTGTAGTTCTATGGTTTCAGATCCCTCCAACCAAGAGAAAATATTCAGCCACTGTAAACCATATTTTGCTCTCTAATCCTCCAATTACAATGATGAATCCTTAGCAAAATAAAAATAAAAGCATATATATTTTCTCTCTACTAAAATCTGGAAAATAAAAGTCAATCCTAATCTCTTAATCCAACCAAACAAAAGTAATACATATCTTCCCAAAAAGAAAGGAAAAGATATATATTTTAATGTATATCCTTCCTCCTAAAATATCCTTCCTTATCAATCTCAATTAATCTTCTTTTCCAGCTAGTAATTATCCATTTTTTAGGAAGCAAATCTTGATATTTTGTAGACCTTTGCTGCTGATCTGGACGTCCAGATTTAATTTCTAAATTCTGCTTTCGTCATTTCACGTGCCTATGCCTAGTTAGCATCACGAAATTTGCAGATTCACAGGCCTGCTCTAATTTTTCATCTTTTTGGCCCAACTTACTCCAAAAATACTCAAAGCTTCTTAAATACAAAAATATAAGTAATTCTATTAGATTGAATTAAATTTCCACACAATATAAGAGAATTAGAAATCAAAATAATAACAATTAATGATGTTATCACAATCTATAAATCATATAATAAAAAAATCATTTGTTAATGGTTTTAAATACTTGATAATGAATGATAAATTATATCTAACATAAATTCTTAAATGATGTTAGGGTCCCATTTTTGTATATTGAGGAGACGCAATAGAGATATATATAACGTAACCAAATATATTAGGTTGATAACCAATAATCAATTGTAGTGAAGAATATTGATGATAAGAGAAAGGTCACAAGCAAATTAATTTCGCAATATGTAATATAATATGTCCCTATATAAAAGTTGGTAATTGAATTCTTAGTAATAAAGTTCGTGTAATTACTTGAAGTTGTTTGATAAGAGATTCAACTAATCTATTCTGAGTGTAAATATGTGAGACTCGATATTCAACATCAATCCCTATAGACATGCAATAGTCATCAAATGTCTTAGATGTGAATTCACCATTATTATATAGTCATGTTAACTTAATCAGATAATCTGATAAATATGTCTTTAATTTGATAATTTGTATTAACAGTTTAACAAATGCAATATTTCTAGTTAACAATAAACAAATATGAGACCGTCGTGCAGATGCATAAATTAATACCATAAAATAACGAAATGACTCACTTGGTGGATAAATGAGCCCACATATGTCTCTTTGAATCCTTTATAGGAATAATAGAGATTCAACTCTAATTTTAGAGGGAGATACTCTGATTACTAATTTGTCTTGTGAACAGACGGTGCAAAAATTTTCACTAGACAAAAAAATTGTATGATTCTTTACTGCATGTTCATGTGAATTTTTAATAATTCTATGCATCATTGTAGATCCTAGGTGACCTAAATGGTTATACCAAAGTATAAAGATTTTTGGATCAGAGAACTTCTAGTTTGATATTGCGTAAGTTTTAATTACTTTTATGATTGTATAATATAATTTAGATGATAAAACGAACAATTTTTTCTAACACATGCCTTATTTTGAAGGCACTATTAGTTATACATAGATATTTTGTACCATTTTTATTCATGATTCATCATCATAACCATTATTTCTTATATTTTTGAAACTAAGTTGATTTCTTTTCGATCTATTTGAATATAATACATCATTGATGTTTAATTTAGTCTCATTTTTTAGTAAAATTATGACTTTTTCGAAGTCTTCAATCAGATTTATTGATCTCGGTATAGTGTTTATTTTAGCTTCAATTGGTGATAAAATTAAGAAGAATTTATTTTCTATAAGTGTTGTGTGCGTTGTTGCACTATCCATCAGATACATGTTTTTATCATCATCTTTTGAAGTTAATATTTTAATTTTGAAATCCATTTCCTTTCATTTTAAAATTTACATTAGTAATTACAAAATTTGAAAGGAAAAAATACATAGTATAAATTACATAACATAATATACATGATTTCTTAGTTTTGAAGGAATTTTGAAATTTGAAAATTCACCATATCAATATGATCCAAATTGTTAACATAATTTGATTCGATTTTCTTATCAATATATTTGATAGACGCTTGATATAAATCCATCAAATGTTTAGGTGTACGATAGGTCCGTGCCCAATGATCTTTGGAGCCACATCTATAACATTTACTTTCATGAAATATAGAAAAAATTTTCTCTAACATAATTTCTTCAGTTATTTTTTTCCCACATAATCTCATTCGAGAAACTATTATGAATATTATAGAGTTATATTCACTTACAGATCTAAAATCTTGTAAGCATAAATGAGTCAATTCATATTAGGTCATTGACAATGTTATTAACCTATAATGATCAAATCTTTCTTTCAGGTTTCTTTATAACTCTAGTGATTTCATAAAATTCACGTATTCTACTTATAATCCTTAGTGAATGTGGTGACGAAGGAGAATAGTAGTTTTGGATTTATCCAACTAAGATGTTTTATTTTCATCTTTTATTATTTCTCTAAGACTTATATATTCTAAATGGAGAACCATATCCAAAACCCATTCAGTGTAATGCTCTCCATCCAATCGAAGGGTAACGTATTAAAGTTTTACGAAGTTTGTCATTTTCACTATCTACAGATTAATGAAAGTAATAAAAATTAGTAATATGATGAAGAAAAAATCATGTTAGAATTTGAAGTTCATATTTATCTCATATTTACAAAACTTATAGTTTTGTAATTAATATTCAGAATATTATAATACATAAAACTTTAAATAATATTTCAAACTTCAATTTCATACTTTTCATAACTTATGCAAACTTCAAGTTACAAATGAGATATAGTTATAATAAATACTTTGATGAAACTTGAGACTTTGAACCTATATATATATTTTCACAATTTTGTAAACTTCATGTTACAAATGATATTTAAGACTTCGAGTCCAGATTTATGATTTTTGCAAACTCTAAATTACAAATAAGATACAATTATAAATGAAAAATTAAACAGTGGAATAACATAATTTAAAATATGTATAGTTTTTATTTTACAAACATGACAATATCATAATTAAGATATCTATATTTGTAACATATAAACAAAAATAACAACATAATTAAAAAATTATAATATATTTGAGTGATTGATACCGATAACATGTTATGAATATATTTATAATGCTTTATGATTGCTGAATGAAAGATAACATATATGTAATTGAAATTGTTTTGAAGCTTGAGAAGAAATGGAAGTAAGGAGCTAGGCATTAAGAGAGAAGAGAATCCACAAAAATGTTACAAAATGGATTTTTTTTTTTAAATTAAATCATTTCTTGACAGTTAAAATTTCATAGCCACTATTTTAAATAAAAAATAAGTTTAATATCAACATATTTGTAGATATTTATTATACATTTTATCATTTCTACATATTTTTAAATATTTATTTATTTTATCGCTGAAATGTTAGAACAAAGTTCAAAGTAAAAAAAGTATAGGCTCAGCCGTTTGTGTCAGTAGATTAGATCAGAAAGCACCAACGGAAACGTACGTCTGAGATTCAATCTTGGAATTTCACGCCTTTCACCCCAATCATAATTCACCCTTTCATTAGATCGCCTTTTCGCGAACCTAAAGACCACGTTTCCATCTCTGCATACGTATTCATCAGGCCTCTACTCTACGTCAAGTCGTCTGCCACCTCTGTAGCATTTTTCTTTGTATTTCTGTTTGCCCCTAACTTTTCAATTAATTACTCCATCGCCCATTTCCTTTAAATTTCAGCTAAGGAGGTTGGTAATGGTTAGCCAGCGGAACATTATTCTGATTTTTCGAAGTTATAATCATTGCAATTGCTTTATCTTGCAAGCCAAACAACGTGCTCAAAACAAAAATGGAAAACGTGGTTTTCTTTTTAAATAGAATAAAATGATATGTATAAATAAATTGTATAATTTTTTTTTTATATAATTTGAGATGACAAAAATTATTATATGGGTGATATAATTATTTATTTTTTATTTTAAAATTATTTAATTAAATAATAATATATTATATTATACATAAAAGGTTATATAAGCTATTTATACATATAATATTTCTATTTATAATAAATTGGGTTTAAAATTGGATTTAATTCTAATAGTTTCATCCTTAATTAGTGGAGTTGAGTTTGAGTATGAAGGTAAATTTGTTTTTTCGAACCGTTTTAAATATATAAGTTTGAATTGGTTTGAATGAAAGATAAAGTTAAATTATTTTTGAATTTTAGTGGGTAGTTTCGCATTGTAACTTATTTAGTCTTAATTAATTTATAAAATTTGTTCCTATAGAATCACCCCAAAATGGACCTACTCCTTTTATTACTTTAATCACTATCCAATAACAGTATGAAAAAGACTTGAATATTTAATTATTTATCTTACCCAATTAATAATAATAATAATAATAATAATAATAATAATAATTTATAATCATCAAATTTAAAAAATTGGGCAGTTATGAGGATAAAGGAGCCTCCTTACATTTCAATCATAGGGTTAAAACCCAATTTTGTAATTGATTATATCATCCATCATGACTGTCTAAGTCATCATAGAGAAGTTTGGTGAGAAAATTGAAAAGTGGTGAGAAATTTTCTTGGAGGTTTTGTAGGGAAAACTAGGCATGTTCATTCATAACTTTCACAAATTTGGTAAGTGTTCTCATTTGCATTCAACTTTTTCTTCTTGTTCTATACTCTTGCCTTATCTGTATTGTCAAATTATCTGTATTATCAAAGATAAATCAAAGATAAAGTAATTCCCAATCATATGATATTATATTATCTGTATTATCGAATTGTATATCAAAAGTGTATACACATAATATTACTTTTATTTCAATTAAAATATGAGTTTTTCATTATTATTATAAGAGTAATACTATGCGTACTTACTTTAAATATACAAATAAATATGTTATCATATGATATAATGTTCTTTTATTCTTTATTTAAAATAATCAAATCATATGATGATACACATCAAGTATATATTTATTTGTGTATTTAAAGTGAGTAAACATAGTTTTATTGTTATTATAATTATTATTTTAAATTTAGATAAATACCAAATTATTTTCTATTTTCTTTTTGATTTACAATCACCTACAAATCTTGACTATTTCAAAAAAGTGAAGCCACTATTTGGAATCTTTAGCTCCACTCACATAGCCACTTTAGGAATTGCCTAATGCCTTTTACATTGCAACCATGAAAAGGATGAACTGAAAAAAAAGAAAAAGGGTAAAAATCATTAATTTCTTTTGCCTGGAAAAAAAAAATCACATTATTAGTGTCTTTTTAGAGGTTTAGGCAGAGCAATATATATATATATATATATGTATGTATGTATGTATGTATGTATGTATGTATCATTGTTTACTATTAGTTGATGCTTAAAGAAACATTCTTTTGTGTTTTATGTGGAATTTCAACTAAAATTTGATCTTTAATGTTAATGAAAATGATGGTTTAGAAATTTTGATTATTTGTATAATCTTTTATTAGATTTTTTTTTTTTTTTTTAAGTATGATGATGCAATTTAGAGTTTTAAAGAGAAACCACTTAAAAAAAATCTAATTTTATTAAAGTTAAACAATATTAATCAACATTCTATAAATTATACGAAAAGTAGCCATGATCACAAATCAATACTTGTTTTCCCTCGTTTCTAATTTTAAGAATCCCAACCTATCAAACACTTTTTTGTTTAAATATAAAATTTCATCTAAAATTCATTTAAAAATGGAAAATAAATTAATAAGAAAGCTAGTAGTTAGTTGATGGAAATTGATTATTAGTTTTATTAAGATATGATTTATGTGTTAAAATTGTTTAATTTTGCTACAAAATAATAGATTTTTAATCAGTAGAAACTTTAAGGTTTAGGGTGAAATTTTTTAATTTTGATTAATATATTAAAAGATTTTTTAGTAAAAATTGATTGTTATATAATAAAAAAATAGCTCCTTATTAGTTTATTAATTAACTAGTTGAGTGAAACGATGATTTTGAAAAAAAAATAAAACGATTTTTCATTAGTTGGATGTGAAAAACCCAACAAGTGTAATTATGTGTATTTATTATTTATCACGCACTATATATTAAAATAGGGGGATAACTAATAAACGGAGTGCCTATAGGGGTGCAAAAATCATAGACATGATTCCTACTTAGGGAAAATGGATATCGATGACACACACAATTACTATTCATTTTTATGAATAATGATTACATGAGAATAACCGTAGCACGGTGGTACCTACTAGGTTTTTCATGTTTGAAGAAGGAAAAATAGTCTTATTTCAAAAAGTCACAATATTGATTATAAAAATTAGATATTTTAAAGATAAATGAAAATATTCATTAACTTAGTAACTCATTTTGGAGATGAATTTGATTGATAAATTAAAGAAAAATCACATATTTTGGAGTTGAATTATCTCGATAAGAGTGATAGACGTTTTGAGTTGAGTTAACAATAGTTAAACTAGTTTTGTATACTTGGACTATTTGGACAAAACATATATTATAAGTTGTGTTTGTATAATAATCTTAGAATGATGATTAATATTGTTTAACCTCAACAAAATTATATTATTTTAGTTAATTTCTGGTTTTAAAATGGGCTCTTTGTGAAATGATTGTGTTTTTCATTTTTTGAATTATGTAAAAAAATTATGAGATAATGGAGAAGGGAAAATTGAAATTATGATAATAGTGGGTGATTCAGTGAAAAATAAAAACTAGAGGGAAATAAAAGAATGCACAAAAGACTAAGGGACTGAAGAAATTAATCGTTAGTTAGAAGAAGAAGACAAAAACAGTGATATGGGCACCTAATGTAGCTGCCTTGCGGGTGCGCCTTTCATATTTAAAATAATGAATAAATCAAAGTTATAAAAAATAAAATTAAAAAAAAAAAAAGAAATCAGAAAAAACCAAAGAAATAAAATAATAGTTATATGGAGGACATTGCATTGCAGGCAAAACCAAAACCAAAACAGAAGAACCAGACCTTCCTTCCATTCAATGATGCCTTTTGAGTTTCTAGAGAGAGAGTTGAATGATGAGAGAGACAGCCAAGCCATAGAGTGAGAAAGGAAGTTTGTTTAAGATTGAAGAAGAAGAGGAGGTTTAAGAGAGGGTTTTAGGTCCACCAACTGGTGGTTAGAAGATTGAACTCTTAACCAAACATATCTCTTCAACACCACTCACAAATCATCAGCTAACAACACCAAGGAAGAAGAAGAAGGAGAACCAGAAGCTACTTGAGCAACAACTGGTTCAAACTACAACTGGGTTTGAAGCAAGAACCAGATAAAAACTAAGCAAGCTCATAAAAAAGTGAAAAGTCTTTCAAAAGAGAGAAACTTTTTGAGAAAGCAAGAACTGTGTTCGTGTTAATCTTTCACGTGAGGATTGATGGAAAGGGAGTAAATGATTAGGAAAAAGGATCAAAAGTGAAAATTGAATTATTATTTCTGTTATTATTACTTAGCTTGTTCTTGGAACCCAAAGACAACACAAAAAAAAAAAAAGGTTTTATTTTTCTTCTTCGTTGTTGTTGTTGTATTATGTTCAATATTTTCAATGAAAGGTGTTGTGTTGTGTTGTTTTACTGGGTTCTTGGGATCAGAAAGCGTTTTGTTTTGTGAAGATTGTGTTATCAGCGGATCTGGTGGTGTCTCCAAGCGTTTCTGTTCCCCACATCACCCACAACGGTTGCTTGTTTCCAGGTAATTTTTTATTCTTATTTTCTCAACTCTTTCTTTATTATCTTTGCTTACTGCTCATGGATAGCTATTTATTTATTTTTCTCTCTCTCTCTCTCATCTTCCCTGGACAAGATGATGCTGAATTTGATGGTGATCATAATAAAGTAAACTTCAGTATTTTTAAAAATTTTCAAAATCCGTTAGGATTTACTTACAGATTATCGATTTGTTTTTCTTTATTGTTTTCTCTTTGTTCTATTATTTCCCTGGAGGATGTTTTATGTTTTTTTCATATGATTTGCTTTCAAAATTCCAACTTTTTCCTTGTCCTTTTTTCTTCGTAATTCTGTTTTAAGGAGATTTCTATTTTTGTTTCTAGTTTTAATTTGGTACAGTTGATGAAGAAAAAAGATTCATGGAGAACTATTAGTTCTGTGGGCTCAAATTAACTAAAGAAATTATTTATATTATTAACTTGTTGGATGTTTTCTCTTTGCTGATGCATACATGAAGTATTTTCTTTCTTTTGATCATGTATGTAGTTTTTTTTAATCATGCATACCAAGATTGATCTTTTACTCTTGTTTCTCAGTAGTTTATAATTATAAGCTTGAGATTATGAGCTCCCTTAAGCCACTAGTTATAATCTCCTTTTCATGATAATGGATATCAGTGGCTTTATTTGTATCAGTTTGGGTTAATTTGTTTTGTGTTCAGGAATTCCAATATTGGAATGAGTTTCTCATTTTAGAAATTTGAAATGGCTCGTTTAAGTTTGTTTAAATGGCAGATAATTTGTTATGCAAAATCAGATCTTTAAAAGTTGTTTATTTGATTGTCAAAGATATTCATAATTATAGATGACTGGAAATCAATTTAATATCCATTTTTAGCTCCCATAGTTAGCATCTAATCTGAGTTGAACACTGTTGCAGGAACCTGTTGATATAATACAAATATGGCCACTTATTACACTAGTTCAAATAACCAAAGGGAGTCTGCTCCAATGATCTATTTAAGGGATTCTTTGCCGGGTTCTTATTCAGAAGCACCAGTTCTTCCTGGTAATGTTATGATGTACATGAATTCAGGGTCATACCCGGATTCGCTAGTTTTAAGTTCTCAGCAGCAAAATAACTGCATTGATATTCAATCTGTGGAAACTTCAGAATCAACTCCACAGCAACAAGAAATCTTCTCAAATCTTGGTGGTTCACGAATTGGGGAGCATGAATTCAATGCATGGAGGGACCATAGAAATGAGATACTAGTTATGCACCCAATGGGCGGTCCTACCAATATTCTTCAAGGTGGACAGAATTTGCAGGGTCAAGGATTATCCCTTAGCTTGGGGACACAAATTCCATCTGGAATCCATATGCCTTCCATCCCCTATAGAAATCCCAATTCCGGCTTTGCTTCATTTTTAATTTCTAATTCATCCATTACAGGTGAGGGTGGCAGGAATGGCTCTTCTAGAGATGAACAAGCGAGAAATGTTGAATATTTGCCACCTACTTTCTCTGGTGGCAACCAAGAGAATAAAGGTGATGTATCTCCCTATGGAATGCCAAGTGTTGCGAGAGCCATTCCCAATTCCAGGTTCCTGAAAGTGGCACAACAACTTTTAGATGAAGTTGTTAATGTTCGTAAAGCTCTGAAACAGCCTGACGGTGAGAAAAGCCAAAGCACACATGAGCAGCGGATGAGAAGTTCCAAGGATGGGGGTTCAAGTAATACAACATCAAACCCTCAAGAATCCGCTGGAAACACACCGAATGAGCTTTCACATGCTGAAAAACAAGAATTGCAAAACAAGTTGACAAAGCTTTTGTCCATGTTGGATGAGGTAAGATCAATACATAGTAGTTCTGTAAGCCTTCACTGAGGGAAGATTTTCCCTTCCCCTTGTTTGGTGCCTTGGATATGTGCACCTTTCCTGAAAATCATCAGCTTTTCAACCAAATCCTTTTAAGAAGGTTGGAAAGCTGATATATTGACACTGGAATTTTAAAATTTAATTTAAAAAAGTGAGAACTCAGTGCATAGATTGATAGAAGAAAGAAATTTAAGATACATGGTTGCCTGTAAGTACTTTTGTTGTTTACTGATGCTGTTGAGGAAATAGAAACCGCCACTTATTAAAGCCAATACTATGGAATTTTCCCTAAGATTGTAGATGGTTTTCATTTGGATGACAGAATTTCAAACTTCTGAGTTTCTGATTGAGAGCTTCTTATTGGTAGTGCTTTGATAAGGGAGTTGAAGACTACCTCTTATTAGGCCCAATACTTCTATGACTTCTATCAGAAATGTTTGATTTGATTTTGTTTTGGTCTATTTTTATTTGGTGGATTGTTACAATTAAGCTACCACATCTCATGTATTTTTATTTTTCTGCGCATTGCTTTTGTGCTCTTACTTCTATGAGATCTTATAATGACCACCCTATCGTGACAGGTCGACAAAAGGTACAAACAGTATTGTCACCAGATGCAGATTGTGGTTTCTTCGTTCGATTTGATTGCCGGCTGTGGCGCTGCTAAACCATACACTGCATTGGCTTTGCAGACTATATCTTGCCACTTTCGGTGCTTGCGTGATGCTATCACTGGCCAAATTCAGGCAACCCGTAGAAGCCTTGGAGAGCAAGATACTTCAGAAAACAGTAAAGGTGTTGGAATAACTCGCCTCCGATATGTGGATCAGCAGCTCAGGCAACAACGAGCACTTCAGCAACTTGGTATGATGCAACAACATGCTTGGAGGCCACAGAGGGGGTTGCCTGAAAGCTCCGTTTCAATTCTTCGTGCCTGGCTGTTTGAACATTTCCTTCATCCGTAATCCCCACTCAAACTTTTCTCTTATTTTCTATTTCATGGTATGCTTGTTCCTGCACAGATCTCTTACTACTTCTATGTACTAATTGCTATGTTTGATGTCTGCCAGTTACCCAAAGGATTCTGATAAAATTATGCTGGCAAGACAGACAGGCTTGACTAGAAGCCAGGTAAAGGAGCCTAATCATCTTATAATCAATATTCAAGGCAGACTTGAGAATGTGTTGTCCAGAGGGAGTTTAGTTTTAATTTGAAAAGGCTTTTATTTGACTATGTTGATTATTGGTGCACGGTGAATGTTTAGTTGTTATTTATTGATGCAACTTAGAAGCACCAAAATCTGGTTAATCATGCTGAGAGTATCATGGATTCAGAGTGAAAGGGAACATTGTCATAATAATTTCATTAGTTCAAGAGTATATCATGCATATCATTGGAAGATTTAACGGACATCTTTGTAACTTGATGAAGTATGTTGTCTTGCTTAGGTTTCAAATTGGTTTATAAATGCACGTGTTCGTCTTTGGAAGCCCATGGTTGAAGAGATGTATAAAGAAGAATTTGTCGAAGCAGAGATGGACTCTAATTCATCGTCTGAAAAAGCAGCCAAAGCAAATAAAGGTGATATGATGACCTCCGAGGACAGGGAGGAAGATTTGCAGCAAAGTGGGAGTTCAACAGCAACTGAGAGGTGCAGTACTGGACAAATGACAGATTCCAAATTTGACCATGTTCCCGATGTAGAAATGGCAGGTTCCAGTTTCCATAATGGGACACGTGGACAGGCTGAAACTGAGTATGGGTTACTGAAACTGAGGGATGAACAAGGGTCTGGTGTTGATGAATGTAGTCTCTTTCCGGATCCAATGGTTCATTCAGAAGGGGGCAATGATAGGTACATGGCAGCTGCTGCTGCCGCATATCACATGTCAGAGTTGGGGCGGTTTGGGAGTGGAAGTGGAGTGTCTCTCACATTAGGATTACAACATTGCGAGGGTGGTAACCTACCCGTGTCAGGTGGAACCCATCATAGTTTCGTTGCAATGAGAGGAGACGACATATACAGTGCTGCAGCATCTTCTGTAGGGGCTGAATCAGCAGAGTATGAATGTATAAATAATGGAAACAGGCAGTCCAGGTTCAGTTCTTCTCATCTATTACACGATTTCGTAGCTTGAAAAGCTATTGCTTTCATGCTCACACGGAGGAAGAAAACTCAGGCTTTTGACTGTATATTTAGGTTCGTCAATCTTTGCCTTTGTGAATGGAAAACCAAAGATTTGTAGTCTTCTGGATATGGAGACATAGCACAGTCGTAATATATGAAGAAATTGGCTGGTTAGCATATTTGTAAAGATAATATACATAATTTTTGTTCAATATGTGGGAGGTAAAGGTGTACAACTAGTTATAACTTTGGTATTGGATTTAAAAAGGAACAGAAAAGAAAAAGATTCCCTGATTTAAAATAAAATTGTTTAAGGTCCACTTATTGTCATTCGATGTTTGATTATAACCTCTAAGATACTATAATTGCCTGATAGTGTTTATAGTTTTTTAATTTTTTATAATTGAGATTTTCTTCTAATTTGTTAAACAGATAAATTTAAAATATAATGATCGGATTTATAATCATTATATTAGATAAGATAAGGTTTTACAAGTATAATAGAAGTTTGAATCAAACTTTCACCTTGGATAGAGTCTAACTATGGTTGGTGTTCATAGTTGCCTAGTCAATTTCACAACCAGTGACAGAAAGAGAAAGGAGAAGGAGACAGATTCCATTGGCTTTTATATTAAGTACTGGAAAGTTTTGAAGCTTTCTCTTCAAGTGTGAATGCTAGAGCTACTCCGGCTTCCTATCTTACCTACTTTGTTAAAATAAGCAATGTTTTTGCTTGTTTTTCACAGCTTTATTATCAATCAAGGTTGTTAGTTTTATAATTTCATCTTCTTCGTCAAGAAGGTGCCGTTTCCGCGTCCTCCAAGAAAATAATTTCAGAGGTGGAGGAAGGAAGAACTCTCAAAAATAAGAAACTTCCCACTTTGGCGTATTTCTGAAAGTACTAACATGGCTGAGACTTTGTGAAAATTGTAGGCGATAACAACCAACACAAGCAAACTTTTCTCAGGATTTTCCTTTGGCATAGCCCCTTAAGGACAAATGACAGGAAAGTGGAGGCTAAGCCATGTATATGTTAAAAATGGTTTTGGGTCCCAAATACTAAAAGCTGACAACATGTCAACTGTTTCAATTTGGAAACACCAATTTTTTAGGCCAAAGAGCTATTTCCCACCCAAGTTTAGGTGTGATCCAAGTCAGACCCATGAATTTTGAAAAATTCGAAATCTCATCTATTGACCAACTGAAGTTAAAATTTTCTATTAAAAGTAGAGGTAAAATCGTTATTTCACTAATAATATTAAAAAATATAAAATTTATTATATTTTTTTCTCCTAAATTTTAAAAACTAACATTTCACCCCTCTTAAAATTTTTTAATTTTAAAAAGTTATATTTTTCCTCTTAAAACCTTATAATTTTTTTCTTCCCCTCTGACCACTTTCTCTAACTATCTGGAAAGGACGATGACAAAACTTCTTTGTCAACAAAGAGATCTAGGTTCTAGATCTCTTCCTCAACAAAGAGATCTGGGTTCTGGATCTCTTCGTCTCTGACAAAGAGATTTGAAATCTCTTTCCCTAGATCTCATTGGATCTCTTCGTCTCCGATAAAAAGATTTATTTTAAATTTGTTTACGTGCATCAATCAATGGTTTAGGTTAGAGAGGGGAGGTCGTTGACGCCAGAGATGATGGTTGGAGAGGTGAAAAAAAAAATTTGAGGGGAAAATGTGACTTTTCAATGTTAAAAAACTTTAGATAGGGTGAAGTTGGTAGTTTTTAAAAGTTAGGAAAGAAAATTAATGAATTTTATATTTTTTTTAATATTATTAATAAAATAACAATTTTACCCTTGTCTCTAACAGAAAATTTTAACGGCAATTACATTATCGGTGGGATTTTAGATCTTTTAAATCTCGTGAATGTAACTTTGAAATCGCACCTAAACTTGGGAGAAAAATAGTCCTTTGCCCATTTTTTGTATGTGGGTTCCCTATCCTTCAAATGGCATTTAAAGATGGACATTAAATCAGGTCTAATTAAAACATAACCTTCCACCCAGTTATAAAGAATTAAAAAAATGAACAGAAATATTATTCTGTCAAAGTCATTACAAAAATTGTCAAAATAGTATTTAATATTTAATATTTTAAAGATGATTCTGTCAAAATTAGTATTTAATATTTTAATTTAACATTGTCATAATTTGCTTGTTTGCTAGGTTGGATACATCAAATTTCTACCATGAAAAAACTTCCTACTTCCCATTTCTCTGAGTAAAGTTTGTACCTTCCCTGTGTACAGGCACTGTTAATTCTAACAAACAATGCTGAAATTGGCTGAAACAAAACATTTTGACTAAGCAGTTTACTAAAAGGCTGCAGACATTTTCAAGCTTCCAGAGTTATGTAGCAGTTTTTTTTTTTTTTCCTGACGGACACATAAAAGAGTTCTTGATCTACCATAAAAAATGATCATCTCAGAAGTATCTAATTACCTGGGTTGTTGACTTGTTCTATGAAACTTGCTTACCTATATTTCCAAATTGTAAAAATTTTGATGGGGTATAAATTCTGATTGTTACTCTCCCTGCTGTTTGATCCTATGATGCTAGCATCTACCTGAAAGATGTAAAAAAAAAACTGGACTCAGAAACAATTTTGGGAACTGACTGCAGCATAGAAAAAATTGAGAATACTAACCTTCTGTATAGAAGTTTTATATCTTCCCTTAAGAGTGGACTTTCCAAAAAAGGATCATCACAATTATTCACATCGACAGTCTCCAATTCAAAGTTCCTACGACCACAGAACTCATTCCACTCAAACCACATCCTTGAAATCAATTCTTTCTTGAAGCAAGTGGTATGGTCTTTCTCTTCATGAGTATCAGCAGACACCAATCTATACGCATATACTTTCTTTTTCTGGCCAGGTCGGAATGCACGGCCTATTGCTTGGCGGGTAACTGATGGATTAAGATGAATATCCAGAATGATGATGCGGGATGCGCCCACCAATGAGATTCCTTCGCCACAAGCCTTGATTGATCCAAAGAAAACTCTTGAGTGAGTCGAGCTGTTAAAGCACTCCATGGACCACTCTCTATGCTCAGCACTTGAATCACCTGAGATCGCAAAAATTTCATGCCCTAGACTCCAGCCCTTGGTTTTTACAACCAATCTCTCTAAAAATTTCAAGGGCTGCAGGTACTGACCGAACACAAGTAACCTTTCACCAGCTGACTCACATAAGCTCAACAAATTAAAGAAGAACTTAGCTTTCACACCTTCTCCTAAATCTAGTTTCTCTAAAATCTCATCCATCTGATAATCTGTTGGGACACAATCTTCAGGGAGAGAATTTAATTCCGGATGCAGAAAAACAGAACTTCCAATAGCAGACATCTTAAATATCTTGCCCTTTCTGCCCAAAATTTTCAACTTAGGAAGCTCACTCTTCTGTCTGGAACTCAGGTTCAGTACCACAGTGAAATCAACAAGTCCAGGAAGCTCATCCAAGACATCACCTTTATAATAATGAAGAACCTTACTGGTCATCTCACGTAGGTCTTGTATGACACTCAATTTCCTTTTGAAATCATCTTCCTTGAGAAGTGAGTGCTCCACTGACTCACAGAAAGCTGTGTCCACAACTGCTTTGGATTGCTTCCTTGCAGGTATTCTACTCATTATGCGACTCACAGCAGCTCGGGAGGTATCCAGTTTCAGAAATTTTGGACGAACTAGATTCAAAATGTTGAACACCTCTTTCACATGATTTTGGTAGAGGGTTCCTGAAAGTACAACTTTGCGAGGAGTCTGTACTCTGGCAAGGGATTGCAATACATCTGTATTGTCATTCCTTGGAGTATGCCCTTCATCCAAAATCAGAATTGAAGGCTTTTTGAGCAGTATCTCTTGACAAGTGGTTGCTATCTCACTGGTTTCAGAGTCACAAACAATAGTGGAAAACTGTTTGTACCCTAAGAAAAGAATGCTCTTCTGCTCTACCCACTTTTTCAACACTTCCAATTGCTGAGCCCGACTATCAGCTTTCACAGTGTAAAAATCAAAAAGTGGAAAATCTTCTATTTGCCATGTCTTAAACTCCTTTTTCCATGTAGATAAGATTCCTTTAGGGAGCACAACAAGCGGTCTAGCCTGTGGGTATTTGCCTAAGAAACTTTGGATGAAACTGATTATCATAAATGTCTTTCCAGATCCAGGAGCATGAGCCAAAATGCAGCCACCAGGATTTTCTGTCAACAGATTATTACGAAGAAAATTAAAGCCTTCCACTTGATGGGGTTTCATTTGCTTCATATGTCTTGGATGAGTAGTAATGTCAGTCTCCAAGAAAACATCTTTAGACAACTTAACTACAGCAGTACTGCTTGAACCTCTGCCTTGGGCATTCCGTGATTCATACATGTAAGTTCTACTGCTCCTTTTGACCTATTAACAAATAAAATTCAAAACCCAAGGCAATACAATTTCTGGCAGGGATACTGAGCTTATAAGCCAGTACAAAATTGAAGCAATAGTGTACATTAAAAGGTGCAGGTGTGTAAGACTAAATGATAAACAAAAATAACTTACCTTATTGAACTGAACCTCAATGATGGTCTCAATTGCTCTCTCAATAATTCCACAAATGCGACAAACATAGCCAAGGTCATCCTTCAAAATGAATGAATGATCACAGTTGTCTTCATCTTCACCACTATGTTCCTTGCATGAAATATCTTCGACCACATCCTACCAGAAACAGCATAAAATCACAGTAAATATTGCAGCAACGTTGCAAAGAATGAATGGTTAGGATAATGTAAATATACAATTGGAAATATATTATTCAAAAACGTTAGTCAAAGACCCAAACAATATAACTAAATTTAAGAAAATAGCAGAACCTACTTGTCTGCACACAATCCTTGAGGAGAGCATACCTCGCACATCCCTTTGGATACTTACCATCAACAGTAAGGATGTCAAATATCAACGTTAATAATGAGTTCTTAGTCATCTCTACAGAAAATTCTAAGCCTAATTATATGGAAATTTGCACATAAAAAGAAAAAGAATTTATGCAATCTATCCTTAAGAACATAAATAAGCAGACAGGTCCTTTAGTTGCAAAATGATTATAAAATATAAAAAGATAAAACATTAAGAAAACTGCAAAACAGAGTACCTTAGAAAACTCTAATGACATATACATTTGCTGCCAAATTTCCCCCAGACCATCATCTTCAATCTTGGTTTGGTTATCCTCATCTTCTTCAACGCCGACATAAACACCCCTATCTTTCTCGATGGCAATTTCACCATCCAAACTTACTTTATCGTCTCTTTGCACTGTTTTCTCCGCACAAACCTGGTCCTATGTTTGGTAATTACGATATCAGAGTTTCAGATTGGATATAAAGGACATTGGATCAATAAAATAGATTAACTAAAACTAAGGAATGGTGCCTCCTTATACTTCAACAAGCACAGACAAACATATAATTTTACAATTTTCATTCTCATATTACTTCTTTAGAAAATAGCAAAATTTACATGTTACCTTATTCTCTTCAACACCAACACTGTTATCTTTCTCATTATCACTTTCACCAGTCAAACTTACTATTTCTTCCACTTGAGTGGATTTCTCTGCATGGCCCCTATCCTAAATTTGGTAATCACACAGATGCTTTCAGATTGGATGTAGAAGATATAGGAACAATGAAATATATAAAAAAAATCAATGAACTAGTGCCATATAATTTCACACTCAGTGTTCTCATGGTTACTTTAAAAACTAAAGTAAGAAGTCATATTCAAATTTATCTTTTGAGAGAATAATTTGGGATTCATAATTTCAGTGCTCATAGTTAAGTGACGTAATGACTTATTGATGCTTGTCTGCATTCAAATTCAAAGGAACAAGATTTATACTTACAAGAGAAACATACCACTGCGTCCTCAGTATGAGATTGCCCAGCAGAAGGCTGTACCAAGACAACCTCACGAAGAGGACTAGAAGGTCTCGTTTCTTCCTCATCTTTATCATCAGAAAGAATGATTAATGGAACATCAATAGCCACACACTCATCCTCCAAATCAAACACATTAGGACGAGCTTGTTCAATTGTCAACTTTGACACTGGTTTGCTTAAGTTCTCTTCATCAATTGCAAACAACTGGAAGAATAAAGGATTGTTTCTGAAAAGCTGATCCCATGTCCGAGCCTTCAGATCCATAAGATCTCTTATGTCTTTTGTGACACTTCCGAAACAACCAAAATCCAAGTAGTTCAATCCAGAAATGGCCAATCGATCCGAGTAATAGTTAACTTTCTGAGAAATCTCAAGTGTCTTCCCTTTCGCTTCATCTTCCGACGTAGTAGAGGAAGCCGTTACACTGAAATCTTTTGCATCTTCAGAGATTTTCCTTCTCTTGAGTACCTTGGAATATGACTCTATCAACAAATTTGTAAATTATATTTGAAAGATTAAGCTTCAAAATATTTGAAAAATACCGTGACACTTATCGTAAAAGAACAAACAATCAGAAACAGCAACACTATACATGAAAGTATCAACTGATTCTGAAGCATATGGAAACAATTTCCACAGCCAAACGGAGCTCTAGCATGCATGCCATATAACATGCAAACATAAAATAAAGCACCGAGCGATGCCACAGTACCTGTACCGCTACCGGTACTGTTACACATATTTTGGCGGGAAATTGAAATTTTTAGCACTATTTTATTCCGTCTATACAAAATTGCCACCTATCCTAAAGCTTTCACAAATATACCACAACAGTACTCACCTTCCCCAAAATACCCCTCTTTAATCTTTCATGCATAGATTCTCTCTCTTCTTCTCTGCAACTTTTTTCTCTTTTCTTCCTCTTCTTCCAAAGTGATAAAGGAATCACTCTCACTTCTTCTTTATCTTAACAAGCAAAAGCAGGAAATTACTTTGAAGAATTCTTCAGATTAAGAATTCTTCAAAGTAAGGATTTAAAAAAAAAAAGATCAACCCACAAAAAAACTCAACCACATCCATTTTATATCTTAGAAGAAATGACCATCAAGAAAGATCATTTAGTAAGATTTAACTGAAAAAAAAATTAACATTTAAAGATTAAAACTGAAAAAAAAAATTTACGATTAACCGAAAAAAAAAGCAAACGTAGGCGTGAAATTCTGGAAATTATTCCTCTGCTGTGTATTTAATATATTACTATATTAATTTTATATTATTATAATATATTATAATATTATATAATATAATATTATAATAATATATATTATCTTATATTATTATATATAATAATATATAAAATATATATTATTATAATATTATAATATATTATACCCAAGGTTGGCGATTCCACCAACCCAGGCATATTTTATATATATATATATATATATATATATATATATATATATATATATATATATATATATATTATATAATTATAATTATATTATATATTAATTATATTATATTATATTTTTAATTATAATTATATTATTTAATTATATATTATATTAATTATATTATATTATATTTTTAATTATAATTATATTATTTAATTATATATTATAATATAATTATATAATTATAATTTATATTAATATAAAATATATTATAAAATATAATATTATAATTATATAATATAATATATTTTTTATATATAAAAGGTTGGCGGAATCGCCAACCCTTGGCGTCGCCAAGGGTTGGCGATTCCGCCAACCTTTATATTAATATATATAATATATTAATTTTTTATATTATTATAATATTATTATTATTTATTATAATATTATTATATTATAATATATATAAAGGGTTGGCGGCCGCCAACCCTTTATATTATATATTATATATATATATTATTATATTAATATATTAATTTCAAATATTATTATAATATTATTGTAATATTAATATAATATTATAATATAATAATATATAATAATATAATATATAATTATAATATTATAAATAATATATTATATTATATAAAATAAATTATATATTAATATATAATATAATTATATATAAATAAATAATATTATTATATTATATTTAAATAATATATTATAATATTATATATATTATTATAATAATATATTATATATAATATTATAATAAATAATATATATATATATATAATATTATTATATATAATTATATATTATAATATATTATATATAATAAAATATATATTAATATATTATTATATATTATAATATATTATTATTAATATTAATATATTATATATAATATTTATATAATATAATATATGTATATATTATTGCTTGGGTTGACGGAAACCCTTATCAGTTTATTTTATATATTAAATTATATAATATTATATTATATTATAATATAATATAATGGGTTGGTGCCTGGTGACGCCAACCATTTGCTTGTAAAAAGGTGTTATGGGTTGGCGGAAACAAAAGCAGGAAATAAAAATGTTGAATTCTTTTGGAAAAAAAATGTTGAATTCTTCAGATTTCAAAAACAAAAGCAGGAAATAAAAAATTCTTCAGATTAAGAATTCTTCAAAATAAGGATTTAAAAAAAAAGAGCAACTCACAAAAAAACTCAACTGGAAAAAAATGACCATCGAAGAATATCACATTCAGTAGGATTTAACTGGAAAAAAAATTAGTATTTAAGAATTAAAACTTAAAAAAAAATTTGCGTTTAACTTAAAAAAAATAAAAAAAGCTTGACGTGAAATCTGGGAATTGTTAACGCCAACCTAGCCTGTACATAGAAGGGTTGGCAACGCCAACCCTTATATGTATATAATGTATTTATATTAATATATATTATTATATAATATATATTATATTATATAATATTATAATAATATATATTATATTTTAATATTATTATAATATTATATTATATATTATAATAATATAAATAATATATTATTTTATATTTATATTAAAATATATTATATATTATATTATTATAATAATATATTATATTATTAATAATTATATAATAAAAAATATATATAAAATAATATATATATATAAAACCAAGGTTGGCGGAAACGCCAACCCTTGGCGACGCCAAGGGTTGGCGTTTCCGCCAACCTTGGCCTGTACATATATATATATATATATATATATATATATATATATATATATATATATATATATATATATATATATATATATATATATTATATATTATAAATATATATTATTTAATTATAATAATATTATATATTATATTTAATATATTATAATATATAATTATATTATATTATATTTTATATAATATATTTTATAATATATTAAATATAATATCATTAAAGATAATATATTATATATAATATAATTATAATTATATAATTAATATATTACATAATATTATTATGTAATATACATATAATATTATTATTTACATTATTAATATAATATATACATTATATTAATATAAAATATTATATATAATATATTATATATATTTTATTCTCTGCAATATATAATAATATATATTAATACATATTATATATTATAATATATAATATTATTAGATTATAATATTATAATATATTTATATATATATATTATAATATATAATATTATATTATAATAATATTTAAATTCAGGGGTTGGCGTAAAATCCAACAACTTTCATCTTTTTAATTTGTTAAATTAATTTGAAATTTGATACAAATATAAATTAATATTATATTATATATTAAATATTATAATATTAATATTACTATAATATTAATATTAAAATTAATATTATAATTAATATATATATATATATATATAATTTTGTTACCAAGGGTTGGTGGCATCGCCAACCCTTGGCGTCGCCAAGGGTTGGCGATGCCGCCAACCTTTGGTTTATATATTATATATATAAAATGACAGCCTTGGTTTATATATTATGTATATATTATATTATAATATAATACTGTAACCTTTTTATTGATATGGGTCCCATCTCTTTGTAAAAGATAAAATGCAAGCATTGACATACGCACCTTTTTATGAAATAAAATAAAATATATTATATATTATATAAAATGGCAAATAATATATACATATATTATATTATATAATATTATATATTATAATATATAATAATATAATATAATTATAATATTCTAATTAAAAATATAATATAATATATAAAATATATTATATATAATATTTATATTATATTTTATAATATTATTATTATATTATATATTATTATAATATAATATAATATTATATATATTATTAATAATATATAATATATTATATATTATATAATATTATATTATATTAAATATTATAATATAAAATATTATATATATTATTATAAAAGTATATATATAATATAATATATTATATATTATACTGTTGTGGTATAATATATATAATAATATTATTATATTATAAAATTATTATAATATAATATAATATTATTATATTGCACGCCAGCTCTTCTCCTGCTTTAATATTGCTTTAATATTTATGGGTTGGCGTGCGCAAACCCTTCCCTTGCTTTTTAATATTTTATCAGTTGGCGTACGCCAACCCTTTACCTATTTTTTAAATATGGGTTGGCGTAACGCCAACTCTTGGCGTTACGCCAAGGGTTGGCGTTACGCCAACCTTCAAAAATAAAAAAAAAGAATTAATTTTTTTTTTTCAGTTAAATGTTTAATTTTTTGTTTTTCACTTAAATCTTTAAACGTCAATTTTTTATCTTTCTTCAGTTAAATACTACTACATCATCTTCTCTGATCATCATTTTCTATAAGGTATGTACAGTGGATATATTTGAGTTTTTATAGGTTATTCTTTTTTTTTTAAATCTTTACTTTGAAAAATTCTTAATACGAAGAATTCAGTTTTTTTCTTCTTGTTTTTGTTTTTGAAGATGAGGAAAAAGTGGGAGTGATTCTTTTATCACTTTGGAAGAAGAGGAAGAAGAAAAAAAAAATTGCAGAGCAGAAGAGAGAGAATTTATGCATGAAAGATTGAAGAGGGGTATTTTAGGGAAGGTGAGCACTGTTGTGGTATATTTGTGAAAGCTTTAGGATAGGTGACAATTTTGTATACACGGAATAAAATAGTGCTAAAAATTTCAATATCCCTATTTTGGCTACCAAGTAAAGGATCATTTGGTCAGGGTAAACAATAAGCTTACACAGTTTACAGTAACGTTACCGTAGCAAATCCTAAAAACAATAATGTGCATTCTAAAAGTCAGGTAACATAAAAAAGAGATGAAGACAGTACCTTCTGGAGATGCTGAACCCAGCGGAGAAACCGTCAGTGGCGGCACCATCTCTAAACAAACTTAACCTGCAGTAACGAACTACACAACAGGAGCAGTAAGCAAGTTAATCTTTTAGAAATCAAATGTTGAAATAAAGTCGTAAAAGCCCCTTGTTTCTTGTATACATATATGATATATGTAGAAACACTGACGTGAAACCTTGACGGCTTCTTTTTGTTCCGGAAGAGGAAGCTGGAGAGACTCAGGAGGGTGACAAAGTGAGTTAGAATAGAGGGAAAATGTGAAAACATTTTTCTCTTTTAGGACACAATTTTTTTCACTTTCAGAGGAGTCCCTAAAAGTAACAGACGCATGAGCTTCCATTAGAGGGAATAGAATCTTGAGTAAGAAGAAATTGTCCCTCCTAACAACAGTTCCTCCGCCGTGTATGGAAAACGTACGGCAGGCCCAAGAATTTCATATAGTATAAATGGATTACTTTACCACAATACCTTTTATCTATACCCAAAAGACTTACTCCTACTTTATTTCTAAATTCCTATCTATAAAGTTTTAAAAATTCAAATATTTATCTATAAATTATTAAAATTAACAAAATTTATTAGTTGTAAAGACAAATTTGTTATTTAACCAGTAAAACAAAAAAAAAAAAATAAAACTTTATTTTATTTTTCTCTATAACCTTAAAAATTAACAATTTCTTTAAGATTAAATTTTGAAAAGTTACATTTCCCCTTGAACAATTTTTCGACAAATAGTTGGCTTCTCTGACATTCTCTATCCCTTCTGGTGATGTTCCTCCCTCTCTAGCAACTTGAAAGTTGTCTCTCTCCACATGATTCATTTAGACCAAGACTCATCTTCTCCAATGAAGATGAGTCCAAAAGAAGGGAGAGAGAGGTTCAAAAGGTGCCAGTTGCCAAAGAGGGAGAGGTTTTGCTAGAAAATTGAAACCTTAGGGGAAAAATGTAACTTTTTAAAACTTAATCCTGAGAAAATTGTTAGTTTTCCAAACCAAGAGAGAAAAATGTTATAAATTTTTATATTTTTTTAATATTACTGATTAAATAACGATTTTACTCTTAAAATTAATGAATTTTGTTAACTTTAACCGCTCAATTGCTCATGCCTGGGTATTTAAAATTTTAAAACTTTGCAGGTGAAAGTTTCAAAATATACTAAACCCTTGGTGGGAACAAATGTTTTGGCCTTTATCTAATTATAAACTTAGGTGAAGTATAATAAGATAAATAATACTAAATTCATTTTAAACAAAGTTTCAATTTTTTAATTTTTGGTTTTTCAATTTTAATATATTTAAACTACAGCGAATATATGATTAGACAAAGTCTTTAAATAGTTTATGTTTAAAATAGATTAATTTATCCTTATTATTGAATTATAAATTAAATAATTAATTATAACTTATGTAAATAATCTAAAGGGAAATTAAATTAAATAACCTATCATACCTTAAACTAAGCAAAAATGCCCCATTTTCTATTTCCTAAGCAAAAATGTTTCCTTTTCAAAGCCTCAAGCAAAATTTCAAATTTTTTTTAAAATATCAAGACTACCCTTCACCACTTTTATATAAACTCTCACTTTTATAACTTTTTCACATCCTTCAAACTCTTACTCTTACATTCATTCTTACTCAATATTTGATATTATAGTTTCATTCAAAAGGAAGAAAATTCATATTTCTGAATTCGAATAAAAGAATCACTTCATGAGAACAAAATATTCATATAAATCTTAACTCAAAACTTAATTTTATTTATTAAATCAAGTTTTTATATTATATAACAGGGGGTATTTTGATATTTGATAATGTATTAGGGTCTTCAATGAAAGTTAGAAAAATATGAAGGTATTTTGATATTAAACAATGTATTAAGGTTTTAAATGAAATGTTAGAAAAATATAGAAACATTTTGATAAAATATAGGACCATTTCGAAACAAGATAATATATGAGGGTGTTAAATGAAATGTTAGATAAACATGTAAAATAACTCTAAATTTCGTTGACATGATTGTTGAATATATAATTTACTCTTATTTTATTTTGGAGATAAGTGTTAGTGATTATTACAATTGAAATATTACCAAAGATAAGGAAAATTTGAATTTTGGAAAAGATTTAAATAAATTTAGGATATTGATATGAAGTAAAATTTGATAGGATATATTACCCATTAATAAGATAATGTAATTTGAATATTATCGGATAAGACAAAATTTGATTTTGAAAAAATCTAAATAGATTTAAAATATTGATATAGAGCAAATTTTGGCATAGTGTAATTTGAATAACAAAATCGAGGAATGACAAAAAATTGAAATTCATAAAACATTTACAAATTTTGGATATAAAATTTATAAACTATAAGTCAAAAAACCTTTGAATAAGAAAAATTGAAAAAATAGACTCATATTCAAAAACTTTACGTGAAAAAACTTTCAAACAGGAAAAAACTGATAAGAAATATGAAAAATATATGTCTAAAAACCCTAGATTATGAAAAAAATATTCATTTGCTCCTTAACAAATTTCAACCCCCCACTAGTTTCCATTGGTAGCATTGTTTAAAAAATAAAAAAATTTTCCCTCCCCCAAGTCTCCAGGAGGCTCCCCTAGGCTTACTGTGCAACCTAGAGGATTTTATCCACCTTGGGGTATCTTGGCCCCCACCCCCCGAGGTTGCACGCCAAACAAATTAATTTATTTTTTCCAACCCCAAAATTATCATTTATTTCAACAACAATTAAATATACACATATTATAACACAATAGTCCTCAACAAATTCAAACAAAACAAATAGAAATCGGCACATAAAATCCATTGTTTAAAACCAAAAACCCTAAACTAATAACAACCAAAATTTTCATCAAATCGGTAAAATCTAAACACTAAAATGATTTAAATAAGATAAGAGACGACATACTCACATTCTTTGTCATTTCTGTCATTGGAAAACACAAAAAATGCCAAAGAAAATCCAAAGAAATCGAGTGGCCGCTTAACGCCTTGGGGGAAAAATGGTTAGGGATATGAAATTTTTTTGTTTATATATGAGGGTAATTTTGCTATTTCAAATTAATGAGGCATTTTGGCTTAATGTTAAAATTTTGGGACAATTTTTATAGAACCCTAATATTTAGGACAATTATTTAGTTTCCCTAATCTAAATGTTGATTTCAACTATTATCTAAGTTATGATGATTAGCTTTTTTAAAAAAATTTTGAATTATTGACTTATTAGATTTAACAAAATTTTTACATTTTTAATTGTTTTTTGATAAATTTTAAAATTTCAATTATATCATTTATTTTAAAAATAATATTTTCTATTAATTCTTATTATTAAAAGAATATAATTGATTATTTAAAAATTAAATGATAAAAGTGGAGTAGATTAAGTTTAATATTATCACATATTGAGTGTAAACATTGGATCAAATATGTAATTAAAATTTTAAATAAAAATATAATTATTAAAATAATTTAATTATTAAAATATTAAAAAAATTTTAAATAATATTTCAATATACAATTTGAAAAAAAAAAAAAGTGAACCCCTGATCTCTTTTCAATTTTTAAAAGTATTACATAATGATTTTGCAATAGAAATTATTTTTTCTTAAATTGAATAAGTTGTATGGAGAAAACCCTTAGATTGTAATATATTTTTGAACAATGTTACACGTACCTATTTTAAATACATAAATAAGTATTCATATGATGTGTTATTATGTAATTAGACGTTATTTTATTGAATCTTACCAAATATGCAAGAATTAATTTTCACATGATCATTATTTAATCATCACAAGATTTTTTAAATTAATACATAATAAAATAATTAGTTTTTGAATTATTTAAAACCATGAAAATTTTGGATGTATTTGATACTTTTTCCAGAGGAAAATTTATAAACCCTTTGGACTGGTGTGAAGGCACTAAGGGCCTTTGATTTAAGTTCATTAAATATTATTTTAGTAATTTATATTTTATTATTAATATTAATTTTTAATTTATTAGATAATAAATTTTTTTGATAATTTTCATTACAGTAATGATTCATCAGTTAATATAAGAGATAAGGCCAAAGGACTATTTCCCCCGTAAATTTTAGTGTGTTCTCAAAGTCACATATATGAAGTTTAAAAAACTAAAAGTTTTATCCATATACTAACTTCTGTTAAAAGAGGTAAGAGTAAAATTGTTATTTTATTAATAATATTAAAAATTATAAAATTTATTATATTTTTCCTCCTTGGTTTTAAAAAATAATATTTTCACCTATGCCTAAAGTTTCTTTTTTTGTTTTCAAAATTATCGTTTTAATATATGTTGGTTAAAACGACGTCGTTTTAATATATATTGGTTAAAACGACGTCGTTTTGTAGCAAAATTTTTAATTGAAAAATTTGACGAGTAGCTCGAGCTCGTATAGGACTGGCTCGTTTCGGGCTCGAGCTCAAACGGTTTTGGTTCGAATCCAGCCCAAATCATGAGGCCAAATAAGTAAAAATAAATAATAAAATTGGCAAAGCAAAGCAGGACAAATATTTTATCAATTGGAGCAGGTGAATCATGATATAATATTCAACTCATCTGCTATTCAAATTAATAATAGAAAAATGACAGTTGGTCCTGGCACATCCATCAAACATTCAAAACATTAACACTTACAAGTTTTCTGTGGTTAGAATGTCATTTTCAGATTTATACGACCAAATATATGATTTTTGTTCTCTTCGATTTCATATGTTGAGTGATTTCAGAATGTTTTGGCGAGCGGTCGCTTTACTAGTTTTGCTGGACGTTGCTCTTTCAGCTTCTATCATCGAGGAATTACCAGGATTTCACGGTCATCTTCCCTTCAAACTTGAAACTGGGTAGGCCTTAAATTTTAACCTTGTATATATTTTCCTTGATTTCTTCTTCATTAATTTATATGCATGTTAAATTTTCAGGTAAGATAGATAATAATAATAATAATAATAATTGTTGTTGTTAATTTTAAGTGCAGGTATATTGGAGTGGGTGATCTTGATGAAGTACAGCTTTTCTACTACTTCATTGCTTCTGAGAGGAGCCCAAAACAGGATCCTCTCCTTCTGTGGCTCACTGGAGGTCCTGGTTGTTCTGCTTTCTCTGGACTTGTATATGAAATTGGTACGTATCTAAATCCTTACTATTTTATCTTTGGCCAAAAGACAAGGTTAGTTGAAAGGACAAATTCTCACCCTTTAAGTTTTAAGAAGGCCAAAGGTCTATTTCTCACCTAAGGTATGTTGTTATTTTAAGTTTTCTTTTATTAATTTTGAAAGTCCTATTTATCCATCCATGAACGGTTAAAATTAATGGAATCTTAACCCCTTAAAATTTTATCTCTTTTCCCCCCAAACACTGAAAACTAACAATTTTCCCCCTTGGCCAAGTTGTAAAAAATGGTATTTTCCCCCTAAGGTTTAGTTTTCAATCCCCGATGCCAAATTCAATACCATCGTATGTGACGAAGCTTTCCCATCGCATTACCATGCTCCGACAATATCTCTTCCCTCCTCTGGAACGTCGACTGATGCAAATCCGGTTTGAAAAGACGAAGACGAATTCCTCATCTTCATCTAGGAAGACGATCTTCTTCCTAGACGTCTTCTTTTGGGAAGGCCTCGATTTCATTTGGGAAGACCTTATTTTCATCTCTTCGCCTTTTCAAGCCAAATTTGCATTGACTGACACTCCAAAGGAGGGGAGAGAGACAACTGGAGCATGGTGATGCATCGGGGAAGCTTCGTCGTCGATGATGACATTGAATTTGGTGTTGAGGATTGAAAACTAAACCCTTGGGGGGGGGGGGGGAATGCCATTTTTTAAAACTTGGTCTATGGTGAAATGGTTAGTGGGTTTGGGGGGGGGGGGGGGGGGGGGGAAGGAGATTAAATTTTAATTTATTTTTAATATGTTTGATAAAGTAACGATTTTACCTTTGAAATCGTTAATGTTAACCGTCCATTGGTGGGTAAATGAAATTTTCAAAGTTAATAGGGGAAAATTTGAGATAGCAACATACTTTGGGTGGGACATAGTCCTTTGGCCTTTTGAAAAACTAAATTTTCATCCATCATCTACTTTTACTAGCAAATTTCGTTTAAGTGAAAACAGATGTAGGTCATTTTAAATAGATACTTTTATTTTCTCTGTATTTTCTTTTGTTTTTCCCTTCTTTTTTTATTTTTCTTTTCTCCTAATTTTCTGTCTCCTTTTCCAAAAGTTTAGAGGATAAACTATAATTTTATAAAATCTTCGAACTGTTAACGACATTAATAGGGGATCTTTGGGAATTCAAAAAAATATAGGGGTATTTTTGAAAATTTTAAAATTTTAATATATTTCTCAATAATTTAAAAAATAACAGTTGCAACCCAAAAGCTCACTAAAATATAACATTTTAAAGTTAGTTAAACTTTTTATATTTTTATAAGTTTAAGTGATAAATTTTTTAAATTTGTCATTTATATTAAGTGTTAACTATAGTTTTGTAGTTTTAAAAAACAAAATAGACATTTCTAAAAAAAATTTAAATTCATCAACAAAAGTAAATGATATGCAAGATTTTAGTTTTATGAACTTAAAGGGTGGGTATTTGTCATTTCATCTAACCTTGGGTGGGAAACAATCATTTGGCCTTTATCTTTTCCTTGAACATGAAGAAATTATTTCTTTTACAAGTATACATTTGAGTGGGTGACAGAATTAACTAGGAGTTCAAGAGGGTTGAAACATGGCCATTAATAATGAAGAGGCCAAAAGACTTCTTCCCAACCAAGGTTTAGTCTATTGACAAAGTTTGCCCCTTTAATTTTGTAAAATCCAAATACCTTGTCTTTAAATATGTGTATAAATGTCGACAAAATAAAAAGTTCTCCCTCAAATACTATATCTAATAATATATGAGAGAACTTATTTATCTACTGATGTCCTTGATTAGACCTATATTTTTTGTAGGTCCATTATCTTTCAACTATGTAAATTCTAGTGGAAACAAACCACAATTTTCTTTGAATCAGTATTCATGGACAAAAGTATATTTGGATCACCCACCAATTATTGTTTTTCTTTTTTAAATGAAAATATATATGGTAAAGTCAAGTAATTGATAGATACGATGTTTCTAAGGTTGCCAATATAATATTTTTGGATCAACCTGTTGGTATGGGATTCTCTTATGCAAAAAATTGGAAAGGATATAGTGTCATCAATGATACACTATCAGCCACATACACATACAATTTCCTGATAAAGGTAAGACGTTATTTGTTCCAATAAAAAATTAACAGTGTTATACATGCACACTTTTGAGTTTACAATTAAATAAACTTTAAACTTTTAGCTTTTGACCATTAGACTCTCCACCACTTGCTCTTTTTTGGGTTATGTTTTATAGTGGCTCATGGCTCACCCAGAGTTTCTTGCAAATCCCCTTTATATCTCTGGAGATTCTTATTCTGGAAAAATCGTTCCAATAGTTGCCAAGAAAATATCGGAAGGTAATTTATTGATATGCATGTCTATACTGTTGGAAACACTCTATATTATTAAACTGTTTTTCATTCTACTGCAGGTAACGAGATCGGAAGCGAGCCAATGATGAATCTAAAAGTAATAGTAATGATCCGATAATTTAATTTTTTTTTTTAATCATTGATGCAAGCTTTATGTTGCTTTAAAACTCAGTTTCTCATTGATAATAATTAACTGTCAAGTAAATAGTAAAAATAACAAAACTATATCCTCAATTTAGGTATCAATAATGTTGAATTACTATATGGTTAGTTATTTTTAAATTAATGGTAAAATAAAAGTTAATGATATAATAATATATTATTATTAATATCCAAACTGAGGTACGATAAGCAATATTTAAGCTAATTTTCCTACATTATGACAAAAGAATTTAGAGTGGATATTGATAATTTTGATGGTGTACTCAGGGATACGTGCTTGGCAACCCAGCTACAGATGTTAAAAAAGACTTCAATGCAAGAGTTCGGTTTGCTCAGCTGAAGGCACTCATATCAGATGAACTCTATAAGGTGTCTTCTCCCGTAAATGGTCTTAGAATTTCTTATTTTACAGTATACACGGCCGTAGTTTTACAGTATACAACTCTCAAAATTTTCAAATTTATTATTTTGGAAGTCGACAGAAAGAAATTGCAAGGGGAAGTATGTTGATGCAGATCCAAACAACACACTATGCATCAAAGATCTTCTACAAGTCTATGGGGTAAACTGAAATTAGTAGGTCTTATAGTTGTTTTATTTTCTAAAGATATAGAGATAAATTTTTGTGTTTGAATTTTTTAGTGCTTAGAAAAAGTGAAGATGGCACAAATATTGGAACCTCAGTGTAGTACTTTATCCCCAAAACCAAAGTCGACAATAAAGTGGGATTCAAGCATTCTCATAGAGGATTCTGAATATTTTCTATCCTTGCCTCAACCTCCTCCTGAGCCATGGTGTCGGGTAAATCTCTTACTTCCATTAATCTTTTAATCAAAACAAGTAATCTACATTACTTCTAACTAACTTTCTTATTTTTTCAGAATTATAACTATCTGTATTCTTATATATGGGCTAATGATAAACTTGTCCAAAAGGCTCTTCACGTAAGAGAGGTACAAAAATTCAACAACTAATCTATTGGTTAATTATAAATATGTAAGTATAAACTTAACAGTGAAAATTACAACTATCAGGGGACTATAGAGAAGTGGATAAGATGCAATGATTCCTTAGTTTACACAGAAAATGTCATATCTGTCTTCGATTACTATCGATACCTTATCAAAAAGGGGTATAGGGCTTTCGTTTATAGATAAAAATAATTTGCAATTTTATATTGGTAATTGGTAATGTTACTATTAAGATTCAACCACATAAAACATTAATTTACTTTCTCCAAGCACATATATGCAGTGGTGATCAAGACATAGTAATACCATATGTGGGTACACAGGCTTGGATAAAATCTTTGAATTTGACAATTCAAATATGATTGGCAACCATGGTTTGTCGATGGCCAAATTGCCGGGTTAGTTGTTTTGTCAAGCTAATTTTTTTGTATATGTAGTATTACTCTTTTATATAAAACTATGCATACATATTTTTTCTATATAGGTACACAAGACAGTATTACGAAATTCCATCTAGCTTCACATTCACGGCTGTGAAGGCAAGCATAATCTAGAGGAGAATCTTATATATGTTTTTAATTATAATTTAGTAAATTAATTGTTATTTGAATTATGAAAATATTTTGCATTTGACAGGGAGGGGGTCACACAGCTCCAGAGTACAAGCCTAAGGAATGTTTGGCTATGATTAGTAGATGGTTGGCGTATTTTCCCATCTAGTTATCAATATTGATGGGTGTTTTTTTCGGTCCTAATTTAATTAAATATTATACCTTATAAGGGTGACAAATTCAAATTTAAAATTTTTTAAGAAATAAATAAATCTTATACATTGCTACCTTCTTTTTACTTTTAGTTCATATTTCTTCTTTCTTTTACCAATAATTTAGCGTTACTTGAGTTTGAAAATTAATTCTTTAATTAAATGATTATGCTATTTAACGGTTGATGAAAGCGGTCCATAATTAATATGATCATCTCTTTGGCAATTACATTATTAATGAAAAGATGTGTATGAAGAACAAGAGCCGTGTATAGAGTCCCATGCTCAACATTCAGAGGGCCAAAAATATGCAGTCATTGATATGTTTGTAGTTTCATTACTCATCATTTATTCAATAATAATAACCATTTTCATGTAAAAACTAGAATCTCAGGACTCATAAATTCAATAAAATAACTCATCTAAGACGCAGGCAATTTAAAGATTTATAAGATTTGCCTCGCAGGTGCAGATTTAGATAAATATTCAAGATTGGCAACTAGGCCAAAGGACTAGTTTCCACCTAAGTTTTAATACAAATACAAATATACATTTGTGGGATTTCAAAAACCCAAACACCAATCTATGAACTAATTTTTATTAAAATTTTCTGTTATAGTCAAGGGTAAAATCATTATTTTAATAATAATATTAAAAAACATATAATTTTATCTCATTTTCCCTCTAAAATTTTAGAAACTAGCAATTTCACCCTTGTCTAAACATTTCTAGTTTTAAAAAGTGTCTATTTCCCCTTACCCCTAGTTTTTTTTCCCTCTTTGACCACCACCCCATCTTTGGCTACTCTTCCTTTTTCCTCTGTTTAACCAATTGTCTCTCATTGTCAAAATGGTTGGCTGATGCATGGGGTGGATGAAGATACACTCCAGAGATCTCTTCATCTAACTAAGAGAAGAAGAGATCTTTGTCTCTATGTCGAAATGAAAAGATCTCCAGGAGATCTGGAAAGAAGCATTGCATCATCATTGAAGGCAGCTTGAGCATTGGAGAGAAGCAAAAGTCGACAGAAAGAGAGGTCATCGGAGTAATCTAAAGTTGAAGAGGGGGGTTAAACTAAAGTTTTCAAAAGTTTGGGGGGGTGACCGAAATGGAAAAAAGATGGAAACCCTAGTTTTGGAGGGGGGATGTGACTTTTTAAAATTAAAAAATTTTAGACAGGGGTGAAGTTGTTAGTTTTTAAAACCTAGTGGGAAAAAAAACAATTATATATATTTTTAATGTTATTATTAAAACAACAATTTTACCCTCCACTTTAATTGAAAATTTTAATGGAAATTGGCTCATGGTGGATGTTTGGATTTTTGAAACTCCGCAGGTATGTACTTGTCTTTGTATTAAAACTTTGGTGGGATATAGTCCTTTAGCCTTGACAACTATTAATTAACTATTGTCTCTATTGAATCATTTCCATGACCAAACCAAAAGAAAAATTATTATATTCTTTCAGTGGAGAGTCCATGGTTTCCGCAACTTTTGATAATGTCAAATAACAATTGGTAAATTGCATAGAAACCGTCCTAAGTAGAAGAGGCTAGCCACTAGCTAGTTGTTCATCACTTCTGATATGAAACTTCCATCTCCTGATTTTATTTACTGGATGGCTTTACATGGTAAATGTATATGGATATATAATATATGTATATATTATAGGCTAAAAGACTTATTTTTAACAAAGTTTAGTGCATTCCCAAACTTTTATCTACTAAGTTTTAAAAACTTAAATATTCAACTATCTATTAAATTTTGCAGTTAGTAACAGGGGTAAAAATGTTATTTATTGATTTTATTTAAAAAAAGAAATCTTAATCCCTTTTCCTACCTTAGTTTTGAAAACTAACAATTTCTTTCCTAGCTTAGTTTTAAAAAGTTACTTTTTCACCCCATCACCTTCTAGGGTTTACATATTTTAAGGTTGAAATTGCCCTTAAAAGTTCAAAACAATGCACTTACACTCCTAATAAATGCATTCTCTTTTATTATCTGTGATTCGTCATAATGGATTTCCCAAGACATGTTGGTAGAGGAGGTTAACGACTCGCACAAGCTTGATATCCCAAGACATGGTGGAAAAGGAGACAAGCAACCACCCCACAAACCAGATTTCCCAAGAAACTGTGACAAGGGCAACAAGGAACTATAGAAACACAGACATTGCATGGACACATGTTGGAAGAGGAAGTTGAGGACTCACACAATTTAGGTATCGATAATGTTGAATTATTATATGGGTAGTTATTTTTAAATGAAGAATAAAATAAAGGCCAACGATATAATAATATATTATTATTAATATCTAAATTGAGATATGCCAAACAATATTTAAGCTAATTTTCCTACATTATGACAAAAGAATTTAGAATGGATATTGATAATTTTGATGGTGTTCTTAGGGATACATACTTGGCAACCCAATTACAGATGTTAACAAAGACTTCAATGCAAGAGTTCCGTTTGCTCAGCTAAAGGCACTCATATCAGATGAACTCTATAAGGTGTCTTCTGCCATAAATGGTCTTAAAATTTCTTATTTTACAGTATACATACAGCATAAATTTTCAAATTTATTATTTTGGAAGTCGACAGAAAGAAATTGCAAGGGGAAGTATGGTGATACAGATCCAAACAACACACTATGCATCAAAGATCTTCTACAAGTCTATGGGGTAAACTGAATTTGATAGGTCTTATATTTGTTTTATTTTCTAAAGATATAGAGAGACAAATTTTTTAGTGCTTAGAAAAAGTGAATACGGCACAAATATTGGAACCTCAGTGTAGTACTTTATCCCCAAAACCAAAGTCGACATTAAAGTGGGATTCAAGCATTCTCATAGAGGATTCTCTATATTTTCTATCCTTGCCTCAACCTCCTCCTGAGCCATGGTGTCGGGTAAATCTCTTACTTCCATTAATCTTTTAATCAAAACAAGTTATCTACATTACTTCTAACTAACTTTCTTATTTTTTCAGAATTATAACCATCTGTATCCTTATATATGGGCTAATGATAAAACTGTCCAAAAAACTCTTCACGTAAGAGTGGTACAAAAATTCAACAACTAATCTATTGGTTAATTATATATATGTAAATAGGGTTAGATTCGAACAAAGCCGATCCCAAACTTAACTGAGTTCAAACTCAGCTCAGTTAATAAATAGTCGAGTCTAAGCCCAAGCCCGAGCTCAAGCTTGACAAGCCAAAAAAATGGTTGTTCAAACTCAAGCTCGTAAGCAAGCGAGCTACTCGCGAGATCAACTTGGCGCTCATTGGAATGAGCCGATTAGATATGCAACTCAGGCTCAATTCGAATTCATTTATATTGATATGTAAAGCTTGAGCTCGGGTTCGAGCTCGTTCATGTCAGACTCATTTCGGGTTTATTCGAATTGAGCTCGAGTTTGAGCTAGAATAAGCTCGATTAAAATTCAGTCTTATATGTAAGTATAAACTTAACAGTAAAAATTACAACTATCAAAAGACTATAGAAAAATGGGTAAGATGCAATAAATCCTTAATTTACACAGAAGATGTCATATTTATCTTTGATTACCATCAATACCTTATCAAAAAGGGGTATAGGCCTCCCGTTTATACGTAAAAATAATTTGTAATTTTATATTGGTGATTGATAATGTTACTATTAATATTCAATAACAGAAAGCATTAATTTAGTTTCTCCAAGCACATATATGCAGTGGTGATCAAGACATGGTAGTACCGTTTGTGGGTACACAAGCTTGGATAAGACTTTGAATATGTTAAATTTATTGGATTATTATTTGAAAGAAATTTAGATACTATTGTTATGTCAAATTGAATTATTTTAGAATAAAATTATAGAAATAAGTAACATTCCAATTTGTATGAGTTTTGACACCAGGGTGTTACAAGAGGGTTGTATCGCGCCAACCCTAGGGCTTGATTTCCAAGTGTGAGCATGACCTAGAAGACTTGCAAGCCTAGAATAGCCTGTTACAGTAACGGGTTGTGCACCCGCAAGCCATGCCAAAAATGGGGATGGCTAATATTACCTTTTAAATTTTTTGGTTTTTTTAATTTTTATATTTTAATTTCAAAATTTCAGAATTTTATTTTTCATTTCAATGTCATTGTATTAATTTTTTTTTTGAAGTTTTTCCAATTTTTTTATTTTTAGTTTTTTAATTTCAATTTTCACATCATTGAATTGTTTTATTTTTTAGATTTTTCATTTTTGGACTTTTTATTTCAAATTTTTAGAATTTTTTTGTTTCAACTTGTCAAACTACTTCAATTTTAAATTTTCAGTTTTTTTTTTGAATTTTTTGAGATTTCCTAATTCAATTTTTGTGTTCAAGTTCCACAATTATAAGTATGTCTTTTTCTTTTAAGTTGATCCACAGAAAGAAGAAGATAAACCGATAAATGACAATTCCTTTAAACCTAAAAGTAATTGTATAATGGTTTCTTGTACCACAGGGATGTAATTGAAAATTAGAGAGGGTTAACAATCTCTCTCATATACAAAAGGCCAAACGACTATTTCCCACTCAAGGTTTAGTGCAAACTTAATTTTTCACTCAGTAACTATTAAAAATTCAACTATCCAACTTACTGTCAGAAATAAAATTTTTATTTAATAAAAATATTTTAAAAATTATAAATTTATTACATTTTACCCCATCAGATTTCAAAACTAACAATTTTATCCTACCTTCCCTTACCCAAGGTTTGAAAAAGCAAAATTTTTCCCCTAGGGTTTTTGCAGTAGCTACGGGCAGCCAGACACAATGACATTGGCAGCGTTCTCCATCCCTCTCAGCTTCTCTCTCAATTGTGCACCATTTTCGACCATCTTCTCCTCTCATTGATTGCGTGACTAAGAGACTCAAATCTCATCTCTTCGTTGCACTATCGGTGAGGGGAGAAAACCATTGATGATAGTAAAAAATGGACTACGCTTGAGACAGAAGCCATGAGGGAGGGAGAACGCTGTTGTCTTTGACTGCCAACAACTGTTGTAAAAACTCAGAGGATAATGTAAGTTTTTCAAAGTTTTGATAGGGTCGACTTGGTTAGTTTTTAAACCTAGGGGATGGAAATGTGATAAATTTTTAGTTTTTAAAATATTTTTATTAAATAACAAATTTACCCCTATCAGTAATAGTGAAATTTAGCAAAAGGGTGGGTATTTGGATTTTTAATAGTAAACAAATAGGAAGTTGTGTTTGCACTAAACCTTGGGTGAGAAATAGTCATTTGGCCTATATAAAAATAATAAAATTATGTGGATAAATGATGACATGTCATTATGTGATTGAATATTATTTTATCTTTAATTTATAACTATCTAACCATATAATAAAACACTATTATTTGTGTATATAATACTGTTTATATAAAAAGGAAAATTAGCAAGGAAATAATATTAACACTTTCAAAATCTAATGAAAACAGAACGAGAAAGATGTCCTTCTCCCCACTAAATAGGGGTAATTTAGTCATTTAACTATTTTATTATCTTTTGTACATTTTCATGTTAAGGGTGACACAAGTGGGAAGAGGTCAACAAATAAGAATGCAAAACTGGACGGAATTATATGGAATTTTCGAGAGTAATATTATGCTTATATATTTTAAGTATATAAATATATACATATTTATAAGTGTCATTACATAATTAAATATTATTTTATCTTTAATTTAAAATTACTCAATCATACGATGATATATATAAATATATTTTCATTATACCGAGGTTGATATTCAAAATTGGCAATGCAAAGTAGAAAAAATATGTATCAGTGGGAGCACGTAAATCACGATATAATATTCAACTTATCTACTGTTCAAATTAATGATAGAAATGACTTGTTATTGAGCAGTTGGTCCTTACGCATGCAACTAACGTTCATGACAGTAACAGTTTAACAAGTTTTCTGTGGAGAGAAATGTAATTTCTAGATTTATACAACCAAATATAAGATTTTTGTTCTCTTCGATTTCATATGTTGAGTGATTTCAGAATGTTTTGGCGAGCGGTCGCTTTACTAGTTTTGTTGGACGTTGCTCTTTCAGCTTCTATCATCGAGGAATTACCAGGATTTCACGGTCATCTTCCCTTCAAACTTGAAACTGGGTAGGCCTTAAATTTTAACCTTGTATATATTTTCCTTGATTTCTTCTTCATTAATTTATATGCATGTTAAATTTTCAGGTAAGATAGATTATAATAATAGTAATAATTGTTGTTGTTAATTTTAAGTGCAGGTATATTGGAGTGGGTGATCTTGATGAAGTACAGCTTTTCTACTACTTCATTGCTTCTGAGAGGAGCCCAAAACAGGATCCTCTCCTTCTGTGGCTCACTGGAGGTCCTGGTTGTTCTGCTTTCTCTGGACTTGTATATGAAATTGGTATGTATCTAAATCTTTACTATTTTATCTTTGGCCAAAAGACAAGGTTAGTTGAAAGGACAAATTCTCATCCTTTAAGTTTTAAAAAGCTAAAATTTTATTTATCTTCCACTTTTGTTAATGAATTCTGTTAAATGAAAGGAGATATAGGTTATTTTACATAGAGACTTCTAGTTTCTCTGTATTTTCTTTTTTTCCCTTATTTTTTTATTTTTCCTTTTCCCTAATTTTTTATCTCCCTTTCCAAAAGTTTAGAGGGCAAATTGTAATTTTTTTAAATCTTCAGTGTTAATGACATTAGTAGGGGATTTTTACTTCTCAATATTTTAAAAAATGACAATTACAATCTAAAAATTGACTAAAATGTAAAATTTTAAAATTAGTTAGATTTTTTTTATTTTTATAAGTTCAAGTCTTAAATTTTTTAAATTTATCATTTATATTAAGTGTTAACTATAGTTGTGTAGTTTTAAGAAACAAACAAAGCAGACATTTCTAAAAAAGTTTAACAAATTCATCAACAAAAGTAAAAGTTGATGATATGTAAGAAAACTTAAAGGGTAGGTATTGTCATTTCGTCAAACGCCTTTACCTTTTCCCTGAGCATAAAACACAAAACTTTATATTACTTTGGTGAATGAAAATATTATTTCTTTTACAAGTATACATTCGGTGAATGAAGATATTAAAACACAAAACATTTATATTACTAGGAGTTCAAGAGGGTTGAAACACTGGCCATTAGTCAAGAGGCCAAAACACTTATTCCCACACAAGGTTTACTCTATTCATGAAGTTTCCCCCTTTAATTTTAGAAAATCCAAACACCTTGTCTTTGGATATGTGCATAAATATCGACAAAATAAAAAGTTCTCCCAAAAATACTATATCTAATAATATATGGGAGAAATTATTTATCTAGTTGTGTCCTTGATTAGACCTATATTTTTTGTAGGTCCATTATCTTTCAACTATGCAAATTCTAGTGGAAACAAACCACAATTTTCTTTAAATCCGTATTCGTGGACAAAGGTATATATGCATCAACCACCAATTATTATTTTTCTTTTTTAAATGAAAATATATATATGGTAAAGTCAAGTAACTGATAGATAGGATGTTTCTAAGGTTGCCAACATAATATTTTTGGATCAACCTGTTGGTACGGGATTCTCTTATGCAAAAAATTGGAAAGGATATAGTGTCATCAACGATACACTATCAGCCTCTGATACATACATTTTCTTGAGAAAGGTAAAATGCTATTTATTCCAATAAAAAATTAACAATATAATACGTACACATTTTTTAGTATACAATTAAGTAAGCTTTAAACTTTTACCACTCTCCACCACTTGCTTTTTGTTGGGTTATGTTTTATAGTGGCTTATGGCTCACCCAGAGTTTCTTGCAAATCCCCTTTATATCACTGGAGATTCTTATTCAGGAAAAATCGTTCCAATAGTTGCCAAGAAAATATCAGAAGGTAATTTATTGATATGCATGTCTATACTGTTGGAAACACTCTATATTATTAAATTGTTTTTCATTCTATTGCAGGTAACGAGGTTGGAAGTGAGCCAATGATGAATCTAAAAGTGATGATCCGACAATTTAATTTTTTTTGTTTTTTTAATCATTGATGCAAGCTTCATATTGCTTTAAAACCCAGTTTCTCACTGTTAATAATTAACCGTCAATAAATAGTAAAAATAATAAAATTATTTCCTCAATTTAGGTATCAATAAGGTTGAATTATTATACGGTAGTTATTTTAAAATTAAGAGAAAAATAAGGGTTAATGATATAATAATATGTTATCATTAATATCCAAATTAAGATATGGCAAACAATATTTAAGCTAATTTTCCTACATTATGACAAAAGAATTTAGAATGGATATTGATAATTTTGATGGTGTACTCAGGGATACGTGCTTGGCAACCCAGGTACAGATGTTAACAAAGACTACAATGCAAGAGTTCCGTTTGCTCAGTTAAAGACACTCATATCAGATGAACTCTATAAGGTGTCTTCTCCCATAAATGGTCTTAGAATTTCTTATTTTACAGTATACATGGCCGTAGTTTTACAGTATACAACTCTCAAAATTTTCAAATTTATTATATTGGAAGTCGACAGAAAGAAATTGCAAGGGGAAGTATGTTGATGCAGATCCAAACAACACACTATGCATCAAAGATCTTCTACAAGTCTATGGGGTAAACTGAGATTAATAGGTCTTATAGTTGTATTATTTTCTAAAGATATACAGATAAATTTTTTGTTTGAATTTTTTAGTGCTTAGAAAAAGTGAATACGGCACAAATATTGGAACCTCAGTGTAGTACTTTATCCCCGAAACCAAAGTCGACATTAAAGTGGGATTCAAGCATTCTCATAGAGGATTATGAATATTTTCTATCCTTGCCTCAACCTCCTCCTGAGCCATGGTGTCGGGTAAATCTCTTACTTCCATTAATCTTTTAATCAAAACAAGTAATCTACATTACTTCTAACTAACTTTCTTATTTTTTCAGAATTATAACTATCTGTATTCTTATATATGGGCTAACAATAAACTTGTTCAAAAGACTCTTCACGTAAGAGAGGTATAAAAATTCAACAACTAATCTATTAGTTAATTATATATATGTAAGTATAAACTTAACAGTGAAAATTACAACTATCAGGGGACTATAGAGAAATGGATAAGATGCAATAAGTCTTTAGTTTACACAGAAGATGTCATATCTGTCGTCGATTACCATCGATACCTTATCAAAAAGGGGTATAGGGCTCTCATTTATAGGTAAAAATAATTTTCAATTTTATATTGGTGATTGGTAATGTTACTATTAAGATTCAATCACAAAAAGCATTAATTTACTTTCTCCAAGAACATATATGCAGTGGTGATCAAGACATGGTAATACCATATGTGGGTACACAGGCTTGGATAAAATCTATGAATTTGACAATTCAATATGATTGGCAACCATGGTTTGTCGATGGCCAAATTGCCGGGTTAGTTGTTTTGTCAAGCTAATTTTTTTGTATATGTAGTATTACTCTTTTATATAAAACTATGCATACATATTTTTTCTATATAGGTACACAAGACAGTATTACGAAATTCCATCTAGTTTCACATTCACGACTGTGAAGGCAAGCATAATCTAGAGGAGAATCTTATATATTTTTTAATTATAATTTAGTAAATTAATTGTTATTTGAATTATAAAAATATTTTGCATTTGACAGGGAGGGGGTCACACAGCTCCAGAGTACAAGCCTAAGGAATGTTTGGCTATGATTAGTAGATGGTTGGCGTATTTTCCCCTCTAGTTATCAATATTGATGGGTGTTTAATTAAATATTATACCTTGGAAGGGTGACAAATTCTAATTTAAATTTTTTTGAGAAATAAATAAATCTTATACATTGCTACCTTCTTTTTACTTTTAGTTTATATTTCTTCTTTCTTTTACCAATAATTTAGCGTTACTTGAGTTTAAAAATTAATTCTTTAATTAAATGATTATGTTATTTAACGGTTGATGAAAGCGGTCCATAATTAATATGATCATCTCTTTGGCAATTACATTATTAATGAAAAGATGTGTATGAAGAACAAGAGCCGTGTATAGAGTCCCATGCTCAACATTCAGAGAGCCAAAAATATACTGCCATTGATATGTTTGTAGTTTCATTACTCATCATTTATTCAATCATAATAACCATTTTCATGTAAAAACTAGAATCTCAGGACTCATAAATTCAATATAATAACTCATCTAAGACGCAGGCAATTTAAAGATTTGTAAGATTTGCCTCGCAGGTCCAGATTTAGATAAATATTCAAAATTGGGAACTAGGCCAAAGGACTATTTTCCACCTAAGTTTTAATACAAATACAAATATATATTTGTGGGATTTTAAAAATCCAAACATCAACCCATGAGCTAATTTCTGTAAAAATTTTTTGTTATAGTTAAGGGTAAAATTGTTATTTTAATAATAATATGAAAAAATATATAATTTTATCTCATTTTCATTCTAAAATTATAGAAACTAGCAATTTCACCTCTGTCTAAACATTTTTAGTTTTAAAATGTGTCTACTTCCCCTTACCCTAGTTTTTTTTTCCCTCTCTAATCACCACCCCGTCTCTGGCTACTCTTCCTTTTTCCTCCGTTTGACCAGTTGTCTCTCATTGTCGAAATGGTTGGCTGATGCATGGGGTGGATGAAGATACACCCCGGAGATCTCTTCATCTGACAAAGAGATGAAGAGATCTTTGTCTCTTCGTGTCTTTGTCAAAATGAAAAGATCTCTAGGAGATCTGGAAAGAAGCACCGTGTCATCATCGAAGGTAGCTTGAGCACTGGAGATAAGCAAAAGTAGACAAAATGAGAGGTCATCAGAGTAATCTAAAGTTGAAGAAGGGGGTTAAACTGAAGTTTTTAAAAGTTTAGGGAGGCGACTGAAATGGAAAAAAGATGGAAACCCTAGTTTTGGAGGGGAAAATATGACTTTTTAAAGTTAGAAAACTTTATACATGGGTGAAGTTGCTATTTTTTAAAACCTAGTGGGAAAAATAAATGAATTATATATTTTTTTAATGTTATTATTAAAATAACGATTTTACCCTCCACTTTAACTGAATTTTAATGGAAATTCGCTCATGGTGGATGTTTGGATTTTTTAAACTCCACAGATATATATTTGTCTTTGTATTAAAACTTTGGTGGGATATAGTTCTTTGGCCTTGACAACTATTAATTAACTATTGTCTCTACTGAATCATTTCCATGACCAAACCAGAAGAAAAATTACTATATTCTTTCAGTGCAGAGTCCATGGTTTCCGCAACTTTTGATAATGTCAAATAACAATTGGTAAATCGCACAGAATCCGTCCTAAGTAGAAGAGGCTAGCCGCTAGCTAGTTGTTCTATCACTTCTGATATGAAACTTCCATCTCTTGATTTTATTTACTGGATGGCTTTACATGGTAAATGTATATGGATATATAATATATGTATATATTATAGGTTGAAAGACTTATTCTCAACAAAGTTTAGTGCATTCACAAACTTTTATCCATTAAGTTTTAAAAACTTAAATATTCACCTATCTGTTAAATTTTGTAGTTGGTAACAGAAGTAAATATGTCATTTATTGATTTTATTTAAAGAAACACTACGTCATCACTGGAAGGTAGCTCAAGCACTAGAGAGAAGCAAAAGTCGACGAAGAGAGAGGTAGTCAAGTAATCTAAAGTTGAATAGGGGGTTAAACAAAGTTTTCAAAAGTTTGAGGGGCAACTGAAATGGGAAAAAGATGGAAACCCTAGGTTTTGAAAGGATATAGTGTCATTTATTGATTTTATTTAAAAAAAGAAATATTAATCCCTTTTCCTATGTTAGTTTTGAAAACTAACGATTTTCTCCTTAGGTTAGCTTTAAAAAGTTAGTTTTTCACCCTACCACCATCTAAGGTTTACATATTTTAGGGTTAAAATGGCCCCTCAAAGTTCAAAACATTACACTTGCACCCCTAATAAATGCATTTTCTCTCATTATGTGCGATTCATCATGATGGATTTCCTAGGACATGTTGGTAAATGAGGTTAAGGACTGGCACAAGCTTGATATCCTAGTACATGGTGGAAACAAAGACAAGCAACCACCCCACAAACTTGATTTCCCAAGACATGGTGACAAAGGTGAGAAGGAACTATCGAAACACAAAGCACCGCATGGGCATATGTTGGAAGAGAAAATTGAGGACTCATATAAGGCTAATTTCCTATGACATGGTGGCAAATGAGAAAAGCAACCATCAAAACACAAGCCACTGTATAGACACATGTTGGAGGAGGAAGTTAAGGATTCACACAAGCCTAATTTCCTAGGACATGGCGGCAAGGCAGAGAAATAACCATTGAAACACAAACCAACACATGAGCACATTTTGGCGGAGCAAGTTGAGGACTCACATAAGCCTAACTTCCTTGGACATGGCAAAGGAGAGGAACAACCACCATACAATGTAAAAGCCCTTAACTCTTGTGGAAGATAAGGATATATCCATATAGGCCACCCAAGAAGCTCAAGCCACCAACTTCTAGGAAGAAGGAACCAAAGCCCTATACTAAGCCACCCCATAAGCCACCATCAACCAACTGATATATCAATAAAAGTTTAAATATATCTAGAAATAAGAGACCTTGCACTGTGCAAATCATATAATAATTTCTTGAGAGTAGTATTCTATTTTATGTATCAATTACTACTCTATAGGAGTTTTATTTGTTTTGCTTTGGTCACTAGAATGTTTATTGTGACTTGACTCTTACATGATGTGTTAAAAGAGAGCACTGCCTCTCTCTTTCTCTCTCCAGAATTTTCTACACTGTCTCCCATTGCAACTTGCAAGTGTTGTCGCTATCCAAAGCTCCAATTTTTTCCTTGCATATTGTTACCTCTAAAAGTTTGAAGAAATATTAAAGTCAATTAATTTACTGACATTAAATTAGTATATATATGAGTCAAGTGTTGGCATTTGGGTGTGCAATAAAAGCAACCAATGAGTGTGCAAAATAAAATAGTTGTGAGTATGTAGATAAGTAAAGAGTGGTTATGTGTAGTAAAATAAAAGTGTGTTATGTACGCAAAATATTAGTGCGGGTGAGTTAGCGATGTAAGTATGGGTTTGTACAAGTTCAGTATTAATAATATTATCATTTTATAATCACCACTCTTGTTCAACAAGTGGTATCAGAGTAGGCGGTCAAGGACCATGATCAGAGAGATTTTAAAAGTCATCAAAACTGTGATCATGGAAGTTATGAAGGAGTAACACGTTGATAGGGTAATTAGTAGTTAAGTCATATAGAAACTCTACTAGTGTACAGTTTAGGACTGTGAAGCTAATTGGTTAAGGACCAAGCTTGATATATTGTTAGGCATTATTACCTAGTCATTATGGCAGATTTTTCAAGTTCACTCGGTAGAATCGAGAAGCCCAATAACTCCAATTATAATAGTTGGAGTGCTCGTATTTGGTTTTATTTATTGGGACAAGATTTATGGAATATTGTTAAAGGTGGAGACACCACACCACCCATGGATGCCAAGGAATTAAAGGAATGAAAGATTAAAGCCAGCAAGGCTTTGTACGTTCTTGCGGTAACTGTTAAAGATCAATGGCTATAATACATTAAGAGTGCAAAAACATCGAATGAGGCTTGGGATATATTAATAGCTATATTTGCAAGAACAAATTATGCAACATTACAATGCTTGGAAATTAAGCTTTAGTTGATCTCACAATAAGACATGATAGTAAGCCAATACTTCTTGAAAGTTAAATTTCTTTGTTATGAAATTTTCAAATTAGACCTTCAAAATATGATCATTGAGACAAGGAAGAGGAGAATTATTATTCATGGTTTGAGGTCAAAATATAGTGGAATAGTTACAACCACTCGTGGATGGGTGAAAAAGCCAACATTGTTAGAGTTGGAAAATTTATTAGCTAATCAATAAACTTTAAATAAACAAATGTCCAACATTGTCAGAGTTGAAGAATTTATTGACTAATTAATAAAATTTAAATAAACAAATGTCTAAAGTCTCAATAAAAGATGAGGAGAATGTTCTTTTTAATAATAAAAGAGGATACAAAGATTAAAAAAAAAAAAAGTCAAGGAGATAGGCAAAAATAGTTAGATGGAAGGAGCTCTCAACTAAGGGGAGCTCGTCAAAATTGTGATGGAAATCTCAATCAAGAGAAAAGCAGTTAGAGGCGTAACAACATTTGCTATAATTATGGGAAGAAAGACTACTTCGCCAGAGATTGTCAATTTAGATGAATAGAAGGAAATACAGTAACTTTGACCATGAAAGAGAATGATAATGAAGAAGAATGAGATTTTCAAACATCATATGTAGCTAAAAATTCAAAAGAGCTTGCAACCTCCTGTGTCGCTGAGTTAGATGATGATGCAACAATCTTTATCTTGGTAAAAAATGAAATTAATTATAATAATGATTGGATAGTAGACTTAGGCTGCTTTAATTATATGATTGGAGATCAAGACAAGCTTTCAAGCATGTCTGAATATAAGAAAAGATGAATAGCTGTCACTCTGGACAACTCAAGGTTGCCTATTACACATGTAGGCCAAATAGTGATAACACTTCGATTCAGCTCATAGTAGGTCAAACTACAAAATGTCTTCCATGTGAAAAGATTAAAGAATATCTTATTGTTGGTATCACAACTCATAGCTTTGAGTAACTATATCATGTTCAACCCGAGTGATGTTAAGGTGTACAAAGTTTGAAGCCTACAAGTACACTGATCATGAAGGGACGTCGGTTAGAGTTTTTCTATGTAATGTGAACATAAACAACATATGTAGACAAGATAAGGAAAAGTGAGACACCAGATTTATGACATGCTAAGATTGGACACGTGAGTTACCATAAATTTAAAGTGATGATGAAGAAAGGTATGCTTAAAGGTCTAGCACAGTTAGACATAAAAGAAGACATAGTGTGTAGCGGATGCCAATATGAGAAGGCTCATCAACTTCGATATGAGAAGTCAACATACAAGAGTAAGGTATCTTTTGAGTTGATACACTCATATGTATTTAGGCTAGAGAAGCATGCATGGATCAGTAGATTCAAGTATATGATAACCTTTGTCAATGACTTCTCCAGGTATGTCTGGGTTTATTTTTTGAGAGAAGAAGTAGAAACCCTTTCCACATTCAAGGAATTCAAGGAGAATATTGAAAAAGAAGTAGAGAAAGATATAATGTATATGTGCAAACAACAAGGGAGAATACACATCATATGAGCAATTTTCTTGTCCAAACATATTGTGACAAAATAAAGTTGTTAAAAGAAAGAATCGCCACTTGGTAGAGACTTGTAGAAGCATGTTACTTGCAAAGAACGTCCTACCTTGTTTTTAGGCTAAATGTATGAAAACAATAGCACATGTGATTAATAGGATACCACAAGCAAAGTTTGGTTTTAAGTCACCTTTTAAGAAGCTGTGGAGTCTTAAGCCTAGGTGAGTCATTTTAGAATATTTTGATGTATCTATTATATGTTCATGTCTAATAATCAACAAAGCAAGTTTGATAAAAAGGTTATCCATTACATATTTGTGGGATATGATAATCAGAGAAAAGGCTAGAAATATTATGATCCAACGACAGGCCAATGTTACATATCAAGGAATGTGGTATTTGACAAGACATTCTTATAGTGGTCACTAAAGGTAGATTTACTATTAGATTCCAGAGAGATTAAAGAAAAGCTCTGAGAATAGGTAAAAGAAAATGATAAGTTTGAAAATAGGCAACTAAGTGAATAAGAGCAACAAATCGTAGAACGCCAAAAGGCTAGGCTCAAGTCCTTTGAAAGATTAAATAGTCCATGGCAAAGTCTAGTACCTCTATGGGCAATGAAATAACTTCAATTAATAGAGCAAAAACAGTAATCATCTTAACTTAGGAGGTCAATAATGTTATGCAAACCAAATCCCAAATATGCGAATGCAACATTAACAGAAGATCTTAGAATAGTAAACAACTCAACATGGCCACATATGAGATCAATGATACATAAGAGTAAGTAGTGAAGGGGAGTGTTAAAATAGAGCACCACCTCTCTCTTTATCTCTTGAGAATTTTCTACACTGCCTCCCATTACAACTTATAAGTGTTATCGCCATCCAAAGCTCTAACTTTTTCCTTGTATGCTACTGCTTGTAAAACTTGAAGAAATATTAAAGTTAGTTAATTTACAAACATTAAACCAACATATTTATGAGTCAAATGTTGGCATTTTGGTGTGCAATAGAAGCAGCCAGTGAGTGTGCATAATAAGAGAGTTGTAAGTGTGCAGAGAATCAAAGAGTGAGTGTCTGCAATAAAATAAAAGTCTGTGTGTTGAATAAGCAAAATATTAGTAAGGGAGAGTTAGCGGTGTAAGTGTTAATGAGTGAGTTTTTGTGTAAGTGTGCAGTTGTGCAATTTTGCAATTGGGTTTAAGTTTTCCCCAACCTCTTCTCATCAATAGACTTCTGATGTATACGAAGGAGTACAGTTCGTTCGATAAATTCCTACTCTCTATCTATCTCTGAGATGTTTGGATTTTTCAAAACTCAATGGACATGTAAAAGAGAAATGTTATTCTCACTTGAACCAAGACATAACTTTTACTTGTTCAAATAACAATTAAAGTGCAAAATATTAGTAAGGGTGAGTTAGCAATGCAAGTGTTAGTGAGTGAGTTTTTGTGTAAGTGTGCATTTGTGCAATTTGGCAAATGTTCAATATTAATAATATTGTCGTTTTATAATAACCACTCTTGTTCAACATGATGAGCAACACTTTTCTCATCTTATGTGGTCATGTAGACTTTTCAGCTCGTCATGATATATTTGAGATTTTCTATTGTTCACTGTTTTATATGCTTTTTATTTTTATCATTCTTTTAACTTTTATCAATTAAGATTTTATCTATCACAAATAACATTCAATCTTATTTTATTAACCTCTATATAATGAAAATAAATAAATAATGGAGAGATAGAAAAATTCATTAACAATTCACATAATTACATCAATTAACATTAATGTGTAGATAGGCTTTTATAAGGGATATTTTATGTTTTGCCTTTAAAATTAACCGCTTATATAAAAATACCATAGTTTTCACACACTAAGCATTTTTACCATAAAGTTTGCTAAAATATCTAAACTACTCTTGTCTTCAACCTTATAAACACAAGGGAGGGAGAGTTGAGCTTTTCACAACAAAAATCACATATCTTCGAAATATTTTGCTGGAAAATCATCCAAATTCAAGTCAATGTTGATGGATACCCCTTATTTTATATGTTTTCTTATTTAACAATTGAAAATCAAAGAATGTATAGTAGATTCATATTGTAATTTCATGTGAAATATAATTTACTATTGTTTCATAATGTTTTATTGTTTAATGTTGTTAAAATGTAGTTGGATTATTGATAGTTAAACTTGGAATCAGTTGACAAAGATCCAGATAAATTCTAGATCAAAAACAACATGAAGAACTACTTGGCTTAAAGCCAACCCTTGCTAGTTCTACCAACTTGTTCTTCTAGACCCATAAATCCCAAATGTTGTTATCTGATGTGTTTTTGGGTTGGCATTTTTGTTAACCCAAAGGTTGGATTTATGTTAAGGTTTGATGTAAATGCTAACTTGTTCAATGCAAATATCCAAAAATAGAAAACAAAATACTCATCCAACACTTAATTCAATCCATAAATAACTATCCATTTAACAAATCTATATGAAGAATCCATTCAATATCTCGAACAAAAGTGAAACAAACTAACTTGTCGTCCTACCATGGCATCGAAAGACAACTAATCCTTGAAGATTCATCCTCATTGTCTACTGTAATCGATGAAGGTTATCCAATTGTTAACTGTGAATCCTTGAAATTATCGATGAATGTCTGCTTCAACCAAGGAATATTGGATTTATTTAAATCCAATATTTTGCTTGCTTTTTCAAATATTCCCTTATAAGACTGTGAAGTTGAATCACAAGAATGGTTTTTTAGATATTCCCCTACAAGGTTGCTACCAATGCGTCATAGGAGGATACTCGTCCACAATGAAAGCAAGGGTATTTTAGGGTTTTTATACCTTTGGTGGTATATTTGTTAAATCTTTGAAACATGTGATAATTATGTATAGATGGTTAATTTTAAAGATAAAAAATTTAATATCCCTTTTTCATAAACTTAATTGAAATCTCTATTATAATTACAAATATATATATATATATATATATATATATATATATATATATATATATATATATATATATATATATATATTTCAAAAATGAAATCTATATTGAAATAGAAGAAAAGGAAAGTGTGCAAACTTAAAAAGTTTTTCTATGGCTTTAAGTAGTCTTGAGAGCGTGGTTTAAAAGATTCAACACTACATTTCATTAACATGATTACAAGAAAGCAGAGGAATGCTTAATTGTTTATATGGGTGATGTATATCATAATCATAGGTGATAATAACTAAGAAATGGAGAATCTCAAAAAGAAATTGAAGACAAAAATTTAATTTATAAATCAAGGAAAACTAAGATATTTCTTACGGATGAAGGTGGTTAAAAGTAAGAAGGATATTTTCAATTCTAAAAGAATAAATTATTGACCTTTTGAGAGTGTCATGGTAAGCTTTAGAGTAAACCCAATGGCACATTTTTAGAGAAAAGTTAGATAGGGCAAGAAGCTGAAAGTAATTTAATAATGGATAAAAGAAGGGATCAACAATTAGTAGTTAAGGTAATTTACTTATCTTATACTTGACCAAATATTTCACATATTGTAAGTATAGTGAATTAGTTTATGCATCAAACACATCTTGATGTTGCTAACCATATCTTGAGATACCCAAAGAAGACACATGGGTGAAGACCTACTGTTCAAGAAAAGTGAAGAAAAATGAATTTTACAATTTGGTAATGTAGATTAGGGTTGGTTCTAGTGAAGAAAATAGGTTGATGTTCGACTATTATACGAAGTTATGAGCAACTAAGTAACTTAGAGAAGCAAAAGCCAGTTTGTGGTAGCTCGTAACATTGTATAGATTAAGTGTAAAACCATCATTTACGGAAATTTTGAAGCTAATTGGTTGGAAAGATTGATGAAGGATTTGCAAATCCCTTTATCCATTCTATCAAAACTGTCTGATCCAATATAATCGAATGAAATATGTCAAAATTGACAAGAGTTTTATCAAACAAGATGTCAAATGAGGCATCAACTTGTCCTATATCCTTGAAAAATCTCAAGAAGTGGATGTCCTTATCAAAGCTACTTCATCATAGGCCTAGATACGAGTCGAGTCGGCGTAATCTTGGGGCCAACTCTGCTCAGTATAACTCAGTTTGAATTCATTTTTTGTGAATTCAAACTAAATTCGAATCATAGAATATGGCTCGTTTTGAAAATGAGTTGAATTTGAAACCAGATTAAATTTTGTTTGGTTTGGCTCATAAGCCAACCATTAGCTCAGCTCAAACCGAGCCAAGTTATGGCTCATACGAGCTGGCTCAACTATGTAATAAATATTCAACTTTCCAAAATTCAAAAAACTAATAAATATCTAATTGCACTCCTACTTTCGTCTCACAACTTCTCATGTAAATTCTAACATTTCCATTTTTACACTCCACTTAACTTTTCAAAACAGAATCTCTTTCCATCTAGATAAAATTTCTCACTATCTCCACGTTTGTTTCCCTCCTCTTTATCACTGTCTCTCTTCTCCACCATTTTTTTTTTCCTTCCTTTTTATCACTTTCTCTTCGCTAGGGCTGGATTCGAGTCAAGCCGAGCTTGACCTCGAGCTCGACTCGATTTATATATAGCTGAGCTCGAGACTCGAGTTCGAGCTTAGGCTTGTCGAGCTCATGAAAGCAAAGCTCAAACTCAGCTCGAATTTGGCTCGACTCGTTTTTTGTTATTAAAATGACGTCATTTTAATACATATTGATCAAAACGACGTTATTTTATATCAAAATTTTTAATTGGAAAATTTGGCGAATAGCTCGAGCTCAAGTGAGCTCATATAGTGTTGGCTCGTTTCGAGCTCATTTGAGCCGAGCTTGAGTTCAAGCTTGAATGGGCTCAGTTCGAGTCTAGCCCTACTCTACGCCACCATTTCTTCCTTCTTCTTCTATCACTCTCTCTCCTTCACACAAACAAGAGACAACAGAAAGAAAAAATAGTTCATTAAACTTTGGTATACTAATGAAAGAGAGAGAGAATTTCTGAGAAAGGAATCTAATTGGCAGAGAGTACGAGAGAATCATTTTCTCTCCATATCTCTCCCATCACTTTCTCTCATTTTCTTTGGACTTTGGTGTGGCTATCATCGGTAGATTATAAATATTTCTGATGAATTTAGGCTAAAAAATTGAGCTACGAACCTCAAATTTTTCTTTCAAGCTAAACTTAAATCTTCATTTTGATTAGCTCAATGAACTTGAATCGAACTCGAACTACCTCTAAAATCATTCGAGCAACCTATGTTTGAACTCGATTTGGTTCGAATCCACCCCTACTTTATCATGCAAAGTGGTAATTTAGTCATTAACACTTAGGAAATCTAATGAAAATATGAGAAAGATAGTACTTCTCCCCACTAAATAGGGGTAATTTAGTCATTTAATTCTTTTATTACCTTTTGAACATTTTCATGTTAAGAGTGGTAGAAGTCAGACAAGGTCAACAAGTAGTTATGCAAAATTGGAGGGAATTTTGCGAAATTTAAACAAATTTTTTTATAGTATCCTTAGCATGACTATGAGGTCTAGTTTAATTGGTAACATGGTAGTCAAATTATATATTTTATTGTATATCAAAAAATTAATAATCTATATCGTATCATATTATAGGATTTTTAAAATAAAATGATTAAATATTAATAAAAATACAAAATTTAATTGATTTGTCATTATTTTGAAAAATATCGCAAACATTTTTAAAATTTTAAAATATTTCATATATACTTTTACTATAAATTTTTTTTTTTCTAAAAATATGTATCAGTCTATATCAATAATATATATTATACTGTAGTCTTATATAGCAAGATAGATCTATGATTGGCATTGCAGAGTAGGAAAAATATGTATCAATTGGAGCACGTGAATCATAATATAACATCAACTCCTCTCTTGTCATAGTGGTGTTGGCCATTCAACTCATCTGCTATTCAAAATTAATAATAGAAAAATGACCTGTTATTGAGCAGTTGGTCCTCACGTTTCTAACATTCAAACATTAACACTTTTCAAGTTTTGTGCGGTGAGAATTTACTCTGTTTATCATGAGTCTGGCATCCCCTTTTTTCATTTATTTTGTGTTTATTTAAACTAAGAAGAAGTCTAAATTTTCAGTAAATGTCTGGAATCATTATAAATAAATGTATTTTTTACATTTATACAACCAAATAAATGATTTCACAATGTTGTGGCGAGCAGTTGGTTTACTAGTTTTGTTCGAAGTTGCTCTTTCAGCTTCTATCACCAAGGAATTACCAGGATTTCCCGGTCATCTTCCCTTCAAGCTTGTATATATTTTCCTTAATTTCTTCTTCATTCATTTATGCATGTTAAATTTTCATGTAACTCGTATAATAATTGTTGTTGTTTTAAAGTGCAGGTATATTGGAGTGGGTGATCTTGATGATGTACAGCTTTTCTACTACTTTATTAAGTCTGAGAGGAGCCCAAAACAGGATCCTCTCTTCCTGTGGCTGACTGGAGGTCCTGGTTGTTCTGGTTTCTCTGCACTTATATACGAGATTGGTATGTTCGTATCTAAGTGCTCGATATTTAATCTTTGGCCAAAGGATTATTTCCCACCCAAGGTTTGGTTAAATGACAAATTTTCACTCTTTAAATTTTAAAACATCAAATTTCCACTTATTATCTATTTCTATTAATGAATTTCGTTAAGTGAAAAAACATGGAAGTCATTTTACATAGATATTTCTATTTTCTCTCTATTTTCTTTTTCTTTCTTATTTTTTATTTTTCTTTTCCCTTTTTTTTTTATTTTCTTTTTCAAAATTTTGGGGGTAAATAAAATTTTAAAAATATTCAAAGTGTTAACAAAATTTATAAGGGATTTTTCCTAAATCAGAAAATATAAATGAATTTTTTTAAATAATCATTTCTTAAAAAATTTAACAGATTCATTAACAGAAGTGGTTGACAAGTGAGATTTTAGTTTTGTGAAATTCAAACGATAAGAATTTATCATTTGATCAAACCTTGGATAGGAAATAAACATTTGACTTTTATCTTTTCTTTGAACATAAAACACAAAACATTTATGTTACTTGGGTGAATAAAGGTATTATTTCCTTTACAAACACTATATCTAATAATATATGGAAGAAATTATTTATCTAGTTATGTCCTTGAGTAAACCCTATACTTATATTGTAGGGCCGTTATCTTTCAACTACGCAAATTCTAGTGGAAACAAACCACAAATTTCTTTGAATCCGTATTCATAGACAAAGGTATATATAAATCACCCACCAATTATTATTTTTCTTTTCTAAATGAAAATATATATGGTAAAGTCAGGTAATTGATAGACTTGATGTTTTTGAGGTTGCCAACATAATATTTTTAGATCAAACTGTTGGTATGAGATTTTCTTGTGTAAAAATTTGGAAAGGATATAATGCCATCAATGATACACTCTCAGCCACAGAAACATACATTTTCCTGCAAAAGGTGAGACAATATTTGTTCTTATAAAAAAAATGAGTAATATTATATGTACATATTTTTTAGTATACAATTTCTAATAAGTTAATACAACGTGGACTTTAAACTTTTAGCTTGTGGACATTACACTCTCCATTTGTTCTTTTTTTGGTTATGTTTTGTAGTGGCTTATGGCTCACCCAGAGTTTCTTGCAAATTCCCTTTATATCACTGGAGATTCTTATTCTGGAAAAATCGTTCCAATAGTTGCCAAGAAAATATCGGATGGTAATTAATTGATATGCATGTCTATCTAAGTATCTCTTTTTAATTAATTAATTTTCTACCATTTAACTTTTCATTCTTTTGCAGGGAATGAGGTCGGAGGTGAGCCAATGAGGAATCTGAAAGTAATAATCCGACAATTTAATTTTTTGATAATTAATGCAAGCTTTATGTTGTTTTATTATCCAATTTCTCATGGATAATAATTAACTATCAAATAGATAGTAAAAACAATAAAATTATATACACGTATAATAAGAATCAATTTAGGTATTATTTTTAAATTAAAAATAAAATAAAACTTAATTATATGATGACACATTATTATTAATATCCAATTGATGCTAATTATAAGTGCATATAACGTTACTTTTAGGAAAGGCCAAACGACTTAAACCTACTCAAGGTTTATTGGATTCACAAATTAATGCTTGTTAAGTATGACAGTGTCGGAAATATTCATCCAAGACAGTGTCGGAAAAGGCAAAGAGATGACGTCAGAGGGAGAGAAAAGCTAGCTGGAGACGATGCCAAAAAAGTGAGGGAGAAAAGAAAGAAACCCTAGGAGAAAAATATAATATTTCAAAATTTAATTTTGAAGGAAATTTTTTGTTTTCTAAACCTATGATAGAAATAGATAATATTGTATTCTTTTAATATATTACTAGTTAAATAAAGACTTTATCACTTGAACTTAATTAGTTCTATTAATTTTAATAACCTATAAATAAGTGTATGAGTTTTCAATGTTTAACAGTTATTAATTTGAAAATGTAACAAACCCTGGGTGGAAATAACTCCTTTGGCCTTTAGGAAAAATACTACTATACATAATATACAAGAATTTAGGAGAATTGTTTTTTTTAACTTGTGTAAAAGGGTGAAGACATTGATAATTTTGATGTACTCAGGGATACGTGCTTGGCAACCCACTTACAGCTGCCAACAATGACTTTAATTCAAGAGTTCCGTTTGCTCAACTAAAGGCACTCGTATCAGATGAACTCTACAAGGTGTCTTCTCCCAAATATTATCTTAAAAATTCTCATTTCACAATATACATAGCCGTAATTCTATTTCAAATTACGTATAAATTACAGGCTTGGCTAAAATTTCTGCTTACAACTCTCTTACAATAAAAAAAATTCACTCAAATTTTTTTAATTTATTATTTTTGAAGTCGACAGAAAGAAATTGCTACGGGAATTATGTTGATGCAGATCCAAACGCACTATGCATGAAAGATCTTCTACGAGTCGAGGAGGTAAACTGAAATGTGTCCTATATTTGTTTTAAGAGCAAGGGTACGCGCATCCATTTTTTACGCACAAATACATATACACGTTATGGGTCATTATATAAGTAAGTATTACTTTATTTTTAATTCAAAATTATCAAATTACTTAATAACATATATTAAATGTGTGTTTATGTATACATAGTTTTATAGTTGTTTTAATTTCTTAAGATATTTATAGACAGAAATATGTCCATAAAAATTAATTTTATTGTTTAGCGCTTAGAAAAAGTGCATCTTCATCATATATTGGAACCTAAGTGTAGTACTTTATCCCCAAAACCAAATACATTAAAATGGGATTCAACCATTCTCAGAGAGGATTCTGAAGAACCATGGTGTCGGGTAAATCTCTTACTCCCTGTTAATCTTTTAATCAAAACAAGTTATCTACATTATTTCTAACTAACTTTCTTATTTTTTCAGAATTATAACCATCTGTATTCTTATATATGGGCTAATGATAAAATTGTCCAAAAGGCTCTTCACGTCAAAGAGGTATAAAAATTCAACAACTAATATATTGGTTAATTATATATGCGTAAGTATAAATTTAACAGGAAAAATTACAACCATAAGGGGATTATAGAGAAGTAGATAAGATGCAATAAGTGCTTAGTTTATACAAAAAATATCATATCAGTCGTCAATTACCATTAATACCTTATCGAAAAGGGATATAAGGCTCTCGTTTATAGGTAAAAATAATTTTCAATTTTATACTAGTGAAGTTCATATTAGTCGTCGATTACTATTGATAACTTTATATATGTAGATTTGGTCATTTATGAAGTTCATATGCTCCCTTATTTTTTAGGTTTATTAACGTGGTCAACTCGAAAGTTGAATCCTTCATCTTCTAGGTAAGACTTCCATAAAGATTTATTAAACTCTAGAAATGAATACAGGTTTGTCAAAAGGAATACGCTAGGTAATTTGGTTATTTGGAAAGGACCACTCTTTTTCTTTTTTTTAAACCAATACCCCATGAATTCACACATGTTTTTTTGCAAAGATTTTAGAAAATTTTCTGTATGTTATGTACTTTCAGAGTGTAAAGAACAAATTTTCAGACTTCAATTTTCCCGTTTTTCACACTTCCCTGCAAATCCGGTCGGCCCATATTATTAAGTTCATAGGCATCTGAGTAATATTATATATATCCATTTTTTATATACAATTTATATGCATTATGATACACCATTATATAATTTATTATTATTTTATCTTTAATTTAAAATCATCCAATTATATGATAACATATCGATTAAATATACGAATTTTGTACGAAAAGTTGATACACATAATTTTTATTGCTTTTTAATTTTTGTAAGTTAATTTTTTGCCTTATTTTTCATATTATTATTGTTTTTTCCAAATTGCACAAGATTCAGCCAAAGTAATAAGATTTTAATGCTCCATTCAACTTTAAACTTTTGTTTGTACAGAATGATTGATGATAAAACATCTAATAACCTTATTTTAGGTTGAGACTTTGTTGAATAGTATAAAATGGGATGAGAAAGGTACAGCTCAAAATGTAGGTATTTTGCTTAAACAAAAAAACACGTGTAAATTGAGATTAAGAAAGCTATTTTTTTTTTTTTCCCAGATCTTCAATACGATTTCAGTGACATCTTATGATTTTGTTTCCAAAGAAAGAAGTTCAATTTTTTAGACTTTACGTCAGAGATATTATTTTTTATTAGCATGCAACGAGACATGGATTTTTGATTTGGACGATTGGAGTAATAAGACTATTTATATGATAATTCTAATCAATTTTATTGTAAATATTTATATATTTTACTTGTATTAGAATTTTAATTAAATTTTAAATTTGTGCCGAATATTTTTTTAAATTATAAATAATATAAACACTTTTGATAAGAATCCTCATGGGTTTTTTACTCTCTTTAGATTAAAGAGATTTTTTCCATATAAAAAATTACTTGGTTATTGTTTTCTTTTAATATTAATTCTTTTGTTCAATATTTTTATATTTTTTTCACTAGTTGATTGATAAATAATATCAGAGCTATAGGGACTCCTCTTTGATAAAAGTCTTCAATCTATCGCTAGTGGTAGAATATTTATATCGTTAATTTGACAAAATCATAGATGGGCATGTACTCTCTATACACAATCATTCAATGGGCTAAAATCACATTTTCGTCCATACTTATCTATTATTTAATCCATAAACATGTATCAACTATAAAAATGATTAAAATAGTTTTACAACGTACTTATGAACATTACAAATTTGATAGTCGATGATGTCCGACATACAACTCATTAAGGATGAGTCCTACCCAAGAAACAACCATGATTTAACGTTTCTGGGTTTTTATTAAAAATTTAAAGGCATCAAATTTTAATGTTTTATCCATTAATATGCCTTTTTTTTTTTTTTTGTATTATTTGGCTCTAGTATGTATTAATGGCCTGAAATACTCATATAAAGGATCTCAACTCTAAGGCTGTGAGTGTCTTATGCACGAAGAAAGTGACAACAACGTGAATGTATGAAATGGGTTCGATAATTGAACAAAATGTTCGGTCTAGAAAATGACAGTGCACCAGGTTGCCTTCTCATATATGGGATGAAGAAGCTTCTCTTGTAATATCACATTGCAATTTAAATACTCAACAGATTCATTGGTAAAAATAATAAATGCTCGCTGAAAATTCAATCCCTGTAGTTCCATTAACATCTCTGTTCAATGTGTTGATCTGCATAATGTTCACCAGCATTTCAGACTTTTCAGTTTCCTCCTCCTTGGCTTAAGGATTGCAGTTTGAATTTACACCCTCATTAAGATAGCTTTCAGTAATGAATAACATATCATTTGTGTAATTATGTATTAATAATGTACCCAGATAGTTTTAGTGTATTGATTAGTGATGGAGGAGACGTCCAAAACTCTGTACAAGATTGCAAAGAGAGTGTTTTTTGGGATATTAATTATTTTAGTCAATTTTTTTCCCTTGCTTTTATAGATATATAGATGTAGTCACTATTTTTTCATTATCCTTATAGCCTAAAATATAAAAAATCTAAAATACCTTTTGAAATGCAAACTCACCTAACCAAGAGAAATAAAACTCACCTAACAGTTAAGAATCACAGCCACAGCCGGCACCACCAAATCACTAGCCGTTCATAGACAAATCAACGAGTCCAGGAATTTCTTCTGATGGTGAAGCGCTCTTTTGGTCAAAATTTTGCGAAGTTCTACATTGACCAGTTGCGAAATTTCCCAAGAACCCATTTCTTCCTCCTAATCGTACATTTATGGGGAATGTTTCATGTTGAAATCATACACAGGACAGTTAAAATCCAATGAATCTCTATTTTTTCATAAGAAAATTAAGAAAGTAAAACTCCTACTTGCATATGGATGATGTATGCACACTTGGGCGATTGGCCAATCTATTTGACCAAGTCCAAAACTTAAAATCTGACGCACTTTCGTATGTATTTAACTAAAAATTAATTATGTTTGTATAATTGAAAAAAATAAAAGATAATTACATATATTTATGAAGCGAAATTAAATTAATTCCCTAAACATTAAGGTTCTAAAAAAATTGCCTCAAAATTTTAACATCAAGCGAAAATGCCCTATTAATTTGAAATGGAAAAAATGCTCTCATATAAAAAAATTTTCATATCTCCAACCATTTTTCCCCAAGGCTCCCACGGGTTCAACGACTGCTCAATTTCTTTAGATTTTCTCTGGCATTTTTCATGTTTTTCAATGACAAAAATGGCAAAGAATGTGAGTACATTGTTCTTTGTCTTGTTTAAATCATTTTAGTATTTAGATTTTACCAATTTAATGAAGATTTTGGATGTTATTATTTTAAGGTTTTTGGTTTTGAATAATGGATTTTATGTGTCAATTTTCACTTATTTTGGTTAAATTTGTTTGGAGCTATTGTGTAGATTTGATTATTGTTAAAATGGGAGACTGAAATGACAATTTTGATCCAAAAAAATGGATTAATTTGTTTGGCATGCAACCTCAAGAGGGCCTCGATATCCCTCAGGTTGCATAGTAACCCTTGGGGAGCCTCATGGAAACCTTGAAGGAACTCAGGGGAGAGGGAAATCCCATGGGAACTCTTGAGAGGGGGAAAATGTGAGTTTTTGAAAGTGTAAGACTTGTGGGAGAGCAAAAATTTGGTAATCTAGGGTTTTTCAACATATAGTTTTTAAATTTTATATCCATTTTTCTTGTTTTAGGGTTTTTTTTTACTAGTAATTTTTTAATATGAGGTCTATTTTTTTTCTATTTTTCTCATTCAAAGGTTTTTAACGTGTAGTTTTCAAAGTTTAGGTTCATTTTTTTGTTGTTATCATTCTTAAGTTTTTTGACATGTAGTTTATAAATTTCAAATCCAAAATTTGTAAACTTTTAATAAATTTCAATTTTTTGTCATTCTTCGATTTTTGTTATTCAAATTACACTATGCCAAAATTTGCTCCATATCATTATTCTTAATTATTTAAATTCTCTCAAAATCCAAATTTATCTTATCTGATAATATTCAAATTACACTATCTCATTAATGAGTAATATATCCTACCAAATTTTACTCTATATTAATGTCCTTAATTATTTAAATCTTTCCTAAAATTCAAAATTTCTTTATCTTTGCTAATACTTAAATTGTAACAATCACTAACTTTTATCTCCAAAATAAAATAAGAGCATATTATATATTCAAGAATCATCAATATTTTTTTATTTAGATTCTCTCAAAATTCAAATTTGTCTTATCCAATAATATTCAAATTATACTATCCCATTAATGAGTAATATATCCTACCAAATTTTACTCTATATCAATATCTTAAATTTATTTAAATCTTTTCCAAAATTCAGATTTTCCTTATTTATGGTAATATTCAAATTATAACAATCACTAATTTTTATCTCTAAAATAAAATAAGAGCAAATTATATATTCAACAATCATATCAACATTTCATTTAACCCTTTCATATATTATTTTGTTTCAAAATGATCCTATATTTTTTCAAAATATTTCTTATATTTTCTTAATATTTTATTTAAACCTTAATACATTATTTAATATCAACATATCCTATTCTTATGAAATGATTTTTTCAATTCGAATTTAAAAATACAAATTTTTTTCTTTCTGAATAAACTCATAATATCAAATATTGAATAAAAATAAAGGTGAAAATGAAAGTTTAAATGATGTGAAAAAGTTACAAGAGTGAAAGTTTATATTGAAGTGGTGAAAGATAATCTTGGTATTTTTAAAAAATTTTAAGATATTTTAACTTGAAATTAAAAAAAAAAACATTTTTACTTTAAAAAAATGAAAAAAAAGGTATTTTTGTTTAATTTACCATAAATTAGGTTATTTAATTTAACTTCCCCCTTATAAAAGACAAAATAATTGACGTCCCGTGCTTTTCTGCAATGCAGTTAGTCCGAGTGGAACTAAGTGGCGAAAAATGATTCACGAGATGTTGAGTAACAACAGCCAATGAGAGAGAGAGACGTGGAGTTGGACTTAAAAAAACGTGTCACCGTCCTACTCACGCTAAGACTAAAAGGGTGGGCCGTTCCCAGGGGGCACTACTCTGCCGGTCTTTTGTTTGTTTGTTTGTTGATGCAGTGTAATCATACCTAGGAAATAGATGATCCTACTCCCCCCTTATTTTACAAACATGAGTAACTAATCATAATTAAATAATTAATGCATCCAAACAGTCTAAACAGATTTTTTTTTTTTAATATGTATAATTTTAACAATAAAATTAAATAATTTTATTTTAAATATATAAATAAATATATATTTAATATATACCTTCATATAATTAAATAAATATATAATAAAAATAAAATAATAATTACTCATATAATAACACATATAAATATATAATTTATTTATATAATTTAATTATAAATGGATAAATTTTAAATAAAATTAAACTATCGGATCATTGAATCACGTACAAACACTTTAGTATATATGACCACTTTAGTATGATTTGTAATAGATATTTTTCAATTTAATAAAACTATGTGTACCTATTTTTGGTACATAATTTATATACACAAATGAGGTGTTATCATATAATTAGATATTTCTTTAACATATAATGACACATATTTTAAAATCAACTAATTACATGATGATATTTTATTGTGTATATAAATTATGTATCAAAAATAGGTACACATAATATTGTTCAAAACTTTAATATACACTCACACAGGTTCGAGTAAAATTTATGAAATAGAATAAGGCTTTTTTTAATTTTAATATTTTAATAAACTAAAAAAAAAAGTCACCGGAAAAGCTCAATCTACGAGCTTTTTTCGCAACGTGTATATAGTTTATGAGCAATACTATGTATATCCACTTTAGGTACACAAATGTATATACACTCATATGTGTCATCATATGATTGGTTATTGTTTTAGTTTTAATTCAAAATCATCCAATCACATGATGACACATATAAATGTGTATACATTTGTGTATCCAAAGTGGGTACATATAGTTTTACTGATAGTTTATTTAAAATATTTTTTAAACATTTTTTTGTACAGTCAATAAACAAAAATTGGCCCAATGTTTATTTCTTATCCAAACTTTGATGAAATCACAATTTCCCATCTTAAAGTTTGCAAAGTCCATTTTTCTATCATCTATAAAATTTATTAATAAAATCTATTAATTTTTATATAAAATTGATTAAAAGACAAAAATACTTTTTTATTTTTGCTAAAACTGTTCTCCACATGTTATAAAATTTGGATCCACCCGTAATTGATAATTATAAAAACTAAAAGTTGTTGCATTGGAACCCCCGTTTTATCTTAATTGTGTCATGTGTTGACCAATAATAAACCTTACAATCCGTTGTTGATAAAACCAAGCTAATGACACAAAAATCACAAGACACTAAAAGAATCACAATTCCCAGTCTTGCAATTCAAGACTATTACTTACAAATTCATTTGAATCGTTTTAGTAATATTTGGAAACAATATACAAAGATTATTATCTAATTATAGGTGTTTTTTTAAACTTACATAGGAGCAAGGGAACTCACTTTCATAAGTTATGTAATTTATCCACAATAAACACAAAATTTTAATACATAAAAGAAAAAATCAACCGAGAAGATAACTAAATTGTGATACTTGACAAGCTTGGTCATGGTGGTGCTTTCACCGCTGTGAATGATAGAGAGCTCACGCTATGAAGTTGCCATAATATGAAGTTACATTTTTTTTTTGGCCAAATGACTATTTCCCACCCAAGTTATGCTAAATTCTCAAAGTTTCACTCTTTATCTATGGAAACACCAAACACCCACCCATGACTAGTTAAAACTAATGGTGGTAAGGGCAAAAACGTTATTTTTTCTATAATATTAAAAATAAACTAAAATAGAATATGTATTTGTCCCCCTAAACTTTAAAAACTAAAATTTTCCCCTAGCTTCAGTTTTAAAAAATAGCAGTTTCACCCTAGGGTTTCGTTTTAAAATTTTCGACGACATCTCCAGCTCCATTGCTGACAGTCTCTCCCTCCCGAGGCATTATCTCCTTTCGGCGATCTCTTTCTTCCCATTTGGACCCCCGATCATCTTCAAAGAAGTTGTGGAAGACGAAAAACTTCGTCGGAGAAGACGATCGTCTTCCCAGACAAAGACGAGATGACTCGTCGTCTTCATCTAGGAAGACAATCATCTTCCCAGACGACGAAGACGAGATCGATTGATCTCGTTTTCGTCGTCTGGGAAGACTATTTCTCTTCCCAAACGATGTCTCTCGACGTCAGATAGGTTGGGGTGGAGTTGAGGGGAGCCGTCGGTGGAAGAGAAATTGTCGGGAGGGGAAGACGGACGACGATGGCGCCGGAGAAAGTGAAGGGGTTTGGAAACTAAACCCTAGGGGGGGAATGCGATCTTTTCAAACTTAGCTTAGGGATAAAATGTTATTTTTTTAAACTTTTATGGGGGAAAATGAGATTAAATTTTCAAGAGTTAGGGTTCTGTTAAATTTAACCAGTCATGGGTGGGTGTTTGGTGTTTCTGTAGATAAAAGATAAAACTTTGAGAATTCAGTATACCTTGGGTGGGAAATAGTCGTTTGGCCTTTTTTTTTTTGACAAAAATATGAAGTTACATTTTTGTTAGATTTGGATTCTTATTTTTGTCATCCACGCATAATCATCAACCATTTTGTTATAAGCTCGACACTAATTGTCAACCAATACAGTTCATTCTTATTTGTTGACTATATTTATGATTTTCTATCATTTTCCATTTCTCTTCAGGTGCACAACTATGTCTCACTTTTTTAGTTTCTATCTTATCATTTTTCACAAGTGTCGTTGTCCTCCACACTCACACCACCATCGTTTGACCCCATCAACCTCACCATTACCACAATCCACTTTTATTGTCTACTTTCACGTGCACCTCTACACATCCAACTTTTCACAACGATGTTTGTGTTGGTTTGGTTGGATGATTAATTTGTTGTTGTTTGTTATGGGGTTGATTGATTCTTCGTTTTTGTTTGATTTGTTGATAACAAAAGTTTACAATTGGTTTTGCCCACAAGGTGTTTGGGACTCTTGTTTGAGTTACACACAACATATTCAATAAATTGTCTGTGTAGTGTTAGTTTTGCTACACTCTTGCCCAACCACTGACATGCAACTCACATCTCATCTATCCACTTCCTTTGGGATTTTTAGTGTTCAATAAATGAGAAATTAAAAAAAAAATAAAATAGTTTAGGGTGAAAATGCAAATTTGTTATATTATTAGAGGTATAAATGATACTAATTCTATTATATATATATATATATATATATATATATATATATATATATATATATATATATATATATATAATGACAAAAATGAGTGAAAAACATAGTTTTTAAAGGTGAAATGACTATTTCCCACCTAAGATTGGATATAAACCTAACTTTCCATTTACAAACTATCAGAAATCTAAATATCTATCCGTTTGTTAAATTTTATTATTTCTATTAAGGGTAAAATTGTTATTTATTAAAATATTAAAAATCTAAAAATTTATCACATTCCCCTCCAAAGTTTAAAAATCTAACAGATTTCCTCTCACCCAAGGTTTGAAAAATCAACATTTTTCTCTAAGGTTTTTCACCACTATCGGTGGCCAAAGATGACAACAGTAGCATTCTCTCTCTCTCCTAGCTTCTTTCTCAATCGAGATCCATTTCCGACCATCATTGACCGACGAAGATGAATTATTCGTTTCTAGAGGAAAACAAGATTCGTCTTCGTTAGAGACAAAGATAAAACGTTTTCGTTTATAGACAAAGAACAATCTTCGTTAGTTGGTTTTCTTAATTGGTGACTTTCGAAAATAGAACAGGACTAAGAGAGAGAGAGAGAATGTCGTTGCCATCGTTTTCATTTTCAACTGCCAACAACATATTACAAAAACCCTAGGGTGAAATATAAGGTTTTCAAATTTTGAGTAAAGGAAATTTGTTAGTTTTTAAACTAGGGGTGAAAATGTGATAAATTTTTAATTTTTTTAAATATTTTTATTAAATAACAATTTTACCCCTGACAATAATAGTTAGATGGGTATTTGAATTTTCGATAGTTAATGGGTAAGAATTAGGTTTACACCAAACCTTGGGTGAGAAATTGTCATTTGGCCTTTTTTAAACTTAAATTAAGAAAAAATATTATTTCACCAAAGATTGAATTAGAAATAGTCATATGACCTTCAAATATTTATCAAAAATACTAATGACTTCAAATAAATTATTTTGAGCATAAATTAGTGTAAATAAACATCCTATAAATATTTCAAGCCATTAATGGAAAGATATATAAATTTGTTTATATATTATTTCAATTTTTTTTTTTTTTTTGAGATCTACAAATAAATTAATAAGTGTGAGATACAAAGTAGTGAAATTTATTAACATATTAGATATTAATAAATTTATGTGTAAAAATAAGATATATAATTTTATATATAAATAATAATATATTTTTATGTAATTAAATTTTTAATTTTTAATTATGTAATAATATGACGTTGATTATACACAAAATTAGGTATGAAATACGGTATCCTGTATCTCAGCCGCCCTTTAAAGTCACAACCTCTATAGATTCTCCACCATCTAACATGTCCCAAGTTCGATTCCCCACGGCGCCCACTATTTCGTCTGTAAAATATTATTCATTCGCACTAATCAAATTTCATATTCTGATTCTAATTTATTTCTCTCTCTCTCTCACTCGCTCTGTTCAGTTTACCCCTCTCTCTCTCTCTACCTTCAGTCCCAATGGCTACAGAGGGACATTTATCTGCTATAAAGGTACCCAGAAAGCTCCCCACGTTTATTTGAACTGAATTTCAGGGTTTTGTATTTTCTTATTTGTGGGTTTTTATTTTTGTTTTGTTTAGGGCGCCAAAGTGCTCATGGTTGGAGCTGGTGGTATCGGCTGCGAGCTGCTTAAGACTCTCGCTCTCTCCGGCTTTCAAGATATTCATATTGTTAGAACTTTTGCCTTTTGCTTTAAATTTTGAAGAAATTTATGTTTGGGTTTTGTTTCTGGTTTACTTGTGGTTACTAGGGTTTTTAGGTGGGTGATTATGTGTAATTATTACTTTTTTTTTGCTATTTCATTTGCTTGGGTTTAGTTAGTTGGTGCTTAAAGTGTCGAATTTGTTATATTTGGGTATTGTTATGAATAGAAAAATGGAAAGATTCCACCTTGAGGAGTTAGTTAGTTTTCCCCTTGAGTTTGCTTAGTGGGTTCAAATTATTTCTTACATTCTAGCTGTGTGATAATTTTGAAAAGTGGTGTGGATGTTGGTGGTGATTTCAATTCGGATGCTAAAAGATCAAATTTGATGGTAGTAGGTATTGGCTTTCAAGTATAGTTGTTGGCATTGATAACTGATTATGTTATATTTTCTTTATGGTGTTTGAGTTTACCCTTGATATTCAGTTAAGAAATCTGACGTTTTTCTTGGATACTTTGCATATAAATTTGTATAAAGAAGGTAAAACCTGTGTAATGCCTTTTTGCTTTGGCTTTATTTTTTCACTTATCCAGGGCCATGTATTTAGTCTTTTTCCTATTACCATTTTTTCCTTACCTCTGTCATTGATAATGGTAGCATTTTTTTCCTTTTTGGAACCTAAATTAAGATCATTTATTTGCTACAATATGTATGGGTGATTTCCTCTTTTTTTTTTTTGCTCATGACGATGAAGCTTTTGTTCCGAGTTTCGGAGGTTTCTTTGTTTTTTGCAACTTATGCTGGCATTTATTATTACAATAGAATAATTCTTTTTTGTGTAATCATCTGTTTGCAGATTGACATGGATACCATTGAAGTCAGTAACCTGAACAGGCAATTTTTATTTCGTCAATCACATGTTGGCCAGTCGAAGGCCAAGGTATGAACAGCAACACGAGTCTTTCTTTTTATGCTTACTGCAGCACTATTTATGTTTATTTATAACTCTCTAATCAATGTTTTTAACCAGGTTGCTCGGGATGCTGTCTTAAATTTTAGGCCTGGTATGACCATTACACCACATCATGCCAATGTTAAGGATCCTGAGTTCAATGTTGAATTCTTCAAGCAATTTAACGTTGTTCTGAATGGCCTTGACAATCTAGATGCAAGGCGGCATGTTAATCGCCTTTGCTTGGCAGCTGATGTTCCTTTAGTTGAAAGTGGGACTACAGGCTTCCTGGGACAGGTAATAATGATGATCTTTAATATTTTGGAAACAGTCTATTTATCATTAAAGGGGTTTTTTGAAAGACTGTGTCTAATTATACCTTTTTGTTTTGTATAAACACTTCTTTGAACTGTATGTTTACTGCAATTGAGTTTGCTTTCATCTTACTATAGTAGAAGTTTCAATCACCTGATACTTTAGCAGCCAAATAAAATTTAGTTATACAACCTGCAACTAGATTGCAAATAATGTTTTATTTTCTCCTCCAAGTATGTTACTTGCTGCTTTTTATAACCTTACAAAACATAAGTAATTTTTTATTGATGAGATCTTGGGAACTTCAAATTGTTATGAAAATTTTGTCTCCTTCAAAAAAGCTGGCATTCAACATGATGTGTGGGAATGGACTTTTAAGAATTATATCAACTTAGAGACATTTATTTAACATTGTAATTTATGCTTGGTAGTTGATACCTGATAATCTAAATCATTGAGTTTCACCTAATGTTCGAAAAGAAAATCTTCTTTTGTTTATTACTTTCTCATGTTACACATTCATGTTCTGTCCTCTTTCTGCCTGTTTGACTAGATATTCATGCTTTTAATTTGGTTATGTTGATTTTTTTCATTGTTTCTGATGATCATGATTCTTGGTTTTTACCAATTTCATGGAAGCCAGGTCACAGTGCATGTAAAAGGGAAAACTGAATGTTATGAATGTCAGCCCAAACCTTCCCCGAAAACCTATCCTGTCTGTACAATAACAAGCACTCCATCAAAGGTTTGTGCTTTTCTTTTTGCAAGAATGTGAGGTTTCCTTTTGTGGTGGAAAATGGAATGTTTGGTTGACTGTAACTTGCTATGATTATAATGTTATTACTAGTGGCTAATTGTGGTTATGGTGCATGATTTGCTATTTAAAGCATAATCTTGAGGGACACAAAGACTAGAAGGTGCAAAGTAATATGATGTGAGCAAACGTAAGTCTGAATTCTGTTGCTCCAAGAACAAAAGAAGTGAAAGCAACCATGAAATAGAGAGGATTAACTCTTGAAGGGGATGCTTTTGTTCAGGAACAACTAGAAATCTCTAGGATGCAGCAACTAATTTAATGGGAAAGAAAGTGGGTTTTGTTATGTTAATACTGCTGTAAAGATGGTAGATCTTATTTATCAAAATTGGCTCTGGTTCTTTTTGACTAATGACAAAATATTTATGTGGTAATGGTGCCTATGTTGAATTTGCAGTTTGTTCACTGTATCGTATGGGCTAAAGACCTGCTTTTTGCCAAGTTGTTTGGAGACAAGAATCAGGGAAATGATTTAAATGTGCGCTCCAATGATGCTACTGACTCATCAGAACAAGCAGAAGATGTATTTGAACGAAGAAAGGATGAAGATATTGGCCAATATGGAAGAAGAATATATGACCATGTGTTTGGTTCTAACATTGAATTAGCATTGTCTAATGAAGACACTTGGAAAAATAGGAATAGACCAAGGCCTATATATAGTAAGGATTTCCTGTTAGAAGAACTGAATCATCAGAATGGAAATGTGGATAAAAGTTGCATAACTGATACTCTTGCATCTGTGTCTGCCATGGCATCTTTGGGTCTGAAGAATCCACAGGATAAATGGTCCCTTCTGGAAAGTTCAAGAGTTTTCCTTGAGGCTTTGAAACTATTTTTTCTGAAGAGAGAAAAGGTTTTTCTTGATCTCATGCTTCTAAACCAATGTGTGGAAAAACCTTTGAATTTCTTGATTAACTAATTTTTCTTTTTCCGTTCAAAACTGAATATTATGTGTACATCATATTTTTGTTCAGGAGATTGGAAACCTGAGTTTTGATAAAGATGATCAGTTAGCAGTAGAGTTTGTTACAGCTGCCGCAAATATTCGGGCTGCTTCTTTTGGAATTCCTTTACATAGCCTTTTTGAAGCCAAAGGCATTGCTGGTAATATTGTGCATGCTGTTGCAACAACAAATGCTATTATAGCTGGGTTAATTGTAATTGAAGCAATCAAGGTGCTACAGAAGGATACTGATACCTATAGGTGTGTCTCAATTACTTTTTATCTGTTTAGGTTTTATTTTATGTTAATGCAACTTGTAATCTATCTTTATTCCCTGTACAGTGATATGTTCGTAAAGAAATTTAACTCAGACTGCTTTTTTACTTGTTTGAAATACTTGAAAAAAATTACTTCTACCAATGGTCTATTTCTGCATTGTGTTCTGCAAAATTCCTTTGCTTGATGATATTAGTGTTGCCATTTGTATCTGCATCTATGATTAGAAACTGCTAAGTATGCTGAAATCTTATTTTGAACTTCTATGCAGGATGACATATTGTCTTGAACATGTTACCAAAAAGATGCTCCTAATGCCAGTGGAACCTTATGAGCCAAACAAGTCCTGCTATGTTTGCTCAGAGGTATATTTTACTTCCTTTTAACACTATGTGGAAATCTCTTGATATGTTTGTCTCACTCTTGATGGTAATCTGCTGCTTAAAACAGACACCACTGTTGCTTGAGATTAATACTCATCGCTCAAAGCTGCGGGATTTTGTGGAAAAGATTGTTAAGGCCAAGCTAGGCATGAACTTTCCTTTGATTATGCATGGTTCAAACCTTCTTTATGAAGTTGGTGATGATCTTGATGAAGATATGGTAGCAAATTATGCTGCCAACCTTGAGAAGGTAAATTTTGTCGTTTAACTGGGAATGACTTTACTCCTTTAATGTTGCAACCATGCATTTTTCTTTGTATCTCTTCCACTCTGTTTTTTAGTTTAAATTAATTTTGTTTTTGCCTCAGGTGCTGTCTGAGCTTCCTTCTCCAGTTGATTGTGGGACTATTCTCACTGTAGAGGATCTTCAACAGGAGTTGAATTGCAGTATCAATATCAAACATAGGTTTGTATTTACTTTTAATAAGGAAAATTTCACAGCCAAGCAAAATATTTTCTTTTGACTGCTGCTGAAATTTTGCAGACTGCTGCACAATTTCCACTCATTTCGGGGATGGGAGGGTGTTCATTCCTTTACAAATCTGGTTGTAAAATTTTATTAGTGCATGCATGTTTTGTAATATATCGTATCAAGGCTTTTGGTATAGTGGCTGAAAAATAAACTTGTGTGTGATCTTTAGCTCGTATAATGATTGCTTTGGGGTTAGGTTCCTTTGTTTTGTTTCACGAGGGATTAGGGTAAATTTGCAAGTCTCTGTAGTTGATCAGATTGTTTTCTTAATCTTTTGATATTCTCATGGCTTACCTTATGGTTGTGTTGGTTTTCACGATGGTCAGTGAGTCTCTTGGATGATCTTAGCCTTCACTTTTTTGTATTATTTGTTTGATTAAGAGACTATAGTTGGAAGAAAGAAGAATTTTCATTGCTTTAACTCGGGTGACTTTTTGAAGTTTAGGTTGAGTGGTAAAATTTGAAGCACTGCCCCATTTACATTATCCAAAGCTTCATGAATTGTTTGGATTTGTTGATTTGTGATGAATATTTGGATCCCTGAATCTAATGATTTGTTTAAAAAAAATTTTATCACTTTTGATCAGCTGCTTATATATTTCACATGCTCTGAATTTTAACAGAGATGAATTTGATGAAGAAAAGGAGCCTGATGGAATGGTTCTATCTGGATGGACACAAGCTCCTGCAGTGGTTGAAAACAGTGGAAGCACATCAAATGTGCCACAAGCTGAAGTTGTGGAGGCTGAAAAGGATACCGAGGTGGAAGAAATTTCAGAACCCTCTGGCAAGAAACGTAAGTTAACAGAAGTGGATATTCCAAATGCTGTTGACGGCACTGGAAATCACAAGGAGGTGAAAGAGCTTGATGATGATGATGATGACGACGATCTGGTGATGCTTGAATATTTGGATTCAGTCGCCAACAAGAAGAAAAGATTACATTAGTTTTGGTGGTGGGAATCAACTGCTGACTGTGGAAGACTTCTTACTTCCTAATTTTGTACCATTAATGGAAAATTCAATTGGTGCATAAAGTGTTAGTTATTAGGTAACAAGACAGGATCTTATCAGTATTAGGTAACTATTTAATTGTAGCCCCCCATTTCTTTTCTTTTTTTTTTTTTTTTCTTTTTTGTGTAACAACCAATATATATTATGTATTTTTACTCAGCTAGGTCGACAATGGATGAGATGAAACTGTAATGTTGCCAGTAACAGATTTGTTGGATATTTGTTGACCCTAAGATCAAATGAGTGAAAGATTTGAACCTAAAATCCCTCTCATTTTGTTTAACTGCAATCTGGGTAAATGTTAGTTGTCTCTTATTTCCATAGGTCCAATTGTTGATTGAAATACATCTGAGGAAACAAATGCAAAAGGCGAGTTGTTTCATTATTGTATTAGAATAGAAAAATGGTTATTAGCGCTTTATAATATGTGGTATATATTTTATAATATGATATGTGTAAAAAATATATATATTTAAAAATGTATAAAAAATCGTTAATATAGTAGGTATGTTGTAAGATATAATATGATATGATATGTATTATTAATATATTTTTTTTAAAGAAATGATAATATAATAGAAGTGTATTTAATAATTTTAGAATTTTACATGATATGATATTTTTTAACACGATAATGCAACAATTAAATTTTACTATTATTTTATAATATTTAAAAAGAAATTGTATTCTATAATACAATGTACAATACGTAATACGTAGAATTAAGTTTTTCATATATGATTTTACTAGCATGATTAGAAACAACATGTCATTACTAAGGTTAAAAAGTCATCAGACATAAAAAATTAATTTCCCAAGGGACAGTAAAATGGATTACATAATTATGAAATTACAAGTTTTTGACTTCTGTACACAAGTGAAGCATTTCAAACAAAATGGATATATATATATATATATATATATATATATATATATATATATATATATATATATATATATATATATATATATATATATATATATATATATCAGCGGGTAATATATAAAAATTATATTATTATATTAGAACATAAGAAGCTAAGGAAATTGGAGCTGTAAATTATGTAATTTACAGAAGGAGGAAAAGCCTCATGATTAATGAACGAGTGGTGTGGAAAAGTGGGTGGTACTTGAAACCCTTCGACATTGATATTGCACATCTTTATTCCTATTCAAATATTTGAGCTTCCTTTTCTTGGCTTCTGGATTCTCTTGTTTCTTAAGGTCATCTACACTTCGAACGTCCGCCATGCAGGTAAAAGATCTTGCCTTCCCTGAGTAATACCTTGACAACCCTCTTCTGCAAAACAAAAACAATAACTATTCCATATATTCTTATTCATTGATTCATCAATTAATTCATTAATATCCTTTCTTACTTTTGAGGAAGACTTGTCTCCAACGAACCCATGTTGAAGCAACTGCTTGCATCTTCATATTGATTCATATCGTCCAACAGCGATGGAGTTAAAAAATTTCAGGGTCGATGGAGGTTTAATATTGAGGTAATAATGATTTATGGGGTCGTCAAGGAGGAGGGATTGGTTTGGTTTTAATGTTTTGTCTATAAATATGGGCTGGTTTGGAATCTCTCAAAACAAAACAAAAGGGGGCTTAAGCTGAACCATGCCATGTTGCTTAATTTGGTTTAGCTATGTATCTACATCCACATCCTTATCTATACTTGCTCTCGTTCAATCAATCTATCTTCTTGTCCCTACCGCTCCTCTTATCTATTGAAGATATATATGTCAATAAAGCAATTCATCTAAACCATTCTTTACGAGTGGGAATAAAACTACATGAGGGATTATAAAAGTCTCTTAAGTCTTTTTCGAAATTCTACACAAAACCAGGAATTTTGACTAAATTTAGTCTCCACTGATAGGTAACTGATTTGGTTGATGGTGATATTAACTACTTGCATTACACAATTGGTATTGAGATATTTGATGATATGCATGTACTGGAGTGGGTGCCATATAGTCAATTTTCAATTAAGTCATATTTTCAACTCTTTGAACGCTAACAAAATTGGTAAAATATTAAAACTTTTATTGTAAAGGTTTGGATTCAAGTCTCTATCACATTTGTGAAACCATTATTTATCTAGTGCATTGGTTGTGAGTTCTAATATAGTTAAGACTATCATAGTGTTAAATGATTTTACCAAAAAATGATGATAGATCTAGCATATCAAAGTTATTTGTCAATAACTAGGTGCAACAAAGAGGTGCACATTGTATATATGTGTTCACCAAATAAATCCACTAAGAGAATTTTATATAAATCGTTACTTCAATATCTATGAAATATATCTTCTAACAAATAGTGATAAATATGATCCTTTGAGTTGAGATCACTAGAGATCTTATATAAGAATCGATATGGACTAGTATCAATCTAATGTAGTTTTTGAAAAAGGATTGCCAAAATAGTTGTGAAAGTTATGTTTGATCAAAAAATGATTCTTTACTCTTGGGTATAAGAGTTGATATCTCTAACAGACCTACTAACGGACATCAACAACCATTTGAATTTATGGTCATAGTAAGATTAAGTTGTTGCTCAATCCAATATTATTCAGTTGTTGATAAAAAAAATCAGTCAATGCATACCATCAATTCACTAAGGTAAACATTAATTTTGTGTCTCAACTTTGAAGAGATATCGTATGCTTAAATGATCGAATTATAAGATAATCGTATTTTGACACGTCAAGGCTGATCGAAGCCCCTTTTTTTGGCATAACTTGTCGGACTCTAACTTCGACCCGACACAATACAATACGACATTGTGCACTATTTTTTTAAAAGTTTATTAATGATTTAAAAAATTTTATGATTTATTTATTATTACATAGGGAATTCAAATAATTTACATGTGAATCCAAAATATTTCTTAATGTTATAGAAAATAAAAAGTAATAATAAATTTATTATTAATTTTATGGGAAAACCAAAAGATAATGTGGAGAATCAAAATTTATTAATTATTTGTCATTATTCATACGAGAAAAACTAAAAGAATAATATAAGAAATCCAAAAAATTTAATAAAAAAATAATAAAAAATATTTGCAATTATATGGTTAGCCTGCTAAAAGACGTTGAGCTGGCCCGTTAAGTGTCTGACACAGCATGACCCATTGTAGCACGAGTTATGTCATGGCTCTATATATTTTTGTAGGTCAATCCGATACGAAAGCTCACAATTGTGTAAACCTTGGGCCCGACATGACCATAGGCATGTAGGCCATGTTAAAGCCGATGTGACCTAGCTCATTGTCGTGTCTAATCGTATTGTTTATAGGTAAAAATCAAATCACTAACACTTCATCTATTCGGTGGTCATGATGTCTTACTAGAAACCAATTTTGGTGTATGTATGTATACTATCAAATTATAAATTCAACACAAATGCAAACACTATGATGCAACACATAACAGAGAGCCTATAAGTTATACATAGTAAGCGACAGAGATGGAGTTTTAGAGGCTTTTGATTGCTTGGGATGAATCCAGCCCAGTATTCAAACTATTGGTTTCAATTCTAGTAAAGTTATCAAGCTTAAAGCATAATTTATGCTTTAATGACCAAAATAAAATAATTCATAGATGAATGGGTTTATATGAAATTGTATAACCTAAACCCTATATGAAATTGTAGAGTGTTGACTTTATATGAATTAGATGAAGTTGGGTTAAAAATTGGGTAAGTGTCAAATTAGACACATGATCTTGCATACTCTATCCACGCTTGTGTGTTATTTTGAGTTAATCTTATCCAATGATGTTATCATATATTTATAAATTTAGATTATCACATATTCAATAAGATAGATGCATGACCATGTACAGTGATGAACCATCGTGCATCATTTAAAAAAAGAACTATTTTTATGCCCAACCATTTTTCTTCACACTAGTGTATCTAGTGATAGTTGCTAGCAAACCATCAAATTTCAAATTTAAAAGGATAAAACTAAAGAGATAACATTAGATATATTTGGAGATAAAGGAGACATTAAATAATTATAAGATTTATAAACTATAAGACGATACTTCTAAAATTAAAATTTGATAATGTTAAGTTTTATTTATAATTATATCTCCTTGGACGGCTAATGGTGTAATTAGAAATTATCACTTATGTAAAAACTTATATAATATGAAATGAGTTGTGTTCTTATATTAAAATTTTTCTATATGATTAATTATGTCATGAGTTTTATTACATGACGACATGTATCTAATGTTCTAATTTAAATTATTTTGAAAATTATCTTTAAAGATATATATTTTTCTTAACAAACAACATTTATATTATTTTAAATGGTCGTCAAGACATATGTACTGGATAAATCTTTTTCAATTGTTTTTCAATAATAAATGTTTAATAGTAAGAAAAGTTTTATGAGATATGTTTTGCCGAATGTTCCTAGTAATGATGAAAATTTGACTGATTTATGAAATAATAAATATAATTAAATTAGAAAACGTTTAGATATATAATGAGTGGTGAAAAATATGCAAATTTATGATGTATATGAATAATAAAAAGTCTATAGACCTATTATGAATATGAATATAATGAAAGTTTTACGAATTTATCGTGAATATAAATATAATGAAAAGTCAACGAACTTATACAAATATGAATATGAATGATAATGAATGTGATCAGATCACCGGAGATACAAATGACACTACGTGGCAAATGTTAAATATGAATTTTATATTTTCTATTTATGAGTAATATTTATAAATTCTTTTAAAATTATTTTATGAAAAAAAAGTGGATGTTGCTTTTTCTTATAATTAATAAATATGAAAGTGTTTTATACTTCTTTTTTCTTATTACTAATGATTTTAAAAGTGAAAAAAAAAACCCTTAATGATACAATGTTTAAAACGTTATATATTATTATGCTTGTTTTTACTTATCGAATCGACAACTCATTTCTTGTCTTCATCATTTTATAAAATAAATTTTCTATAATAGGTAGGACGTATGAAATCAAATGAAGGAGAAATGTTGAGGAAATTCTTGATGTGTAGAGTTTACTATTCATTAATTATGGATGATTATACGTAAAACTTTGATATGTTAAATTAATTAAATTATTATATATGAGGGATTTAGAAACTTATATGCTTGTAGAAATAATTTTATTTTAGAATAATATGATAGAGATAAGTAGCATTCCAATTCGAATAACCTCGGAATTTGGGGCATTACAACCTAGTGCTTGTTGCTTGCCTTTTTTGGCTGGCACCTAATTTCTAGTGAAAACTAAGGCATCGTCCTTGCCTTAGATCGAGAGCAATTTTCACCTCATTTCAACATTGGTAAAGATAAAAGAGCTATCATCGTGAGAATGTGATTTTATAAAACACTCCATATGATTGTATATAACATGTTTGCAATCAAATTCCTCTTAAATTGATCCTTGAGTGTTTATTGTTTGTTTGATGTATATTTTGTATTAAATGAAATTTTGAATTGTAGACTCTGATATTAACAAAATTGACAGAGTATTAAAACTTACAGAAAAAAATATTTGAGTCGGGTGTCCCAGTTACCAAAAAGAAAGAAAAATTGAATTGTTTCCGATATTACAGTAAACACCATCAGTATGGTTACTGGTTTTCTTTGTATCCTTTAGTAAAGCCTCAATATCATGCATGAAATAACTAGTTTCTTTATAAATCTTGACTAATTATGCTGCTAAAATTTCAATTATCAGTAAACAATTTTTCTTGTAGTTTCTACAGATATTTATATAACAAATCTATTGTAAACAGTTTTTAAAATATAAACAAAATGATAACCGAACAAAAAAACTGATTTTTTTTATATTCTTTACCTGGTATCTAAATTGGGTTTTCAAATAACCTATTTTTCAATTTGATTTTTGATTTAAAAATCAATTCTGTTCATTAGATAATTTTGAACATCCCAAAATTTTGGATTAAACTTTCACTTGGTCTCTCTGATTAGCCTACTTCTTCCTATGAGATTGAATCAGCTAAGTGGGGTCTAGAATTACCTTTATTTTTCTGTTGCTCTAGCTAGTCTTCCAATGTACTATCAGATATCCACTTCAGTTAAAAAAAAGTTCTTCATTTGCTTGCAAATTCACATCAAATCTGCATATTTTCTACTCTAGTAAAACAGCTCAACCATCATATAACATTCATCTGTTTGATACAAATGTGTGCCACCATATACCCCTTAGCACAGGCACAAGAGAGACTGACTGGAGAAAAAAATTACAACAAAATGGTCTACTTGAAATAATTGTAAAATTCAACAATCTTGTACAATTAGTATATCAGAAATGCTATCCATGGACGTTCAAAATGCTAACTGTTTCCCATTCATGAAGAAGCAGAACAAACCATTAGTGCTACACATGTATAAATTTACCCCACAAGATTGCTTTGTGTTGTACTATTTTACATGTTCTTCAATCTCTCAAACACAATAATTATTTACCTACCGTTAAGCTCTGAAAACTGGGCAAACATTGCAGTTCCTGAATGGTCATCGATAGCCCGAACTTGCGCCGGTCCTGTGTTCTCCTCCGGTTGAGTAACCGGATGATTATCGGAGACTGAAGTGTGAGCAGTGGATACACTAGTAGATTCATCATCCTCAGATTTTCCTTTTGTGAAAGCTTCTTGCAATTGCAAAGCATACTCTAAGTTCCACAATACATCTCCCATTGTAGGCCTGTCTACACCATAATCAGCCAAACACTTCTCTGCAGCTTCAGCAAACTTCTTCATTGATTCAGGATTGATAGTTCCTAAGAGATGGGGGTCAATAACCTTTTCAAGCAAGCCTTTTCTCTTCCATTGCATTGCCCAATCAGCCAAATTTACTTGTTCTCTTGGTAGTGCTGGATTAATTGCAGGCCTTGCACATAATACCTCAAACAGAACCACACCAAATGAGTACACATCTGATTTCTCTGTCAATTGTTGCCGCCTGAAGTACTCCGGGTCTAGATACCCAAAACTTCCCTTCACTGCAGTACTTACATGACCCTGTCCCATTGGTGCATCTTTGGAGAGTCCAAAATCTGCAACCTTGGCAACAAATTGATCATCAAGCAAAATGTTTGTGGTCTTAACATCGCGGTGAATGATACCTTGTGCAGTTCCAGTGTGTAGATAGTGAAGTCCACGAGCAGCACCAATACATATCTCCAGTCTTTGCTTCCATGACAATGGTGGCAGATTTTTTCCATACAAGTGATCTCTAAATGGTCCATTAGACATGTATTCATAAACCAGGATCATTTCTGAATTCTCATCACAGTAGCCAATAAGTGACACCAAATGCCTATGCCTGAGCTTAGATAACATTTGGATTTCTGTTTCAAACTCTGTGATACCTTGTTCAGATTGCGGGTTTCCCCTCTTGACAGCAACTTTGGTTCCATCATCGATCACGCCAAGATACACATTGCCAAATCCTCCAACGCCGATAACTGCACTTTTATCAAAGTTGTTTGTTGCTTCTTGCAACTCTGCCAAGGAGAAGTACCTGCCTAGGCCTAAAGTTGAGTTTAAGCCATTCCTGGTTGAGGTCTTGCTAGTCATGAAGCTTGTGTCACCAGTATGCAAAGGAAGCAACCAAGAAGAAAAGCTATTTCTCTTTTGCCAATCTTTGGGTCTCTTGTGCCATTTAATCATCATAGCACCAAGTCCAACAAATGCTCCAAACATCATTGCAAATCCAACTGCAGCTACTGTACCACGGTGGGATGAACCAGTTGTGCTACCATCAACACCAAACTCTCCATCCAAACTGTCTACTGAATTACTCATTTTCATAATCTCCAACCCATTTAGAATTGCATTTCTTGTACCAGTATTCTGATTCATTGGACCAATTTGAATGCTGAGTCCATTGGACATAAGTGAGGAATTTACTACAATATCTTTATAGTATGGAGTGGCCAGAGCCTTTGTGAGAGTAGACAAATCCAACCCAGATATTGCAGTTTTCCCATTAATGTATACATTGAAATACAGATCATCCATGGATTTGCTTATAATGTCACAAAAATGCATCCGAAGCAGATAGTTAAACGATGTGTCGACATCAAAGTTCCATGTGACATTGAAATTTGGTTGAGTTGTGGCTGACTCTCCCATTTCAGCAGCAGAAGAATACACTGCAACTGGTGCAATCAATGGTGTGACAAGTTCAGGATATTTGATGCTATCAGAACCAACAGAGACACTCTTAGCCAAGGCTTTATCCTTAAGATATGGACTATCAGGCACCCAAGTCCTACCAAGTGTGTCATTCTGTTGTGTGATCAAAGGTCCCCCCATGTTGAGTCTGTGTACACATTGGTATGAAAATTTGGTCAAACCAGCATAATTATTAATGGGGAAAAGATTGGAGCCTTCATCACTGATCAAGTCATCTGGAGCAGAAACAACCTCAATGGCATTAATAAAAGCCACTGAATTCTCCATTGGTATAAACTTGAGAGACAATGTAGGGTCTGTCCCACTGAGCAAGTACTCCTTGAGGACAACTTTATTATTATTTTCGAGTTTGAAATTGTGAAGGAGAACATACTTTTCTGTTTGAACAGAGAATGAAGCTTTCGTCAAGTCATGGTCCTTAACAGACATTGCAAAGAAATGGAGACGTATCCAATGCCATCCTTTCTCTGCCAAATCAAAAGTGTAAGTTGCTTCTTGTTTAAAAACTCTAGCAGTTTTATATATAGGCAAAGGAACATTAGCTGATTCGTCTGAAACTTGAATGTCTTCTTTAGCTTGCAAGAATTGAGAGGATTCCTTATCAGTTTTGAATGTTCTTCCATCAGGAAGAGCAGAAGAGGACTTGCCTCCACAATCAATGAGGAAATTGTCTTTGGGAGTGAAGTCAGAGGAGGCTGAAAAGGCGGTAAAGGGGCAGGAGAAAAAAGCAAAAACAAGAACCAGGAGGATAGCCATCAATGAAGAAGACATGGGAATGGGATTGCCTGTTGATTTTAGTTTTCTTGTTTTTCTCTGTCCATCCCTCCTGGTTGAAGAAGGGATGTTTAGAATTGGATCCAATAAATGATATTGAAAAGGATTTTGTTATTATTTACTAAAATGGGGATGTGGTGTTCAGTTCTCTTGATTCTCAGAGGAGGAAAGCCATTGACAGCCCGAGAGAAGTTTGTCATCCTGAAAAAATGGCAAGGTTTGTGGGAAAAGATTTTTGCTGTAAAATTTCTAGTAAGCCTAATTTTAGTATGTGGAAACAGAAAATGGTGCATGAGACAGCCATTTGAAATAGTCAAACTCCATTTATATCCATCTCTTCCACTCCACTGATTGTTTTAGATTTTAGTGATTTGGCATGTAGCATATGATAACCATTACAATTGAAACATTAAAAATTCCAATAAATTAGGCTTAATTTTGGACTCAAATCCTTTCTATTTTTTTTTTTTTTCTTCAAATTATTGTCTTACTCTAGCCATAACGTGTATGTGTATTTATTTTAAATACACAAATATATACACACTCATACGTATTATCACATGATTGAGTATTGTTTTATCTCTCACATGTCAATCCTGTTATATCATCACTATTAAATAACTGTCTTGTTAGTTTGTATAATTTTTTTGTGTAGAAATTCTGTACATATAAAATTACTTATAAAAAATCGATTAAAAGGCTAATAGTTGATTACGCCCAATCAGACGCCCCTAAATGTAAGAGATGGATGGAAGCAAGAAAATAATATGAACAGATAAAGCTAGGCCATCAAATCATGAATTGTACTACACTTTCTGATAAATAGAAGTTGTGCTGCAATTTCTTCTTGATATATTGCAAAGATAAAGGACATGTAATCCTCTCAATAATTGTTATTTCTAGTTCCCATGATCATGCTTCCTCTTGAGATAAATAAATAAACCCAACTACTCATCACAGCAACTGGTGGAATTGTACCTTCTTTCCATAAGTTGCATACAAATGCAAATCTTCACAGCCACTGTAATGCCTCCAAAGCTTGTTGGTGAATTTGTTTGTCTCCCGCAGCCACCACATTGAAGCCTGGATAATGAAACGAAACACGATGGATGAAGACAAATAGTTAGAAATTTGTAGAGATCTGATATGGGAACCAGATTCATAAAGTTGACTCAAACCAGAGAGGATTCAAGCAGTGAAAACAACATAATAATAATAATAAAAGCCGATGTACTTGTTGGACGTGAATCTGATGAGGCCTCCCAGTAAAGTTGATCTCCTCTCCAATCAGTTATAAGCCCCCCAGCGCCTTCTATTACAGGTATCAGAGCAAGAAAATCATACGGCTGTAAATTCACAATTTTAGTTAGACCATGTGGAAAAAACAAAGAGAGTGATTTAAATTTTACAGCATTTTTTGAGATCCAGTCACAGAATGCATTAGAAATTTGGATAACCCAGCCTTCTCATTCAAATAAGATTTGGTGCCTACTTATTTCTTGTTTTAGTTCTCGCCAGTTTGAATTACTAGCATTATACCCAATTAAAGAAAGAGCATTCTTCACGGCCACACTTGTGTGAATTCATAACAAAACAGAATTACTTTTACGAACTTAAGTGAATGTGGTTCACCTTGAGACCAGACTCAACGACAAGATCCACATAGCCTGAAGCCAAAAGGGCATAAGCATAACAGTCACATCCATACAATGGCACTTTCACCTGTACAGAATTGAAAATTGGAAGGAAAACTTCAGACTTGAGAAATAATAAATCAAGGATTTTATAAAATTACAAGGAAACCTTGACAGACCATGGTTGATGACATATTTTCTTTTATATCTTAGACATCATATATCAACATCTCACAGAGGTCAAATCATATTGCCATTTCATTGTACGAACTACCGCATTTGAAGAGAAAACAGACACTATCGAAATTAATTTTAAAAAATAGCACAGACCTTGCTTCTCACACGATCAAATGCGTGTTCAGCATCTCCACTGAAGAGATGAGGGCTTGTCGTGTATCTAAACAGATAGAGGAGATGGTCAAAGAGAAAGCAGGTTATTAATTTATTTATCACTATTTATACAACTGTAAACAAATTGTGCATATCAGCCAGCATAGGACTTGTAACTGTATTTTAACTGTCTTGAAGCAATGGGCTCAGAAGATAGGCAGCAGACACAATTAGTTATACCAAAAGTATATTCAAGAGATAGGAAAATAGTACAAATATGCTTGTGACAATTTTGCACAAGAGCGTGTAGACACTTCTTGCCCATTCAATGTAGTTCTCTTTCCACTTATACCAATCCATCTTTCTTTCAAAATAGGCTGATCAATTATGCCAAGAATCTGCAAAAACATGAATAATAGTCTTCAACCAAAACCTAATATGCAACTAACTCACCATGAAATTTTACATTCAACATAGTAGAGGTGAAAAAAAAATTGTATAATAGACTGCTGCCAACTGACATGAGACTCTTACCGGTTTCCCTCGATGTAACAGAGCAATGAGAGTACCAAACAAGGGTTTTCCTGACAAAAGTAAAAGCACATAGTTTCTTTGGCAAACTATTCAAAGCATGAACTTAGTGACAATAATTTGAAAGAAAAGATAGAAACATACCAGTGATAAAACTCTTAGTCCCATCTATTGGATCCAAAACCCAAACATAGTCAGCAAACTTCTCTTCACACCTCCATCCATTCTCCTCTCCAAAACTAGAGTTACAATTATTCAATCATTTCAGCAAGAACAGATCAATAATAAACTTCAAGAACTAGCTTGGGAAAAAGTATTAAATGAATAATTTTCCTCATTAGATATCTTAATACCAAATTAATAAAAAACAAAGAACTCATGGCCATATTTCTTCATCTCTTAGCATAAAATTTTCCTTTTTTCTGGACTGAAAACAGTAGTAAATGAAAGGAATATGTTACCATTTCCTCCAATTTAGCAAACTATTGACATCAATTCTCACAGTCCCCAATACATAACTTACATTGCGTGAGAAGGAAAATTCTCCAATATAATTGAAACCATAGCTTCCTCTGCTGTTCGATCTGCAATTGTTACAGGACCTGCAAAAATTCAAATTCAAAAAAGATAGACTAATTAGTCTAAGGAAAAAAAAAACATAAATTTACAATAAACTTTTCAAAATCATAACAATGACTTCACTATATAGAAAACTTATCAACAAAATTTGCAAAAGAAAACATATTCAATTGACTACTTACTCAAGTCCTCTTTATCAAGAATTTCAAATTTACTTCGAAAATATTTGCGAATAACTTCTCCAGCCGCATCGGCGACTTTATTGCCGACTTCAGCCAAGAGACCGAGGTCAGGTTCACCGACTCCATTGGCGACGGCGCAATTACAGATGTTAGAATTAGAAGCCATGGAGGAGACTTTAACGGCTCTTGATTGAAGAGAAAGTGAAAGAAGGTTAAGCGAGGGAAGATGAAGACACAAGCGAGCGTCGTCGTTTTGACGAAGATTGAGTGTTGAGGCGTTGCGGATAGAAGTGGAGGGAAACAACGTGAGAGGTTTGGAGGAGAGGGAGAGGAAGTGAAGTTGAGAGTGCATTTGAGACGGATGGGTTTAAATAGGCGGGAAAGCGAGAGCGTTGAGAAGAGAGTGACGACGACTGATGAACAGAGAACCAAACCAACGGCAAGGCTCTGAACTGAAGAGTATTTTGCAGTTTGAACAAGCGGAAGTTGACGTGTTTTGCACCGTTGGATGATGAGATTTTTTAAATATTTTCTCTTCTTTTCAACAAATTATTTAACAAATATAATTTGATACATGTATGTATATTATTTTAAAAAAACAGGACCATTCGAATTTTTCACTTTTATGATTGAAATGAAAATACTTTTTTTTCGTATATGCTAAATTTATTCATAAATTTAATTAGTTATTTCTATAAAATAGGTGAATATATTATTTTTTTATATTATTATAGGCTGTAATTTTGTAAGTAATATTAACTATACTATATTTTGTTTAAAATAACAAATTATCATTTAGCTGTTAAATTAATGTATGGTTTTGATGAATAGGTGAGAAAATTGACTTTTCAACTTACAGCGATAGACAATTTAGTTTCAATAAAGTTCAGGTACGACATAGTCATTTTCCTTTCAAATTATGGTGGTCAAATATTCTCAGGGTAGCTTTCTCGTCCCTGGTTCAGTCAAAGACATACTAATATTGGACGTAATTTATGGATCAATGTGTGCTTACCAATAAACTAACACGTTGAGAATTTTTCAATATATTTTTAATGCAAAAATAGTTGAAAATGAGTAATATATATGTATTATATAAATTTTTAAAATAAACTATAAAGAACTATCATTGTCTCCCTTTGTCATGACTAATTTGCAGAGTGGGTTTAGTTAATTATCGAAAATGAAATATTTTCGTAAAGATAGAGTACGTTAAAGATTATTAAGTATAAATTATTATTATATTAAATAAAAATTTATAAATATAAATAACTATTATGTTTAATATGATTAATAAAAATATATTAAGATATTATTTTACTTAAATATCATTAAATATAATTATTTTAAAGTATTTTTTATATTACTTATTATATTAATTAAAAATAAGAATATTTTAGTCCTAAAAAAAATTAATAAGTAAATGCATAATTATAATAAAACTAAAATTAAATTGATAATCTTTTAATACATATGGTAGAGGTAGTAATCTAATTATCATATATATTATATGTTATATCACTATTAATAATAAAAAATTTCTAAAATTTTTTATTATTTACAAGTCAAACAAGATAATCCAAGTAATAAAAAATATATTACTAAAGTAGTTATTAATTATCAATAACCAAACATGTAACATCCACAAATAAGTATAAGGGCATTCTAATCTTTTCTCTTGTTTTAATTGAGTTAATATTGATTTTCCAGAGAAATGCACACTCATATATAGGGTTATACACGATTGTGCATCATCCATAGTTGGGCGACATGACACACGCCTATGTATTGTAGATACACGGCCGTGTGTCATGTCTAGGAGGCAAAATAAACAAGGCATTTAACCTAATTTTTGTTATTCTTTACACCTCTAGTCGTACACCCAAAAGAGAGCAGAGCGTGAGATGGTCACTAGTTGTCGGAGGAAGCCACCAATCATCGAAATTTCCTGTAACCACTCAAAGATCACTTGTACATCAAAAGTCGAGTAAGGTGGCTTTTCAGTTGATTATTTTATGAATCCATATTGTGTGATGATTTGGTTGGTACACCGAACTTGTTTGATGCCTATTGTCATTATTTTAGCGTGAAGTATATGTTAGTTATACATATATTTAGTTATAAATTTATAAACACGGAGATTCAATGAAAAGTGTGGATGAACTTGTTACTAAACAGTATGATCTGCTAGTATAGGTGATTGTATATGTTTTTCGCCATTTTATTGATCATATATATATATATATATATATATATATATATATATATATATATATATATATATATATATATATATATATATATATATATATTTATGGTTGATTATTGTGTGAAAGTCTACAACCATGAAAGTAAGATGAATGCAATAGGTTGATGATGATGATAACCAGGGTTACGTATGTTTAGCATGTTTATATGGTTATAAATATGACAAGTTGATTTATGAGGGTTAGAAACATGTTTTGAAACTTGTATATGTGTATGGATTGCTGGAAACAAATTGAAAATGATTAGAACCAATAGACCTATGACTTTCAAGTCGCGATACATGGTTTTGTAAGGTAATCTACATGCCTACCTGTCTTATATTTAAATTTGGCCAACTTCGTCTTTCACACGCTCGTTCTGAGGAAAGGTACACACAATCGTGTGGTATGGAACACACACCCATGTGTGACTTTTCAAAAGTGGACATCATGCTTACATAAAAGCACACGAGGGTGCAACTCTAGGCATACACTTGCATAATCGATAAAAAAATCAAAAAAGACCATTTTATCCTTAAGCCAAGCATAAGGAAAAGAGAAAGAAAAAAAATAAAAGACCCTAGCAAGAAAGATGAAGTAGTTAGAGATAGAAGAAGTATCTAACTATATGGAAGACATCACAAACCCTATTCAAGTTGGATTCAGATAGAAAATTAGAAAAGTTAAGGAAAGTGGTACATATTAAGATAGCCATCAATTATGTATGTAAATGGCAAGATATGTGAAAGCGATAAAGTTTAATACTCATGAGATATACTATGCACTCGACACCAAGGCGCATTAGCCACCCAGTTCAATTCAGTCCAAATATGTATGATAAAGGATTGTGACTTTTCAAATAGTTTCTCACGTGGTCAGTGAGATGCATTACATACATACTTGTGGTAGGGGTCATCCCAAGATAATTTTTAGATAGCAGTTTCATAACTAGTGTATGTGGTAAAGGAAGGACTATGGCCAAGGTTTTCGATGTGACTAGAGTACCTTAATTAGTTAGCTCAATCGGTCGTATGACATATACACAAGACACAATAGTTAGTAGACACATAAGGTGTCATATGTTGTCACTAGGGTATCAAATATGTCAAGTTTAGTTTAGGCCTTAGTAACTTATATAGATGGCCTATGTCAAGGTACTGGGGTGTCGAGTTGCAAACACATCAAGATTCCTAAATGAAACACCAGATCTATTAGTTGCATTCATTATTTAAGGTGTCGAGAGGTTATCGATTTACTAAGTGTTTTCATTCACGTGTTCTTTTTATATTATTTTACAGGTAGAGGTGAGTAGCAGGGTATGCAGGAGAGCCAGCGGTCCAACAAAGCAACTACGTGAGGGCAATGGGCAAAATTGTCTTTTAACATATTTCTTTCCATTTATGTATTTTTGTCATTTTAATTATAGATTTCATAATTAATTATGCATAGTTTTTGTTGGATTGGATTCTCAAACACTTTAATTTATTGAGTTTAATAAATGAGGTATTTTAGTTAATATTTTATGTTTCACCTTTTTACACACATTTAAGGTTGAAAATTTATTATCATGTTATTTTCTACTGTTTTAAATAAAAAAGTCAAGTCGTACATATCTTTTCAAATCATATTTCGTGTAAAGGTATGTATCTGGATATGAGTATTACAAAACACCTCTATAGTGGTATCAAATCAAAATGTTAATATTTATACTGTTTCCATGAGCAATAATTAACATCCATTATCAATTTACTTGCTACATGAAGCAAACTTACTATTAAGAAAAAAATAAATAAATTTGAGTAATGTTTTATGCATAAACAATATGCATAACTTTATACACAAATAATAATATATCACCATGTGATTGAGTAGTTTTAAATTATAGATAAAATAATACATAATCACATAATAATACATTATTGTTTATGCATAAAATTGTGCACACATAATTTTATCAAATAAATTTTGTTGCAGATGCAATCAATCGCTAAATAAAATCAATTGTTGATTGAATACAACCATATGCAACCATCCAACAAAGGCAAGTGCAACTCTTTATCATCCTCCAACAACCACCAACTATTTACATGAAAGAGAGGGAAACAACAATGGAAATCAATGGATTTCGCTTTCACTCCCATGTTTCATGAGAATGGAGATGCACTTTATATATATGTGTGTGTGGAACTTTATGCCCACACAATCAAAAACAACACAATGAGATAATAATGGAGGTTCTATGCTATCCAATTCACCATTGTAAAGTGATCATTAAAATAACATTAATGAAAGATGACATTATCGGTTCAATTGTTTATTATTATTATTAATCAAGTTGAAGAAAATTGTAAACCAAAATTTGATGGGATCTTGCATAGCTTTTGGTTGCCAAAAGACTTATTCCCACCCAAGGTCTAGTCATTGCCAAGTTGATACATGCAATTTTTTAAAAATTTAAATATCCACTTATCATCCAAATTTTTGTTAAAATTATCTATTAATTATAAGGATAAAAATATCATTTTATCAACACTATAAAAAAAATATAATTTTATCCTATTTTCTTTTCAAGTTTTAAAAACTGACAATTTCACTTTAATCTTAACTTTTTCCAATTTTAAAAGCAATTTTTTCGCATCCTTATATTATTTTATTCTTCCCTTTCTTACCATCATCTCCGTCTTCGACGACTATCTCTTCCCACCCTTTTTTCTCCCTTCAGTTGTCTTTCTCTATAGGCACACAAAGACAAGGACAAATTGTTTTTATCTTTGTCTTTTGTATCTTCTTCAATGGAGAGAGACGAAGAAATCATCTTCATCGACCAAATCAACCTTCGTCGATTTGAAGATTTAACGAACAAGATTTGACCAATTTCGTTAGGCCTTCTATTGTATGAAGTGATAGGATGCGTCGAGTTGTCTGTCGTCGATCTCAAAAAAGGCAATCGAAGAGGATTTTGTCACCAGAAAATGTTTTTAAGTTAACCCTAAATTGAGGGAAAATATTACTTTTTAAAACTTAATTTTTAAAACATTTTATGAAAAATGAGATAATTTTTTTTTTAATATAATTGGTTAAATGACAATTATTTCTTAGAACTAAAAGATTTTATTAACTTTAACAACTGATAAATGTTATTGGTATAAATTTAACAATGGACTAAACCTTAGGTGGGAATCATTCATTTGTCCCTCACAAAATAGGCCAAAAGACTTATTCCCACCCAAGGTTTGATATAATCTCAAATTCATACCTGTTAACTTTCAAAAACCTAAAATCCCACCAATGATCCAATTTCTGTTAAAATTTTCAATTAGGGTTAAAAATAAAATTGTCATTTTAATAATATTATTAATCATATATATAATTCATTTATTTCCCCCTTTATTTTAAAAACTAACACCTTCACCCCAGCTTAAAATTTTTCAATTTTAAAAAATTGCATTCTCCCCCCATTTTTCCTATTTCAATCGCCCCCAAAACTTTTAAAAGCTTTTGGTTCACTTCCTTTTGAACTTCAGTTTTTTGCATCCTATTCGGTCTCCTCCTTTGCTTGAGTTGACTTTGGCCTTGGCCCATAAACCATTCCCATTGTTTTTATACATGAACCAAGATCTGGATGTCGGCATCAGAAAATGCCTGGACAAGAAGCAGAGAGCTACACACATGTTTGTGAAAGAAGATTTGGACGTCAGTATCAAAAAATGCCTCGACAAGAACATGAGGGAAACTCGTCTTCATGAATGAAGATCTAGACAGCCTTCTTCAGATGCATTCTAGACGAACATCATCCAGATCTTCATCACCAATTTGGACGAAGATCTTCGCGCATTCGTCACCAATCTTCGTCCAAATTGGTTCAGACTAATGTTGATATGGATGTGTGATCTATAAGTGGCCGAAGAGGTCTAGATCAGTGCCTAGAGAGGCGAAGATTGGTAGTCAGAGAGATGAAAATAAAACCCTCGGTTTGGGGAGTAATTGTGATTTTTCAAAACTGAAAAATTTTATTTAAGAGTGAAGTTAACAATTTTTAAAACCCAGGGGAAAAATTAATGAATTATATATATAAATATTATTAAAATAACCATTTTACCCATAATCCTAACCGAAAATTTTAACAGAAATTGAATCATAGGTGGGACTTTGGGTTTTCTAAAGTTGACGGGTGTGAGTTTGAGATTACATCAAACCTTGGGTGGGCATAAGTTTTTTGGTCCACAAAATATAACATATAAACATTATGAATTGCATTACACATGGGTACATACTTAATTTAACCTTATTGACTGCTGCAACTTGATTATAAGCTAGCTCGCTCGGTGCTCTAATGGCACACAGCTAGTTACAGTTTTTATGTTACAACGAAACGTAAGTACAATTTGATATATAAATTGTATATGTTATAATACATTAATCGGAATGATGACCAGGAAGTTTCTCCTTGATCTTCTCCATCGAACTTTTCTTCTCATTATGCCCTTGTTGCTGTCCTGGAGAGTTGGTGGTTGCTGTGGTCTGTGAATGCTCCTCCCTGTGCTTTCCACTTCCACCAAGTTTATCTTTTATTTTCTCCTTCAGTCCCTTTTTCTTCCTCCTCAAACCTTGCCCATCATCCTCAGACTGCGAATGCATGCACCAACAAACCGGTAGAGTTAGAAAATATTTATTGAATTGCTCTCTTATTCGTCTATTTTAAGAACTAAAATTTAACTAGAGATTTATGCTATTTCACCATTAATTAACTCTTAATTACAAGATAAAGATTGATGAATTAGAAGGAGCATGGGATATATGTGTCTCACCGAGCTAGAGCTTGAACTGCGAGAGCGCTGCATCGCCTCTTCAGCACCCACATGTTGCTGACGCTGGCGGTCATGTTCCAGCTCTTGCTTCAACTCTCGATGCTCATGATGACCTTCCTCGGTCGAAAGCTGAGCCTGAGCTCCTACATCATAACCAGCAGGCACATGAGCAGCAGCAGGTGGAAAACCAATACCAACTCCGTGGACTTGGCTCGCAGCGGCTGCATCTTTGGTGCGAGCAACACCAGTAAGGTGCATGGGGTTACCGCATTCGTCGGTTAACTGAACCGGGTTCCCGAGTTCATCAGTCAGTTGAATTGGATTCCCATACTCATCACGTAAATCAGCCATTTTGATCTAAACTATTGATTTGGAGAGATTCGTTTGTTGTTCTGTAACTGTATTTGGATATTAATGAGCATATTCAGGCTTGTTGAGAGTTTAAAGAGTGACCGAGTGACGGTGGAGCACGAGAAACAGTGTTGGTTTTTGCATGTCAATCTGGGTGTGACACGACACATTCTGGCTACATTGACACGTAGCAGCAGTCGCAAGGCAGGTGTCGCTTGAGAGATTACTAATGTTTTTAATCAGATGATATTATCCTGATTCCTGATCAAACGTGCTGGATCCAAGCTGGAAGACCAAAACTTTGTGGCATGGGATGGATTATTTGAGCACCGCCTCAGTTTTCAGACTGCACAACCTTCAATGTGCCAACAAGTTTCACTGCCCAATGAAGAGATTAAAGTTCCAGAAGAGAACCGATAAAGAGTTAACCAAATATCAACCCACACATTACATTTAATCATATAATGATATATCATTTGTGTATTTAATTATATCTTTAAAACTGTATAAATATATCATTACTCATGTTCCTATGGTCTAATAGGTTTAGGCCTTCGAACATGAGAATGAATGCTAAGAGCTAGAAACATTAATGGCTCCATACAATGGGAAGCATAAATGACTAAAACCAGTAATCTAACCCAAAAATATTTTAAGATAAAAAGGAAGGAAATCATATAGCGCATATAACCTGTATTTGCTTCATACCAAGTGACCAATATGCTCTCCATTTACAAGAGAGATTACCCAAAAGGTCATCCAACAATAAACCCATCAAGTGAGGGTGGAATCCAGCCAGCCATACAGAGTATCAATAGAATGAATTCATTTTTGTCCAAACAAGAAACAAAATTATCTGTACAGTAGGACCAATAGTTTCACAATGCATTTTCATTCTACTAACTTCTTTCTTTTGCATAATTACCTCCTTTATCTATTTCTTTTTCCTTCTTTACGGAGTAATTCCAGTAACTAATTCTGCTGCAGTTGCCAAGTCTGTATAAAGATTTGTTCTCTAAACATCTTGATGAAAAAAGTCCACCACTCTTCATCTGACTGAAGTTGCACACAAGATCAAACATTGGCATCTGTAAACACGAACCTTACTTTTAGAAAAAGTCACAGACAAAAAGAGGGATAGAAATGCTAACTTAAACTGACTCCAAAATTCGACCTAAATTTGTATGAATGATGTGTGTGTGTGAATGTGCCAATGTGCAGCCCCCAGAATATCTGGTAGGCGAACAAAGGGCCTCATGGTACCAAGTTAAAGATACAAAAATTTAGCAATGATGCCAAAGCATGGAAATGGCTAATTTCAGTGTTCACTGAGAAATGCAATAAGAGAAAAATTATCACCTCTTTACATGTGAGAAGCAGTTCATGTCTTGCTAAATTTGGTCCAGAAAAGCCCCTTCTTCCATGTAGAATGATTTTCTAATGGGGACCTACTCCCCTTTGATCCCAAGGAGAAGTGTCGCTGCAAGAAAGGCTTTCCTACGGAGCTTTTCATGCTGGAAGTGGAAGCAATCTTGGGACTCCTTCCTTCACGTTTACTACTTTTAAGGTGATCCAACATGAAATGTTTACGATCAAGACTGCTATCCATAGTCCGGTTCCTTGATCTCTTGTTAATTCTAGCCTTTGATTCCATCTCTGATTTTAATGCTTTTTCAGATAATTTAAGGGTCTTTTTCTCCCCTAAAGTGCAAACTGGGCATGCAGGATCATACTTGTGAATTTCAGCAGTTATATTCTCCAAACATTCAGCATGAAAAACATGCCCACAAGTTAGAACAGCAACCACAGCATACTCTGACAACAGCTTAGAGCAAACACCACATGTTTGCAGGTCAACAGAAGAAGCAGCTGAAATTCGGCTACTGGATCTGGTTATCCTGTCATGACTAAAGCCCAAGGACTCATTATCAAAAGACCACCTTTCTTTATAAGACGTGGCCATGAGCTCGGAAAAGGCATGCATAGACCAACCATCTGAAGACCCGACAAGAGAGCCCCCAGCTGATTCATTGCTCCATGAAGGGATCACTGGCCTTTCTTCCCTAACAGAGTATCCATTCAATGACTTAAATCCTGAGATCCGGCTATCAGATACCTGCCTTAGTAATGGATGTCCAGGAGAATGAGGAGGCCACTTTGGTGTGGTTGAACTGGCGGGATACTGATGATTTTGGGATGTTGTAGGGGATGCCGGCAACGAAGAAGTTGATGGCACTGAAGATGGCAATTTTGTGGGAGATGGATATGAAACTGCAGGGGATTCCGATTCCTTAATCTGAAACATAATTAAGATTGAAAACAAAAATGTCTCAATGTGGAAACTTGGGTAAAAGAATCTAGATAGTATGAACAGCCTTGTGTAAAAATTATTTTTAAAAAATTACCTGTTCCAAACTCACATCCATAGAGACATTTCTTGAAATAGATTGATCTGTCATATATATTTAAAAAAAAAAAAGGTTAAAGCTTACTGACAAAGTAAGATCAAACCTAGCCAGAAGAAACTTGACAGGTAACTTATTTAGTATCCAAATAAGTCAAACAGAAAATGGTATTTAGCAAGTTCAGGGAGTCCTACAATGGATGATGAAGGGTTATCTTTATAAGGAGTATGGTCCCTCCACCTAATAAGCTAGTCGTTGGGGTTGGATACCTGGACTTCAAGATGGCGATTGTCCTCTCTTTAAATGGCCTTTGCATTCTTAGATAATTAACAAAAAGACATTCCTATACAAAGCCCACCTTAATTCATTTTTGTCCTAACCTTAATCATCTCATTCTATGCTCTTGTTGGCTCGCCACCTTCCTCCTCTACTCAGATCTTTACTTTCAAATCCAAACATCCGATAGAGGTAATTTTCTTAAATATAAATTGTTGATTCTAGAGGAAAATTAGGGCTGTGGTTTGTTAGGGTTTTAGAAGATTCTAGAGCCTTAAATTTCAATTGTTGTACTTATCAACTACCAAGTTTGTAAGCTTTTCTCTTATAAAATCTGGCAGCTTGTACCTTTAATAATGGTTAGGGGACAATCTTGTAATGTATCAATGTAATGTGATAACTTGTTAGCCTGGCGTTATCTGTTTGCAGTGCTTCTTGGTAAAAAATATTATTACTTAGTGTTTACCTTCTTTGAAGGAATTAATTCTGCAAGTGAATTGACTCTTGCAATGATTTTATCATGAAGTGTTATAAGAAAATGGATACCCCTCTAGAATGTAATGTTGTTGGGTTTATTGTGTGATTTGAAATTCTTCTCCTATAGTGATTACTTTATTCTTCTATTGACATCTAATTTGATTATGTGTTGAATATTAAAGAGTTTGATCTATTCATGCTTTTCATAGCAGATGTTTTGATGGTATGATCTAGGTGCTTATGTTCATGTTCACATCATCTCCTAGCGAGGCAAGGGAGAGATGGGGCAGGGAGAGGGATCAATACCCATGGGGGGTGGGGTGGGGTGGGGAATGCTTTCATCTAACGAGGACAGGAATTCAGCCCCACCCTGCTCTGTAGCAATCTCTATTTAGGCTTATACAAGCTATACAGTATCTTATTTCTCTTCTTAGTATTTGCATTTAAAACATTTCTGAAAATAGATATATCAACTGGAAAATGCAACAGTAACCCAAAAAATTATTAATTAAAAGGTATACTTAGCTCTAGGACCTAAAAAATTTATTGCCTCTGCGTTTCATAATATAAAACTAACACAACAGATGGTGGGCATCATAAATCTTTGATTATACAAGGACCAACAACTGAATTACTAACAAAACTGAGAATGGACATCAAAAGAATTCTCCAGTTATACAATGACTAAAATATGGGGCCATATATATGATGCCTATGACCAACATATGGTGCCATAAATAAGGCTCAACCATTTGTAACTCCTTTATTCATTATGAGATGCCTCTGACATATTAAATTTGCAAAAACCAAAAAGTATCAAGAAACTCCAGGTTGGTGTTATGATTGCATGACTGCAACAAGTCACTTTACTTTAGGCTGCAAAGAATAAATTGATCTGCTTAATAAGTTTCACTCGTATAAGTAAAGGGAAGTAGGAGGAAAAGAGAACAGAAAGAACTCCGAATTAACTAGAAGAAAATGTTTGCCTCATGTTTATGTTCTTTCATTTGTCTTTTCCAAATCAACACCCAGCTAAACTAATTTCAACTAATGACCAACCTGAAATATGCAAAAATTATTTGAGATTCATGTTTACTCTCATTTATTTTTTAGTCTTCATCATTTTCCTCCTTTCTCTTTCAATATCTATGGTTATTGTCCATGATACATAGAAGTCCTTATCTAGAAAACTTAAAGTTGAATTCCAGTGGAAGTTCTCATGGTCACTCAAATGTGATAGGCACTGGAGCCATTAACAAAGATAATGCTACAAAATCCAATGGAATCTCATGCAGCTATCAAACAATAGGCCTTTGAGGCATTCAAATTAATAAGATACATAAGTTAGGTGTCTCACAAGGGGAAGAAACATCAGTAATTTATTGTTGGACAATTTCCCAGAAAAAATTGTGCATTAAATCAATTTGGAGCAGCTAAATGTTTGTTGAGTCTTTCCTATTCTTCATGAGTTGCATTGATATGCTAATTGCAAGTACGGTCATGATTATGATATACTAATGTCACATTATATAGCGCCATGTAAACTGATTATGATACACTAATATCACATTATAAAGCGCCATGTAAACTGTAAAGAGACTACTTCAACTTTTAAAATCCATTTAAACATAAGTTAACATTACATCAGAGGAACATCAGGAATGTGTACCTGAATTTGGAGTCCTCACATTCCCAGCAGTGGTTACTTCAGAAACTGGCGACTTTTGTCTTGTCAATCTCGGAAAACTATCTAATGGACTTCCCTCCTCTGAAGCATATGCTGATTCATATTTTATATCTGATCCATCATTCCGACTTATTCCATCTGAAATCCAAGTCACAGAAGTCTCCTCACCAGCTACTCGCCCTCGGCTATCCCATCGAAAGCTCCATGTTGGTGAATGCCGAACATTCCTATGCAAGAGCTCACCACCCACTCCACTTGTTATACGCTTGTCTCTAGCAGCAACACAACAAGCAGAACCCATCCTCAAACACAACTCAATATGATCTTCTACTTAAAACCAATAGTTCTCACTCACATCCTCCAAAGTTTTAGCAAGAAATAAAATCCACACACCAGTCTCAGAACAAAAACCCAGGGATACTTTTCTTCTGAAATTAAAATAACATTGACAATCAATCACTTGATAATTAGATAATCAGAAATATAAAAACAAGCAAGTGAAAAACACATACAAAATTTCAAAACCCTTAAAAGAACAAAGAACCAAAAGCCCTTTTGATTGAACTTCCATGTGGAAAAACAATACTTAACAGAACCCAAAAAATAGATAGTACCATCTACTAATTATGAAAAGACACTAAAATGAAATGTAAAACACTTCCAGCAATAGCTTTTCAAGTAAAGATGAAAAAAAAATAAAAATAAAAAACAATTACACTCACTATTCTTCAAACCAGCCATCACCAACAGCAAGCAAACAACCGAAGTTAAAACACAAAAAGCAGAAACAAGTAAAACAATTAAAGAAAAAAAGGAAAACACTTGCTCTAAATTAAAATAGTGATCAATCAAGTATCGATTCAATCTGCTACTCATAAGGAGACTGTAGAGTGAGTCTAATCTAATCAAATCTAATAAATTTTTATTTTTAAATAGGACCTAATTTTAGAAACAAAAAAGAGTTAAAATTAAAATCCCCTTCGGCGGTCAAACAGATCCGCAATTCACGCCTCAAAAACGGCACTTGCAGTCAAAACACACAAACATATCTCCATCAAAACAAATATATATTAATGTAAAGCAAATCGAAATTAATTAGATACATTCAGTTATAAGCTTATCGTCATAACAGAAACAAATCATAATCGAAAACAAAAGCTATCTCCATATAGAGACACACAAGAACCGGACCTGACGCAATTAAGAGAACCGAAAAGTATCCATACGCGACCTCGATCTCGAAACGGCGGCGTTTTGGTGTGAAAACCAGAGCGTTTTTTCAGAGACACTGAAACTTGATTCTTTGCTCCAGCGAGGGAGAAGAGGGAAGGAGCGACTAGCGAGGTCGTTTTAGACGGTTTCTATAACGACGTTAGAATCTGTTATTGAATAAAATCATTTTCCGGGCCTACTACCGTTACTTTAAACGACGTTAAGTGACGACTTTAGTGGACTTACGCGCTATGCGCCACGTCATGTGTTCTGCCTTTATGCTCGGCAAACGCTAAAAAGGTAGAAAAACGCAAAAAAATAAAAGAAATGCATGCATGATGCTGCTGCATATGATTTGTACTTCTGCACAAGCATAAATTGCATAATAAAGGAATTATGTAACATAATATGCAATAAAAAAAAGATTTTATATATATGAGAGATTTTATGAATAAAATGAATATGATTTAAATTTTTTTTACAATATTTAATTATTAAATTTAAGATTTTATTTATTTAGTATAATTGATTTTATCCAAAAAAATCTAATTAAAAAAAAACATAAATAATAATTAGTCCTTATTGAGAAAATACACACCACTGAAAAAACAACACTAAAAAAAAAGCAAATTATTTCTCTGAATTTTTTAATAGAAAAATTACAACTTGATGATAAAAGAATTTCAATCCAAAAATTCAAAAAATTAATGAAATATTAAAATTTTTAAAATCTTTGATGTAATAATAAAAATTTAATTAATATATTTTAAATTTATTAGATTTTCATTATTAAAAAAAACCCAAAAATATTATAAGTTGGTGGTTAAAGTGTGCTGTGTGTAATTGTACAATGTGGTTCAGGCGTGAACAGAGTGTGATGCGATCATGCGATGCGAAGCGAAGCGAAAGGAGCTCTTTAAAAAAAGGGACAAATCCCTGCAGCTTTCTTCTATCTTACGCGGAGTGCGTAGTACGCATTCCATGCTTTTCACGCTGCACGAAAGTAATTTTTATTTTAATTTTACTTTTTCTTTTTTTCCAGAAAAGAGATTCTTTTATAATTAAAGTCAATCACTCAATGGTTTGATGTTTTATTCGTATAATTTTCGATTCCCTCCAAATTTTATTCTTTGCTCCCGATAGCGATGGAATAAAAAATTATAATTTAATTAATATTATATACATAAATAATACATATAATTTTATATATAAATAATGATATATTATTTAATAATTAAACAATTTTAAATTAAAAATCAAATAATATCTAATCACATGATGATATATCATTATTTTATAAATAAAATTATATATATTATTTGTATATGTAATTTTATTATTATAATTTTAGAATTATTTTATGTAATTATGGGAACTCACTTTTAAAAATAGTAAAATCTACATTTAATTAGAAATTTCATTAATATATATAATAAAATTATGTATATCTATTTTCGGTATATAAATATGTACATATTTATATGTGTCATTATATGATTGGGTAATTATGAATTTAAGTTAAAATAATATTTAATCATATAATAATTCATGTATATATATATACATATATATATTTATATTTTTTTTTATATATATAATAGATATACATAATATTAGTCTTAACATATAAAATTATAATAACAAAAAATTCAACCCCAAAGGGTCAGTTGTGTAGGTAAGCTAAATGTTAACTTGGTAGTTGCAGGTCAGGTCCAAAGAGTTGTGGGGATTTTGCTGAAGAATTCCTTGGAATGATTTGTCTTATGTATCATAAAGCATGTATGGATACAACAAATGCAAGAAAACGTTTATTACACGTGCATTATTGTCTACTATGGTTTTATGCAAACACTACATGAAAAAATTACCACGTCTATTTTTTATTTTCGGCAACAACTCATGTTATGGGAGTAAGTATGGATTATTATGATCACATGATGTGTGGATTTCATACAAGTAGAAGGAGCCTTTCCAATCCCGAATGGGAATTATTTGGTATTGATCAATTGGTTAATATGTCACAATCTACGCACGTATATTTTTTATTCAATAATACTATATATATAAATAATAATATATTATCATGTGATTGAATATTGTTTTATCTTAATTAAAAGACTTATTCCCACCTAAGATATAATGGAATCTCAAACTTATATTTTTTAAGTTTCAAAAACTTAAATACTCATTCATCACCTAAAATCTATTAAACTTTTTTATTAAAGTCAAGGATAAAATCATTATTTTACTAATAAAATTAAAATAATTATAATTTTATCTCATTTTTCTTTCCAGATTTTGAAAACTAATAACTTTACCTTTGACTAAACATTTCAAGTTTTAAAAAGTGACTATTTTCTCCAAATACCTAGGTTTTTCTTTTCTCTCCTCTCTGCCCACCACTATGTCACCAGCATCTTCCTCTTTCCACCCTCACAATTGAAATCATTCGAACAACCATGATGGGAGGTCATCCGATGAAGAGACGCATCTCTTAGCCAATCTCTTTGTCTCAAAAGAGATGGAGCTCTTCCTAGATGAAGAGACAACTAAGAGTCTCTTCTCTTTGTCTCTTCATCGGATGGCCACCACTTCGTCTCTTCATTGCATGGACTTTCAAGGTGACCAACCGACTGAAAGATTTCGACTTTGGGAGTGGAAAAGGAAAGTCATCGATGATAGAGTGGTGATAAAAAAGAGAAGAAGAAAAAACTTAAGTGGGGGGAAGGGGAATAGTTACTTTTAAAAACTTAAAATGTTTAAACATGGGTGAAGTTGTTAGTTTTTAAAATCTAAAAAGAAAATAAGATAAAATTATAATTTTTTTAATATTATTGATAAAATAACAGTTTTACTTTTGACTATAACAAAAAAATTTAACAAAATTTGAATGATACATAAATATTTATATTTTTAAAAGTTAGAGGGTATGAGTTTGAGATTTCACTATACCTTAAATAAGAGTAAGTCTTTTAAACTTTTATCTTTAATTTTTATCTGTCATTTGTACATAAAAATTGTGCTTATCATTACTTTTTTTTTATTATGAACTTGAGGTCAATAGTCTATACGTGTCTGACACTTAAAACTAACAATTTCTTTTTGATGCTATAATTTTAGTGCAATTAGACATTGAGGTGTACACAGAAATGCCAAATTTGTTATTAATGAAACTATGTGGTTGATGTTTTTCAGTTCAACTTATTGAGATGTGCTGTATGTGGCAAGTCAAAGGAAGTTGAGCTTTCATATTTCCCATAATGCCCTTACATTGTTCAAATGCGGAGGGTTGAAATGTCATTGCAATATTTTGAGGTGGATAATATTAAGAAGTAAGTGGAATTAAAATTAATTAGTCTTAATCAAAGTGTTGGCGTGTGTTGTTTAGAGACGCCTCATAATTCAATTGCAAACATCTTTGTCAATTGAAATTAAGTGGATTGCCAAATCAGACCCGATTTAAATTGTTCACGAATTTTCAGACTTGTGACTCTTCCAATGACACAGAAGAAAATACTTTTTATATATATATAAAATAGAAATTCCCAAAAAAAAATAATAATAAATAAATATAGTTGAAATGAAGACGGATTTGGGCAATGAGGCCCACAAGAAAGGTTTGCATGATGCCCAAAATCAAATTAGTAAGGTCCAATTAATGAATGAGAGCGTTTTTACAATGTTTTTGCCATCAAACGACAAACACCCACATGTATTTATAATAAATGTCAATTTAATATCATCAATTTGAGGTTACTTAATCATGTATATATATTCATTAATCGGACACACTATTTATATTGGTTAGATCGATAAATTCAAAGTATAGTGATTAGAGTCACAATCATTATATTCAATAAATCAAAATTTCAGTATTAGTTGAATCGATAAACCTAGAACATAATGATCAAACTCATAATTACTGTATCATTTATATTAAGACTTCAATATTGGTTTAGTTGAAACAATAAACCCAAAACATAATGATCAGACTTACAATCACTTTATTAAATAAATCAAGATTTCACAAACATGGTAAAAATTCGAACTTAGCTTTTTCCCTTGAAAATGTTAATACTTTATTAGTTTTACTAACTCAATATAAGTACACATAATTATATTCTTTTGGGTGAGCAAATTGATTTTGTTATTCAATTCTTCATCATGTCCCAACTAAGGCTGGATTCAAGTCGAGCCGAGCCGAACTCGAACTCGACTCGGTTTACATATAGTTGAGCTCGAGTTTGAGCTTGTGAAAGTCAAGCTAGAACTTGGTTCGAATTCGGTTCGACTAGTTTTTCGTTATTAAAACGACGTCGTTTTAATATATATTGATCAAAACGATGTTGTTTTCTATCAAAATTTTTAATTAGAAAATTTGACGAGTAACTCGAGCTCAAACTCAGCTAAGGTTGTCTCGTTTTGTTTTGGACTCATTCGAGCCAAACTTGAGCTCAAGCTCAAATGGATTCGGTTTGAGTCCAACCCTAGTCCCATCTGAATTCTTTAGTTTCCATCTAAAACATGCATAAAGTCCAATTATTAGAGAATTATAAACAAAGTAATTGATAATTTATTTAAAAAACGATAATTGTTTAATAAATTTAATTAATTAGCTTAAATTATGGCCTCCCAAAAATTTAAGTCACTGTTCAAACGTCAAGTTGGATGGGAAAGTGTCGGGTTTGCAAATGAAAAGATTATAATTAAATTTAAGTCTCTAATTAATTAAATTAATTAGTTTTAATTATGGAAATTGTAATATGAAGACCACAATCATACATCAATAAAGGAGAGACAAATTAAGATAATTATTTATAAAATAAATGCATGTGGGGGTAATTAAGCTTACTTAACCCCTCATAATCAAAGTGCAAAGAAACAAATCAATTGGACTTTCACAAAAATCCTTCCCCACATTCAACACTACTATTATTTTCCCTTTCATCTCTTATTCAATTCAGCTACCCTTTTCTAATTATTTTAATTTCACTTTAAATTTAATTTAGAATATTTTATTTCACAATTTTATCATAGTACAATTTATATGATAATTAAGCTATATTAAGTATACCTAAAAAAAATAAAATATATACAAAGTATTACTAGATAAATGATATAATCTTTTTTGGATAATGAAATGTAAATTGAGGGGTTAATGTTAGGTTAAAATGAAATGTAATGATGATTTCATGAGTTAGTAAAATTGGTAGAACATTAAAACTTTTAAAATGAAAGTTTAGGTTCGAGCTTCTATAATATTTATGAAATATTAACTTATTTATTATAGTTGTTATGGGTCTGATCACTATTAATAAATACAGACAAAATCTCTAGCTATAAAAAAAAAATGTAAGGTGGTTAATTTAAAGAAAATATATATTTTGAAAAAAGAAATTAGAATTTGAGGAGGGTCAAGTGACTCTCTTTAACCCCCTACTCATTTATGCTAACATAATTGAATCTCTATATTCTATTTTTAATTATGGGCATGGCATGCATGTATTTTTTTGTGCAATTGGGTAATATATATATATAATATAATATAATAAAACTATTTATACAACTTTATGTATAAATAATGATATGTCATTATATAATTGAGTATTGTTTAATCTTTAATTTTCAATTGTCAATCACATAATGATACATTATTGTTCATATATAAAATCATTACTTATATATATACGCATACCCACTTTTGAGTATATACATGATACGTCATCATGTGATTGAGTGTTAGTTTATGTTTAATTCAAAGTCGCCTAATTACTTAGTGACACACAAAATATATAAATTTTTTTTGTACTGAAAATAGATACGCATAGTTTTATTATTTAACTTATATAGTAGCATTATTAAGTTAGTGGAGCTACGGGACACAACTTAATTGCTTCCTTGATATATATAATAAAAGTATTTATACAACTTTATGCATAAACAATAATATGTGACAATGTAATTGAATGTTATTTTATCTTTAATTTTTTATTATCCAATCATATAATGACACATCGTTATTTGTATACAAAGTTATACACAAAAACATTACTTTTATATATATATATAGTTAAAGCTAATTATATGTAATAGAAATAAGTAGAAAAATCAGGAGCAGCCCGGGATGAAAATTATCACTGATCAGGAGAAACATATATATATATATACAGTTTTAAAACAATTTATGTAAGAACATAAGCATGCAAAATGTGCAACAAATAGATAAATAATATGACACATCTAATACAAAACAAAAATTAATTATTTATATATAAAACATCGATTATAAGCATTCAAAACTTAGTATTTTCATCTTAATATACAAACGATCAGATCACAGATATTACATAATATTTATATATGTTCTATATATATATATATATATATATATATATATATTAGCTAATAGTAGTGACTGCTGCATCTACATGCAGCTTCATTTATTTAATTAATTATTAATAGCTCGATCAATCAGGGTGTAGCATGCCAAGTAATGGACCAAGCTTGATGATGGATTTGATCAGTTTGGGATGAGCTTGAAAGGAGGCTTCACAAAAGTTGGTGATGGATCGTATCTCCCATAGTCTTTTGTGTTTACCTTCAGAAGCCTTTCATGTATTACACTCATCTCCTCACGCTGTGACACCTTATCCTATATATATCAAGTCAATAAACTCACCATCAAAACTAGTTAATTTACATATGTAAATTCTCAAGTATGGAAATAACTTGTGAAGTTGATAGAAAAGAAAAGGAAATCGAATCAATATCTTTAATAAAAGTTACTGTAGTGGGCATGTGAGCTTTCGTTGAGTTAGGTTTGTGTTTATTTGTTTGCTATGACACTATTGCTATCATACACACAGGAGGATCTTAAAGCTGTTTACATGAGACACCAAAAACAAATAAGGCAATCGAGGCCAGTCGTGTTGAAAAATGGGTAAAAGTTATAAACAGCCAATTATGATTTCTTCGAACAAAAGCAATCAATCTTTGAGATCCCAGATTCCATTATGGTTTTTGCCATTCAGTTTTCAATTGTAAGCTGTAAGCCGTAGATAGAAATGCATGAATTGGCTACATATAGTTCTAGAGCTGCAAACCTGATGAGTTGCCTCCACTTCCACGCCCAACTTATTCACAGACATTGATATTCGTCGGCCTGCAAATCCCAATTTATTTAAGCATATAAATGACCACCATTTTCTCTTGTCTAACCAACTTTTATATAGATTCACTGGCTTTAAAAACCCTAACAAAGTAACATGTTTTTATTTTTTTAATCAGCATGTAACATAGAAACTTGGATTATAATTTAGTTTAATTTATAAGTTGAAGCCAGTCTTAGTGAGATCGTGTTCATGAGCTTGAACTTCGACTTTAGTAAAAGCTGACAATGCGTGCATGAGTTGTAGCTACCAAAGGCTGCAGCAAGAGACAGAAAAAAAAAAAAAACACTACTGAACTCACCTGCCAGACAAGTTGATAAAAGTGAAGATGAAACGAGAAGAAAGAGGAGACAGATCTTCCTCAGAAGCATGAGACCCATTTTGTGTTAAGCAAACTTCTACTTTTCTTCTTTCTAGCAGCTAATATTTTTCAGATTCAAGAGAGATCAAAATATGCAAAAAATGATACATATGGTTCTCATCTATATTGCAAACAGCATTATCAGGGTTTAAAATAAGATACACTCTGATTCATAATCTTAGTGATAAACAGAAATTGATTATTTATTATATAAATAATTCAATCTACTTGCTTTTGTGTTTTAAATTTAAAATAGCTAGAAAAGGTGAAAGCACACCACTTTTCTGTTGTTGGGGCATGCACTAAGTCTTAGAAGTTAAGTGGATTATTTTAATTAAGAGTAATATTATGTATACTTATTTTAAATATATAGATGAGTACATATTTATTTGTGTCATTATGTAATTAAATATTATTTTATTTTTAATTTAAAATTATCTAATAATACGATGATATATATTAAGTGTATACTCATTTGTGTATTCAAAATAAATAAATATAATTTTATTGTTTAATTAATTAATTTAGATAGTTAACAGTATGAAGATTGCACCCTTTGAAATCTTTAAAATACCCCTTTAATCTATCTCATCTTATTTATCATATTTTCCAAAAATTTCATCTACATTTCTACTAATATTGATACACATACATTCTTATAGTACTTGTCTCTCTCTTTTTTTTTTTTTTTTAGCTTTTTCAGCTTTTAAGTAATTTTGTCCATAATCATAATGTTTTCGGTAAGGTTTAGAATTTATGGTTTAGACATCCATCTATAATTATAGGTTCGATAATTTAGATAAAAACTTCTATAGAGGGTTGAAGCCCTGTTTAGAAATTTAACAAGTCAAAAAGAGATATTAATAAATTTCTTTTTTTATGGACTAAGTTGAAAAGGGCAGATGAAGTGGTACCAGGTTGGAAAATGAATGGTGGGATGGGGTCATGTTTGTCCTTGAATGTTAAGAGGGAATTAAAAAGAAGAATTAGGTTGGGATAAAAATAGCTTTAATGGATGAGTAGTGCATTGCAGTTATCCATAGAGACAAAGACAAGGCACCAAATGAAAGGACAGTGGTGGAGAATAAAGAGAAGGGCACTGTGACTTTGAGAGGTTTTAAATATGAATTTCTGTCTTCTCTTTTCTCATTCAAAGTGGTGTTAGCTAGGAAAAAAGCATGCTCAACTTCCCCTAAATTATGTTCATCTGCTTTGCTTTGCTTTTCCCTCTCTTGACATTCAATAATTGCTCTCTCTATCTCTTCTCTTCCATCAGCCATTTTTTTATATCTGAATATATATGAAAATATCCACAATGAATTATAAAATATGCTCTTTGCATATCCCAAGATTAACCCTGCTCGCTTTATCATTCATGCTATTAACTAATGAATACATGGTTTAGCACTAACTACCTGCATTATTTGTCAGCATGCCATTCAAATTTGTGGTGTCTTGTCGTCACCAAGCTCTTCAAGCACAGAGTTATCAACATTTAGGTTATATGCACACGAAAGCATGAGTTTAAATATTTTTTAATGATATTTTATGATTAAAATTTTCATTTATTTGATCTAAAAGTTGTAATTTACTTGATTCAAGGGTTATAAAATCAATCACTATACCTATAATTTGACTTATTCGATATAATTGATTCTATCTCAAAAAAATGATTTAACTTAAGTGGGTTTCTTATAAAAAGAAAAAAGACATTTCTAGCATTTATAAAACCAATGACTTGAAAATCGGACTCGACCAGCCGATTCAACCAGTTAAACCGAGAATCGACTCTAAGTCCAATCCGATTAATGTAAAAAACTGGTTTTGCTATTGACTTGGTCAAAAACTGGATTTGACTTTATGAACCGGTCAAAATTAGGTTTGACTTTTGAATTTTTTTTAATTTTACTTATTTTTGAGTAATTTGATTATTTGTTATTAGATTTGATAAATTTCAAGGTTTGTAAGGAAAAATAAGTTTAAAAATAAAATAAAAAGAAAAAAATATCTCATATCCATTGAAATGTCTTCTATAGACAATAATTTATATAATTATGTTTTTTTTTCTGTATCATGTGATTGAGACTTTTTTTTAATTTTAATTGTTTGAATGAAATTAAATGAATAATTGTTACTCTCTAAAAAAAATATATTCTAATCTCCATAAATATAGATATATTGATTGATTTTATTTTTTATAAATTTATAAACAAAATCTATTTATTATAATTTAATAATAAGTTGAACCGGCCAATTCTCTGATTGAACCAATAAAATTATTAATAAGTAAGATAAATGATTCGATCACCTATCTGATTTTAAAAATATTATATAAAACATAAAATTTTTAATAAAATTGGGAGCACCTGTCACAATTTCTGTTATAGGAAGATAATGATAAGATTCGCCAATATTCTGTATTCTCTCTCTGAGGAATATACCAACCACCAATATAACTATAGAATCTATGTAACTTTAACATTCTATCTTCAAGAATAAGAATCTTGATTTTTTCATGTTTTATGTTGAGCTCTTTAGAATTTTCTCCTTTCTCCATCTGATTTTGCAACTTTCATGTATTTTATTGATTCCCATATTCCAAGATAATTTGCTTCGTCCTTGAAATATGAATGACATGGTCATGGAGAATGACAAATAAAATCACTAATAGGAAGTGCCCTTTATCCTTTTGATTACTGCAACACTTCAGTGGTCTTCATTGTTAAATTAGCTTTGGATTCCATTCAGAAATCACTTGTCTTCTATCTAACGTACACAGATTTTGACATGATTCTTCATTGTTAAATTCTAAATGATTTGTGGTAGAAAATGAACCAAATCATCGTCTTCCAAATCCAAACCCCATTTCCTGTGCATAGCATCAATGCCATTACAGCCTTTTCGGACCATGTCATTGTCAATTACAGAAGAATCTCTAGCGTTCTTCCACTCTTTTTAATGGCTGAAGCAAGCAATTGGGGACACTGGTGTTTTTGTTGTCCATGTAATTGACATTCCACTTAGCTGTAAATTGCTACCACCTTTGTAAGTTGTCTTCCTAATGGCGACAACTTCCACTGAGTCGTCAATGCAGTATGGAAAGTTGACAAGACACTACCAAAGAGTTTCAAAGGTTGTTTTCTCTGAATAGCACAAGTTTTCGAAATCAAATTGTTTGATATCGATCATTAGGTTAATGATCTCACACACACAAGTTTCTTTTCCGCGGAAGTACGGTTGCTTCATATTATTCAATCTACACATTAAAGATGCACGGTTTGGATATGAATTGCATAACAATAAACATAACACACATCATCATATGATACCACATCAAATATTACACATACAGTAAGGTACATGTATAATCTTCATAGAGCCAAGGAGAAACAAAGCAAGGGAGCTGGCTATACCGAGAAAAAAAGAAGATCCGGATAACAGAGAAAAGTGTTTCAAAATTCAATCAATAGAAGATATAACCAACCAATTTCAATACAGAATACGCAACAAGCATCTAGATGAACTAGGTCTCAAGTAACTACCAAGATGGACTATGATGTTGAAGCACCATCGATCTTCTTTTCACCACCTTCACTTTCTTGACGGAGGCTGTTTTCTCTACTATAAGCAGCCTTGGCACCCTGAGAATGGAGAAATGATCTCATCAGATGTCAGCATGATGAATAAAATGTGATAACATAGCTGGTTTAACCTTTTAGGGTTACATCAGGTAATGATTCTGAGTCAAATATCATCACTGACATAAAAGGAAAACAAAAACCTACTTGGAAGATAGTCCCTAGTTTTTTCAGCCCTTTTGCCCTTAGTCTCAGAACATCCTTGGACACACTAGGGTCTTTCAATACCTGTAACAGAAGTTAAGAAATCAATGCGAAGAAAAGCAAACAGAGGAATTTTGTTATTATTCATCTCAATTCACCCTGCATGTATACTTTGTCTTAATTTGACTTATAATAAGTTCCATGAGCATCAATAGCGTAAAAACTCTCCCTAGCGATAGAGAAAGATAGGATCATTAATTCCTTGCATCTACTATGTTGAATGGAACTCTTGCTTCTATTTATATTGAATTCAGAAGGACACTTTAGGTAAGTTTCCTAGCAGGCCATAATGCGATGCACAGTATTTTGCATATTATATCTATTATTAGCAAGTTAGAACAGTAAACTAAATAGATGCCTCAACTCAAAATAGGCAGAATCATCACATATCAAAGCTTTCTAAGCTTAAGAAAGGAAATAATGGAACTTACAGCTTGGCAGATCCGTGATAGAGTTGTTTCAATATCAACCACATTGATCTGCCAAAGGGATTGAAGCACAGCATCCTTCTTGTCTTCAATAGCTTTCATTAGGTTCTCTTCTTTGTTTTCTGCTTGGTTAAGCTTCCTCAGTTCTTCTTGTATTTGAATTAAAGAAACAGCACCTACACAGTCAGAAATGGATAACATGTTGAGTCCATTAGAACGTCTAAACATAAATTCACCAAGTACACATTTCCTAACTGCAGAAATGTTGTACCTGATGCTGCCATTACTTGTGACTTTAAATGATGGCCTTTATCTCGTACCCATTCTGCCAAAAATGGCACCTTCATAAATCGTTTGTCCTTTCCAAGCTCCCTTGAAGCTTGCCTTGTGTAAATATAGCCAATTGTGTGTAGCATAGCTTCACCAAAAGCTACAGAGAGCAGCAATCATATATTAATGCAAGTTGTACAAGTAGTAAAAATCTGATAGGACCCTAAGTTGAGATAAGCAAATAACGGGATGAATTTTTATTGAATAATAAGCAAATACAACCAAAAACTAAATACGCTATGCCTAGATTGGAACAGAGATGCTCCACCTGCCAGCTCTCTGACAACATTGCTCAGAAAATAATCAATGTTCCCCTACCAACATAATTTTTTAAGGATAGGTAATCTTATTTTATCTTATCTTAAGGGTTTCTGAAATTTTATCTTATTAACTGTAAGTGGAAGTCTATCAAAATCAAATGAGATAATATTTGGTTAGTATTTTTCTTGGTCTCTAAAACATAAATTGAGGCCAATTTCCTTTCAAAAGCCATAAAATTGAATTCAGAATGTAAACCAGATCATCCCATAACAGCTGAGATTCTATTGAATTTATGCACACTATGCACTGCTCGAATTTCCATCAATTAATTCTCTAACCTATTTTTTTATTAAGCCATGCACGATCAATGGTGCGTGATATTGAATGTAAGTGATGGATTACAATATTCACCAATACTCCAAAAGGCAGCTAAAAGATGGATTGGAAGGCCCATAAATGTCTTCATGGCTCACTGACTGTAGAAAATTCTGATTAACCATAGATTGAACAGTTGATGACTAAAGTTGAGGTTTTCGATCATCATGCTCCATCATGATGCTGCTGCCTTGGCAGTACAAATGATTTCAATTTTTTCTAAATTAGAACTTCAGTCCTCATTCCAGACATACTATGAGTACCAATGAATAATTAAATGCCGGGTTAGGTTTCAAAATTAAACTCCCAGGTTCTTATAGATTTAAAAAGGGGAGCTAAGAAAATTTTACCAGCTGCTGAGAGGCGACAAGCTTCTGAATTTGCCCATTGTATAAACTCATCTGTTTGACCTTCAACAAATGGTTCAAGACGATTTTTCAGATTTGTGATGAGCTTTTCTTCCCTCTCTTTCTGCAATGCCTGCACATTGGAAAAAAGTTGAGGCTTCAATCAGGTCAATCAAAAAGCTCACCTATTCAATTTCTGGCGAAGAATATGTACCGTCATCTTTTCCTGCATTTTCTGCTTACGAACTTCCGGGTCCTGTGACTCTATTTCAAGTTCAATGGCTGCCAATGTAGCCAATGCTAGTTGCCCAACATAATCTTCAAAATACTCACTTCCAAAAAGCATACCAAATACAGCTGAAGGATCCACCATGAACTCACTGCAAAGCGAAACAATATGAGAAACCAATATCCTCATTATTCCTCATGTTTTTGAAAGGAATAAACAAACGTTTTAAGACCCAAAATGGGAAAAGGCACCCATTAACAAAATAAAGAAAGAAAAATGGTTGAAGATGAATAACTGTAACACACCATAGTCAAATTCTTTATAAGTTCATCCAGAGTGAGTCTCATTTTTTCCTGTGTATGAAAATTCATTCTTTTGCTTATGGTGATTAACATTTTTATGTGTGCAAAGTCTCAGTATCATAGTTCACGATTTATTTTAGCAAACAATTTTCAGACAATCTTCAAAATTTTTGCATTAAGTATTCAAGAAAAATGGTGTTGTATTGCTATCTGAAATTATTTATTCCTCTAACGCGCAAAGACACATCATCAACAGAGTCTAAGCAATTAACAATATGAAATCACAATTTTCTGGAAGAAGAAACAGGTAATACCAATGCTAGCAGTTCAAAAACTTACAGTGGAATTCCATCCTTTCCATGCTTGTCATATGCTTCACGCTTCTCAGGATCACTTAAAACCTGATATGCCTCACCAAGTACCTTTAAATATGTACCATATCCAGATAAATTAGAGAAAGGAAGGCAAGAAAAAAATCTAGAGAAATTATATGGTTCTTTAGATTTATTAATCCTTAATGCATCTTACAAAAAGGCCAGGAAGCAAATTGACAAATTAAGGAACCTGTTTTCTGGTTTTAATTAATTTCCAATTTCTGCAAGTACTAATGTGGGATATAAACTCACATTTGTAAGGTGGACAAAAACATGTTTAATTACACCAATTAAGAGATAATATTTGAAATTCTTATATATCAAAGATATAACCTAACCTGAAAATTTTCTGCAGCTTTTGGGTCTCCAGGATTTTTATCTGGGTGGACTATCCGTGCCTGCAAAAGGGCATGAACAACTATCTCACAACCGAAAATCAAATGTAGCATAGACAAAACCCCAAAACACAATTTAGAAGGCAATAACCGCAACACATAAAAATTGCTTCCCAAAACCTATATATTATGCTGCAATTTCAGCTTCAAATTTGTGAAAACATAAACACATTGCAAATTACCCACAGTCTTCCAACGCAAAAGAACATTAAAGATTGCATCAAAACATGAATAATACTATATATACAAACAAATCTTACACACTTATCCATATAAACTGATGTGGCAAATGTGATTGAATGATTTTAAAGTGAGAGAAAAAGTAAATAATCACATCACACAATTACATGTTGTTACCCAAGTTTGTATGTATGGATGCATAAAATTTGTTTGTACACATTTGTATTCTTAAAACATTACCTTGAGGTAATAAGCCTTCTTGATCTCAGCTGGGGACGCGTCAACACTTACACCCAAGATATCATAATATTCAGTCTCCTTCACCATTACTTTTTCTTTTACCACGCCTTCTAAAACCAGATGCAGGACAAAAAATGAATTAGCTTCATGATTACCATCAAAACAACCCAAAAAATGAAAACAAACAACTCCACAATCAGCATGCAAACAATAGCTAATATAAAAGGCACCTATTAAACGGATGAGGATGGGCTTTCAATGCCACAAAAAAGCTAACAATTGGAATAAAAATTTAACCTTGATAAAACCTATGAACCCACATGAATCATACAAATAGATCTAAGCAAAATCAATAACAACCGGTTTATCATTCCGTGTAATGATCAATAATTACAAGAAAAGTAAATAAAACAAAACAAAGAATCTATAATCTTTAAATTACATGTGATTCTAATCTAAGCTTTAGCTGAGTTAATCAAGATTAAACTTACTTGCTTCAATGAAATGAAGAACCAGAAAGAAAATCACCGACAGAATAACGATGAGAGTGGTGATAACTTCACCATTAATAGAAAGTACTTTACTTTCGAAACTTAGGAAACGAAGTTTGCGTTAAACACTCTTTTTTTCATTTTTTATTTTTTTTACATTTTTCATGTGCTTGTTGTGGTTATTTTTGGCCATGCACGTGCACACGCACCAGAGTGATCATTTCGTTATTGTTACACGTGTGGAAGCATGATAGAAGAATACTATATCAGGCCTAAGCTCAAAGACAGACCTGACAGAACATATATCAGGCCCAATTATTGATTCTTGTAATAAAAGCCTTTTGTTTTCCCTGGGCCGAGAAAGCCCATTAAGTGAGTTGTGATGACGAATTCAATTAGGAATCATAGAAGCCCAAGCACTTCTCTAATTCAAATTCTCATCTAACGATGTTAGATTGGTACCCAAATTAATATATTATTTTACAAATCATAAATCAATAAAAATTATGTATACATATTTTAAATACATAATTGAATTTATTGATAATTTATTGTTATTTGATTAGAGGATTTTGAATCACATTATGACATATTATTTATGTACTTAATTATATATTCAAAAATATATATACATAACATTACTCAACATAAATGTAATGTCCAAAATATGATATTGCTAAGGCCAAAAGACTTGTTCCCACCCAAGGTTAAGTGTAATCCCAAACTTATATCCTCCAATTTTCAAAAACTCAAACTCCCATCCATGAGTAAAATTCTGTTAAAAAACTCAGTTAATATTTAAGGCAAAATCATCATTTAACAAAAAAAGTTTAAAAAACTAAAATTTTATTATATTCTCCCTTTGTTTGAAAATATTACAATTTTTCCCACCCCAAAGTTTGAAAAGTAGTAATTTCACTCATAGGGTTTTGAAATCATTGTCAGAGACGGTAAAGTTCGTCATCTCCGACTACGTTAGCTCTCTCTTTCAGCTTATCTCCTCTTGTCAACTTGTTTCCACCCACCAACAATAAGGATTTCTTTTGACTAAAAAGATTTCGTTTTTGTTAGAGTTAATCATTTTAATCGATGAGTGGCAACAAATCAACGGAGAGAGACAAACCAAGTGGGACGACGAACGTGGGCAAAGACAACATGAAATTGCTATTTTTCAAATTTTGGATGGGCATAAATTGTCTGACTTTCAAATTGAGGGGAAAAATATGATAAAACTTTAATTTTTAAAATTATTTTATTAAATGACGATTTTGCCTTTAACTTTAACTAAGAATTTTAACAAAATTTTGCTTATATATGAGACTTTGGGTTTTTGAAAGTTGAAGGGTAGAAGCTTGAAATTACACCTAGCCTTGAGTGGGAACAAGTCCTTTGGCCTATCGTTAATACAAATGAAAAAGGACTGTGGAATGTGTATTAACCTCAAAATACCAATGGTACATGACATAAGAATCATTCTTTTATATAGAACGATTTCTGAATATTAAGGATAGGATTAGATTCAAGCTGAGATGAGTTTGACCTCGCCTAAGCTCATGCTTGGCTCAATATGAGTGTATCTGAGCTTAAGTTTGACTTGTTTAAGAGGAGTCAAATTCGAGTTTAGTTTGGGTTTAAATTTAGTTTGGTACTATTGTTGAGAAAAATGACTGAAACAACATCATTTTAATTTGCATTGGTTAAAACAATGTCGTTTTAGTCGATTTATATCGAATTTTTCAAACTCATAAGTTTAATAAATTGAGCATCTCCAAAGCTCGAACTCAAATTTAAAAATATTTAATTCTTAGGGTCGAACTTGAATTTGAGCTTGTTTAAGTTGAATTTCTTTTAAATTTGTTTAAATTGAGTTCAAGTTTGAACTCAAATAAACTCAGTTTAAATCCAATCATTATTAGAGAAGTCATACCTATATAAAAGTGTATTTATAAAGAGTTCATGCTCGATTGTAATATGTTGGAATTTACTTTTCATACTTAAAGCCATTTTTTGCACATGCAGAGGCTGAGCTACATCCAAGCCTTAAGGGTCTTTATCATTTTGGTCCCCCTTAGTTAAGAAATGTAACATGGGGCCCCTATTAATAAACTTCTGAACCTTCTAGATGTGGTCCCTCCATTCATTAAACATTACATTTTGATCCCAGAGTATATTTCCGGGATCCACCTCTGTGGATATGGTTGTCAAGTTCCAATCGAAGACACACAGTGAGAGCTTGCTACTGGCCACAAGAAAAGCAGAAAGAAAGTACTGCACTTCACGCTCATCCCTTAGCAAGTGCTTTTGCACTTCTCTTTGAAGAGCTTTCAGGAAAAAGGATAAAAAAAAGCAAAAGCAAAATGTGTTCACACAAAGCACAGCACCAGTTGAACACTAGAAATATTAAGGGCATTTTTTTTTTCTCTCTGATTAACAATAGAAAAATTAGGTGGCCGTATGCTTAAGTAATGTGTGTCTATTTCTTGAGAGACTTTTAATGAATCTTTTAGCAATATCCAATCAAATCAAATTAAAAAAAAAATAAAATTGCGGGAGATATCTCATCATCCTTGTCTCTCTTTGAGAAAATTTCAGCTTTATTTTATTATCCAAAGTAATACATTTATGCTTTCTTTTTGTTTTGGACTTGGATAAATTATTTACATCAGAAATCAAACCCAACCATATACCTAAGTTCCCCCACCCACTTTATTCACTTTTTCTTTTTTTAAACGAAAAAACCCACTCAAATTAGAGTGTCTTTTTTATATGGAACCGATCACACTGAACAGGTTGAATCTCGGATTCAACGCATAGCTTTACAATCACTAAACTAAATAAAAAATTTGATTTTAAAATATCGTTAAAGGAGACTTAAACTCATACTTTCTTACATAATGTGTATATTCTTTTACCACTTTGTTTTGTATTATTATTTTCTTCTCTTTCTTTTTTTGATAACCAGATTGGATATTCTACTTGTATTTGTTAGATTGGTAAAGTCAGAGCATAGTAACCAGACCCACAATTACTGCAACAACAACAAGTAAGTTAAGATTTTACAAATGTAATAGAGGTTTGAACTCAGACTTTTACTTTCAAAGTTTTAATTCTCTGTCAATTTTATTAACACTTGGAGTCTTTTTTTCTCTTTGTTTCTTCTGTAAAGCAAATATTTAGTGGCTTAGCAATGCAATTTATGGACTCATTCCAACTATGATTAAATATACTAAACAAACTGGTTGATTCCAAAGCCTTTAACTTAATTAGAAAGGCACTTATCTGTTAAAATTTGTTTAATTTTTTAATTGTGCTTTTCTGGTACGTGTGACTAATGAATCTGTCCTATAAAAAAGTTTATGACTATAATATTGGCATTTTAATGGTAATGTATGTTGTATTGATCTGTCATCACCCAATATTTGATTAATAAAATAATTATACCAAAAGTATATATATGATAATGGCAATATTATTATTAACATGTATGAAAAGTTCCTTTTACCTTAATATTTTTATGAACCCACATGAAGGAAATTCATTATTTTCAAATATGGCAAGTACCTAAGCTTCAAAGACGGATTTTTTTTTTTTTAAGTGGAAAATATACCATATATATTTAATATTAAAAATTATGCAAGTTCAAAGTAGTAATTGCTCAAAAGAAATCCCAACCTACCAATTGCTATCATGGGTCCTCCATAATCGAGAAATTTGCTCATGTTTACAATTAAATTGGTTCTTCAATGTCAGTTTGTCTTCTTTACAATTTAGGTTTATTTCCTTGTCAAAGAGAAGGGAGAAAAAAAGTTGTTCAACTTAATTATAAATTTATAATATTGTGGATAATTTGGCATGTCACATGTTGCAATCAAAATAATAAATACCCAACTAAAAATATTTTTAAGTTATATATTGATTATGTAACAACCCACTATAGATCATATGTCTATACCCTTTTTGTACCCCCAATAAAGAATTTATTTATTTTTAGAGCAATATTATGTATACATATTTTAAGTATATACAATAAATACATATATAATATATTTTTATGTAATTGAATGTTATTATATTTTTTATTCAAAATTATTTAATCACATGATAAGACATTATCTGTATAGTCATTTTGTATACTTAAAGTATGTAGATATAGTTTTATTGTTATTTTTATTCTTCTACTTTATGTTAGGCATACTAATTGATATCGAAAATTAATTATTTTCTTAATTGATATAACGACGAAGGACTATTTCCCACCCAAGTTTTAGTGTAATCTTAAACGTATATTTATGGCAATTGAAAAATTCAAATACTCACTCATGAGCTAATTTCTGTTAAAATTTTATATTAGAGAGAATGGTAAAATTATCATTTTCTCTTAAACCTTAAAACCTTAAAAAATTATAACATTTTCCTCTTTAGTTTAAAAAACTAATATTTTCCCTCTAGGATTAAGTTTTGAAAAATGACATTATCCCCCTTTCAAATTTTCTGACAAATGATGACCGCTCTCTCCCTCCCAGCGATGGCTCTCCTTCGGATTAGGGTTGGACTCAAGCCGAGCCAGCTCGAGCTCGAGCTCGGCTCAGCTCGGTTCGAGCCCGAAACGAGCCGGGCTCTGCTCAGCTTAAGTTGGCTCGGTATATTTTTTTTAATTTTTTATACAAAACGACGTCGTTTTGATCATATATATATACAAAACGATGTTATTTTGATATGAAAAATGAGTCGAGCCGAGCCGTTACCGAGCCAAGCCAAAGACGAGTCGAACTCGAGCCGAGCCAAGTTTGGCTCGAGCCGAGCTCGGCTTGGCTCGAATCCAGCCCTACTTCCGATGCCTTCTTTTTTTGTGAAGCCCTTTCCTTACGATTGAATTTCGTTTGGATTTAAAGAATCTAGACAAAACCCTTCGTTTGGATGACAATGATGCGTCTAGACTAAGAGTTCATCGTCTTTGACATAGAGTTCATCGTCTTTGACATCTACCCTTGGTTTGGATGTGTCATCGTTGTCTAGAAGATGACGATTCGTTTGGACGATGCTTTCGTAGTTTAGACAAAAGGTTTCGTCTGGATTCTTCAAATCCAAACTAAATTCAATCAGAGGAAAAGGGATTTGGATGGAGAGAAGATATTGAAGGAAGAGTTATCGCTGGGAGGGAGAGAGCATTTGTCGTTTATTGGGAAATTTGAAAGGGAGAAAATATCACTTTTTAGAACTTAATTCTAAAAAGAAAAAAAGTTGGTTTTTTAAATTAAGGAGAAAAATTAGTATAAATGTTTACAGTTTTATAGTTTAAATAAAAAATGACAATTTTATTCTTTTTTTAATAAGAGTTAGTCTATGAATGAATATTTAAAATTTAAATTACTATAGATATATTTTTGAAATTAAGTGAAAACTTGGATGGAAAATAGTCGTTTGCCCTTGATATAACATCATCCTTGTTAGCGTTAATATGCTAATGATAATTTGACGTAACAAATGATACGTCAATGTCACAAAATGCAACACGTTACTTAAAGGATCCAAAAATACCATATATTAGTAATTGTTAAACTTTGAAGAGGGCATTTTGGTAATTGAAAAAGTTGATTACTTTACACAATTATATTCTTCAAAAAAATATCAACTTAGTTAAGTGCTTACGGAACTATGATTATTAAACACATTAGTTTGTGATTATGACATGCATAAATATGACAACCTTTGTTAGTTGAAATATTTTTTTTTTAATTTTATTTTATGAAATTATAAAGATGAAAAAAATATAAAAGTTGAAGGGTAATCTTCAATTATTTGTTTTTTTTTTTTAATCTTTACTTGATAATCAAATTTGCAAAAGTTATTGGAATCTTAAGAAAACCATGGCCTCTATTTCTCAATAAAAATCAAAGTTGGAGGCTGCGTACCTTTCATAGCTTTTCCTCTTGTGATGATGCCTTTATTTTAACTGGGGACAGAGCCAAGAATATTAACAAGATAAAATAAAAATAAAACGTAAGAAATCAAATGGTGGAAATCTTAAAAAATTTTATTAATATTTTTACATATAATAAATATAAAACCAATTACACAAAGTCAAAAAGAGTCAATTAACCTAATTGCATTAAGCTTTAACACTATTTTGTTTTTCATTTATTAGGTATCTATTTGTCTCTTTTATACGTTTTTAAGTAACTCAAAAAAGTGAATTATTCAATTGGGGCTCACTTTCCTCTTTAAAACCAAACATAATCTTTAGTGTTTCCTCACTTTTGGTTCCTTAAATGCGAAGAGCAATAATATATATATCCATTTTTTAATAGATAAATAAATATATATATATTATGTGTTATTATGTTATTATATATTATTTTATTATTAATTCAAAATTATTTAATCAGTTGATAACATATATTAAGTGTGTATATATTTGTATATTAAAAATATGTATTCACAGTTTTATTATAGTATGAAACCTTTTGATTCTAAGAATTTTCGTAAAACATTAAAAACCCTAAATTCATATCAAATTAATATGAAAAATAAATCCCAGTTACAATTTAGACAAAGTTTTTCAAGTTTGTTAAAAATTAAAATTTTTGAAAACATTTGAAACTTCGAATTGAAGACGTGAAAATACTTGAATAATCGGTGATTTCTTTATGTTACCCTTCTCAAAGGGCATGTTTTTTTTTTTTTGTAAATTTTTTAGAAAAAAGAAGAAAACAAAGAAAGACAATGGAGCCAGCCCACAGAATCCAGGAATGGTTAAATGATAATTAAATTGAAAATAGCACAAGTTGGTGTTGCAAAAATTAATAAGCAAAATCATCACTTTTTTAGAGGCATCATGTGGTTTTAGGTACTTTGTGCTGAAAACAATGCCTCCCTGCACATGGGATTTGTTCCTCAACAACAGTGACACTCTCAGACTTCCACCATTTTTATACCTTTCTGAAGAAAACTTTTACTTTTGTTTCCAACACTCTCGTAGCTTTTACTCCTCATTATTTTCTCTTTTTTCCCTTCTTATTTGTTGCTTTTGGTTCCCACACTATTTCTCACTCAAGTTTTAGTTCATGAAAAGCAGATTCATGATAATTCAAAAATTTAAACACTTATTTATAAACTAATTTGTATTAAAATTTTCAATTATAAATAAGGATAAAATCATTATTTACTACTAAATACTAAATACCCTAAAAGTTAATATCATTTTCCTCTTGATTTTTAAAAACTAACACTTCACCCTATTTTCAAAGTTTGAAAAGTTAACATTTCGCCCTTAAAGTTTGTTTTCCTTCTCCTGCCACTACCATTTCAGCAGATGACTAATGTTTTCCACCCATCTTCCATATTTAGCCACGAAGGATGACAAAGGATGATCACCCACCACCACAAAGGATTACATTCGTTGTTTGGATTTGAAATATGTGACGAAGGATGATGCTTTGTAATCTAGATCTAAACGACGAAAAGTCGTGTTTTGTTAGAGAAGATTGTCAGACGATCTTCGTTGGAGAAGATCGATGACCATATTCCCTAAACCACTGGAGATGAAACCTAGAAATAGGGGGGAAGTTCATTTTTCAAAACTTAATTATTAGAGGGGAATTATTAGTTTTCTAAATTAAAGAAAGAAAATGATTTAATTTTTAAGGTTTTAAAGTTTAATAGAAAAATAATAATTTTACCTTTACCTAACCGAAAATTCTAACAGAAACTATAGATGAGTGTTTGAGTATTTGAACTGTTGTGGGTATGCTTTTGAAATTAATCTAAAACTTGGGTGGGAAATTATCCCTTGTCCTATTTTCTTCTTTCTTTCATTATTGTACTTGTTCATTCCATGAAGTTTGAGATTCAACATGATCAGACGAAGAAATTGGGATTATAGATCTTGTATTAATTGTTTGACTAATCTTGCTTTTGAATTCTTGATTTCAATTTTAGAGGCATTGCCTAAAGTAATTATCTAATCTATGGATATAATTAATTCCATTATTTACATAAATAAGGTTATAAAATATTGTATTATAACTTATAGGAATTCCGACAAACTTGATGAAGTCATTTGATGTAAAAATTATTTTGATGCCAAAACTTTCGCTATTGATTATTGATATGAAGAACTAACTAGTGTTCTTTTCTAATAATACTCAACACAAATATGACAACTTTTTTTGATAGGATTATTATTATCCCTTACTGTTATGAAAAGAGACCTGACACTTAATTTTTAGTAGTTCACATTTATAATCCAAATGAAGTGACCAAAAGTGAAGTGCATTACACATCTTCAATATAATCGGATAATGCTTATGAAAAATTATTTCTGGAATATCCATTTATCCCCTTTTTATTTTTATCAGATGAAAAATCATAATCATGTATCCCACATGAAAATTCCAACGTGCGAAAGACATATACAGCTTGGACATGGCAGACTTTTTCTTAAAACAGAAAACACTTGAATTGAGCACTTGATATTCATATCTTCATGAAGATTTGTTAATGTGGAACTTCTTTAAAATTAAGATTTGAGCACAATATTAGTCAAAGAACTTCAACTATGATGATCTCATGGCTGCTGCTTGTTTGCATATCTCCTTGAGTTCAAGAAGCTTATCTAAATAGATCAAACTGCATAAACAGTGTTGAATCCAGATAACCCACAAGTCAGTTTTCAATAATTGTAGTTTTCATTCCAATTTGTTAACCTTCAAGCTTAAACAATATTTAACTTCTTTTAGAACAAGATGACCTCTGTATCTTCTGGTAGAATTTGTCAAACATGAAGTCATGAAACAAACAAAAAGAGAAGAGATTTATGCAGTAATTAATACAAATATTATTTTGTAGATATTAACTAGAGATCAAATACTTCAAACAGGTCTTGAATTCCATAGCAGAAATCCCATTTACAGACCAAGAACTAGCAAACCCAATAATTAAAACACTTAATTATTCCTTAATTACTACTTAATCGTCTCTCTCTTACTCTCTCTAATCATCTTCAGGGGGTGATTAATTTGAACTCAGTACTGAAACATGTCAACAGAAGCCATGATGGGTTGATTCAGATATGACAGATTCAATGGACTCATAAAGTTATCAATCACAGGAGGCTCAGTGATGAAGCTTGAAGCTATGGAGGTTGTGTCCAAAGGTCCTCCATAGGAGGCAGTGTTGTTGTCTGCAGCATTAGTGCTCAAGAAGGAGATGATCTCATTCAAAGACTGCAATCTGTGGGTGAGCTCACCAAGTTGAGCTCTCAACACTGAGTTTTCAGCCTCAATGTTGAGGAAATGCTGAGTGGTGATGTTGATGTTTGTGATGATGTGTTGATGTTTCAGCCTCAGATTCGCCGCTTGCGCCATTAAATCATCCAAATGCTTCTGTTTCCTCATTCTTGACCTCCTCGCTGACTCCCTGTTTGAAATCATTCTCTTCCTCTTCCTCTGATCCATCAATGCCCTCAAGTCCTCCTCAGAACCTGAGTTCTGCAACACAGAACCAGAACCAGAACCTGAACCTGAAGATGTCCCACTTGAGGAAGCCATAAAAATCTGATCTTTCTTGAAAACTCGCAATAGAGTTTTAGATGCAAGAGATAACTAAGAGAGAGATATTAGCAGGACCCAGATGGTTCAAAAGACAGACAAACAGCAAAAACTAATTAAACTGAAGATGAAAATATTTATATACGATTATTATAGATTATAGATTACTAAATACAGAGATTGGATTAAAAATCATGAAACGTAATACAACCAGTAGAGGAAAACAACTGAGAAAGATTGAACAAGCTGGGTCCTGCGTCTGAACGTGGAAGAATTTATCATACACTCAGAAAAGACAAGTTCACTCAGAATTGGAGACATTAATCTCAAACATCAACACCGATAAACTGAACATGAGTTCAGAGAAAACACACTACTTCCAAAGCAAAAACAAGAAAAGAGATAAAAACTGCTTATGTATAAAGAAGAAAGATGAACCCAAATATGTACGATAGAAGGCTTGGAAATGAAGCTTGAAAGATGATAAAGAAATGAGGAAAGATGCTGCAAGACTACTGGGGAGAAGAAAGGGGAAAGTAGAACAGGGAGAAGAGAGATTGAGGGTGTGGAATTTATAGAGGTAAAGAGGACGAACAAGTGGATGAAAATATAATTAATAAATAAAAAATAAAAGGGAGTTTGGTTTGGGTTTGGATTTGGAATTGGAATCTCCTGTAAGATCAAAGTTGTGGGGAAAGTTGATGGGGGCATGTGAGGTAAGGGGAGGAGAGAGAAGTGCCCCCAACTGACCACATCCAGCTGGTAACCAACAATCTCAGTTTACATGATGATCAACGGCTGTTCTTCTTCCTTGTCTTATTAATTCATCTCCACCGTTGGATTCGAACTCTACGGCTACCGTTTTTCTTCAGAATTAAAATTAAATATCTTTTCAACTAGTGGTGGTCGTTACAAACCATGAGATGAGTCATTTAATACAGCTTTGGGTTCTGAGCTTCGCCAAAACGACGCTTGAATTTGCGTATTTGAGCAATGAGACGAGATTCCCTTCTGCAAATGTAGTGAATGTTACTGTCAGTGGGACTGCCAAAACTCGTGGAATTTTGCGGATGGCTTAACCGGTGAGTTTTATGAATTTCTGTGCATGGTGAAAAAGGTAAAACGAATGGAAGCAACAGTGGGAAGAGATTTCTCGGAAAGCTGAGTTGAGTGTCACCCAAATCTTAGTTTGAAAAATAAAAGAAAAACAACATTTTATATTTATTTTATGAATATATTAAAATTACAATTTTAATTTATTTGATTTAATATTTATAAAATTGGTTATTAAATTAGAGATTTATTATATTTAATATGATTAATTTAATTTTAAAAATAGCTATTTAATTTGGATAAAATTTTTTGTTTTAAAAAAAAATTGAGTTGAGTGTTATCCTGTGCAACTCAAACATATATAAGATTCAATTACACTGATTTGATGGTAATGAATTTGGCCGATAAGATTCAAATTATCTTTGAGTTTGTGGGTGTCACAATTTAAATGGCTTTATTATATATTTGAGAACGACAAAAATTTTACATCATTCCTTCATTTTTTTAATTTACCTTTTTACTCTCAAACTTATAAAATGACACTTTTCCATCCTTGGTCATATTTTGTTAGTAAATTAGCACAAAATGGTATACATATATATTTTTGACACTGCCCCCTATCACCGACAATACTGGTGAGAAAGTGTCACTATGGCACAAAGCACCAAAAGAAAATTTTTAATTAAAGGATATGACATCAGATATGTGGTATGATTTTTTTCTCTGGTTTTTTATTATTATATAAATCCAAAAATAATTTTAATTAAAAAAACACTGATGATTTAAATTGAGTAAATTATATTTTCCCGTGCTTAGCCTAAAAATACTTTTTTATCCCATTACGGCGTAAAGTTTTTATATCATAACTCTAAAATCATAAACCCTAAGAGTTCAATAGATTATAACGATAAAATTATAAATTTTCAAATCTTTAAAAAATATTGAATTGTTATATTTTAAACTTTTAAGTTAGACTTGTAAAAGGTTATTTATAATTGTTTTTAAAAAAAAATGGATTATGAAATTACTATTTTACGCTTATGGTGTTAGTTTTTTTAATTGAAATTTGATTTTGGGAAAAAAATGCTATTTATACTATCAAGGGGCGGAAAAAGTCCTTTAGGATAAATCTTGGGTGGATTGGAATTTGCTCATGTGAATGGCATGAGAATTTCCAAAGACACCCCACATAAAGCGGACACCTATTTTAAGACGCTTTTCCACTGAATGTGACAACTTTATTTGAAGATTATAAGAAGATTTTTCTATGTCATATATGAGTATATTATATAATATGTACTCTTCCTATGCATGTTTTGATAGTTTTATTGGATAATTTTGAATAATTTTGGAAGAATTTTAAATATTTTCACAATTTTGATAAAATTCCGTCCATGAAAATATAAAAGTCATTGTCAATAAGAGTAAATAATAATAATTTTAACATCAGTACATATTTTTAATATCGAGTGATGTTACGTAATATAATAAATAAATAAATAAATAACAAAAAAAATTAAAAAAATAATAGAAAAAAATCATAAAAAGTATCATTATCAAAATAGAATTGTGTATCTTTGCCCATCACTTTCTCTATAGTGTTAGTACATTGTATAAAAAATTTAACTTTTGCAACTTCAACTTGCAAACTTACCTTCACAATGAAGAAATCCATGAATTGGGGCTTAGCTACCCACCCAAAAATAAATTTCTTTGGTCTTTATGGGATTTTTCATACAAGTCCTTTTCAAAAATTATATGGAGTAGGCCACGCAAAATCATGAATATCTCTTCAAGTGAAGTGTATATTCATAATTTGATGCTCATGTGATTTTATACTGTTATCTTATTTTCAAGTCAATATAATTTTCATATTTTATTATTGAAATTTCCATGATTTGTTTATAACAAGTTGAAATATTTTTTTAATTAGTTTAGCCAATAAGACTTTTCGTATATTTTTAATTTTTGTTTTTACTCATCCATTTCTCTCTTACTAGCAACTCTAGTGTTAAGATTGCATGTGGACTATAGCATCGGCTCTATTGATAAAGTCTATTGTTTGATGCGTTGTTAGTGTTAGGAACTTGTTTGGAATAATTTTTACATGTAGTAATGTGTTTAGGATGACTTGAGGCTTGATAACAACATAGTTTAGATCTTCTAAGCACCATGAATGTTCATTTGTCGTAGATGTAGAAGCGTTCATGTGATATGTAATGACCATTCATGACTTATAATTTCTCTTAAATGAAAGGGGATGAACGTGCTTACGCATTGTTTGTCGTTTTTCTTCATTAAGAAAGACATCATGCACGAATATTCATTATGTAGGAAAGAGCGTACTTGGTTTAGAAAACTATAGCACCTGTAGGATCTAGAAACGAGCAATTTAAGAGTAATGGACATTCGTCTAAAGATGATGAATGAACATTCATCATATGAGAACGCCTATTCGTTATGAACAAAAGACAAACAAACATTCATAAAGAAGAAACGATTGTTAGGGTTATTGTATAAGCATATTACAATTAGCAATGAATCTTGAAAACCCCAAAGGTGAAAGGAAGACATACAAAATAAAATATTGCTTGGAGAGCTCAAGATATACTAGAGGAATGGTGAAAGCTTTACGAGCTCACAATTAGGTAGCTCGAGTCAACATGCATGCTTAATTTAAATAGTACCGTAGTCAAAGGTACCAATGTTAAGGTCGTTATGAGGGGACACCTTTGAGATACTCTTTGCACTGCCCGCAGTAAGGCCATTGATTTGCAATAGAACCCAATCACTCATAGTAGAGTGTGGAGATCCAATTCGATCTTCTAGTATACAATTATAAATGAGATAGTGCTTTCACTAGAGAGATTATGTGGTTACACCAATTTAGAATCCAGAGTATTTTTTAGTGACCGAGTGGGACCTAGATAATCTTGAGAGATATGATATGGAGCCTAGAGGTTCTTGAGTTACAACAACTAGGAGTAGGACTCATGCCATCATAGTGGGAGTATAGAAATAGACTTTTGATGGTCGAGTTATAATAGGTCAAGCCAAGGGTAGTTTGGAGATTTTGTAAAGTTAGTGTATTTTTTACTTACTAAGTGACTTATCATTCACTCCCCTACATTTTGTGTTTTGTAGTTATAAGTGATTGTAGTGATTAGGGTACAAGTAATTGCCAACGAGAATAGAGGTGACATGAGGGAATTTATGTCATTTATGCATTTATATTTCCAATATATGTATGGGGCATGACATATTTTGATATTATGTTAATGTATAAGTTACACGTTATGTTTCTTTTATGGATGATGGTTCTTTTGTAGTTATGACATACTTTGTATGATTCCACAAATTTTATTAATAAGAGTATTTTTGTAATTTTGCATGTGTTACGATTGTTGATAGAATGAAGTTGTGTAAGTGAATTCCTGCTTAATTAGACTAATTTAGTGGCGTTTGCCTTTAGTAGGAAGTACTTTTGGAGGGGATGTTACATAACCCATCAATTCTGACATTGGTCTCCTCCTATATAACAATACATTCATTGTTTTCATCATCCTTAGTGGCTCCAACACAATTTCAGCCATATTTGTAAACTTTCATTCCATCTCTTGCATCCAGAAGCTCTAGCCAATTCTTATGCTTCCACCATGAGTGACTAATTGTAGCATTCCTCAATATGCAGAGACATATCGAGATCCATGACCACTGTTCTTCACAAAATATCTCAATTACTTGCGTGAGATTGAACATTGGTGTCAATTAAATATTTGTAAACAAATTACTGTTTTTGGATTGCTACAATTTAGATTTATACATTCATGCATAATCTAACATATACTAGTTTGATGGATCTGAATTGTTTATGGAAACGTGTTGATTGAATTGATTATAGATTCAACAGATTTTACTTACTATTTCTTTACTAACGAATGGTGTAGCATTGAAGGCTTAATTATTAACTGTTACAATGGATAGTCTTTAGCAAATCAATCTATAATTGAGACGATATAGAGACAAGATAAATTATGCCTAGATCATCCAGAATTTATTTTGGGGTTTGCCTTGTCTTGTAGGTTTAGGGTATAAGTCTTGCGTTGAGTCAAAACCAAAAGAACAACGCTTTCATTTTGGTAATTTATAGTCATTAATCGCTTACCATTTTCCTTAATTTTTAATTAGAAAAAAATTTGTTTTTCTCAGACTTGAATATACATTAGATTGGTAGAGAATGTTCATAGTGAATTTGATCCTATTTACCACTAGCTATGCTATTTATGATTATTTTTGTAGTCATATTGATCGATTTAAGAAAATTTTGACGTAGTAGTTAAGTTTTACTATTGTTTCAAAAATTAGATTGAATCAATCAGTTAGATCGGATTGGTTGGATCATCAATCGAAAGTTAAAATGAAAATGGTTTAAGAAAAAGTTGTTTTGAGCTTTGAATTGGGTTTGCCTATAGTTGGACCATCAATTTGTTGCTGATTCATGGTCGAATACTATTTAAATCCGGTTCAATTTAGTTTTCAAAAAACTAAAAAATAACATTCATATACAATTATACATAAAACAGTAAGGTTTATGTTTTATCGAAAATGTTTAAGTCTTTAGAATCCGAATACAACATAACACCCAGAAAGGTTCTTCCAGAATCCACACTTCCTTTTCCCGCCACAATCAATTGGTCAAATTGTTCTATCTAACTATACTGCAAGGGTTGTTCCCAAATTTTGGATTTCTTATTGATTTTATATTATTGATTGAATTCATGGGGTATTAATTGTGAATTATTGATTGAATTTTGAAATATTGATCTTTTATTGATTCAATTCAGGTTATTGATTATGCATTATACATTATTGTGTAAAGAACATCTTCTTATTAGACCTAAAATTTTCAGGCTTTCACACAATATTGAAAACCCAGCCGGATCGATTGGTTAGCTGGCCGGACCGGCTTCAGACTGAACTGGACCTTCAAATGGTACGTGGTCCAGTTTTCCTAATTAAAACCGTGGGTTTTACCCTGGAAAGCACGGAAACGCACTGTGTTTCCGAAACCAAAACGGCTTGAAACTGGTACGAGCGTTTTGGGCCGTTTTGGTTATTTAGATGAAATATGAAAGGCTTTTCCTTTGAAGAAACGCGTTTCGTATACTTATAATAAGGGAATAGAGTTTGAGAGTTTCACAATTTACAGTAACCCAACCATCTCCTCTCCGCCTCCGACGTCTTGAAGTCTCGACGAACTCTGTCTTTGACTCATCAGTTCTTCAATGATCTGTTCGGCTTCATCAGTGCATCAACGGCGTGAAGTCCCCTCCTCTCCGTGTCTCGAAATCTCGGGGAGGTCTTGAGCAGCCGTCTTCATCTGTACATCTAATCTGGTACGCTATTTTTCATGTCCGATTGAGAACTCTTTATTTGATTTATAATCTGAGAATCTGAGTGCTGTAGAGAGACTGCAATACTGCACGCATATATTTTTTTGTACTTTATTCTACACATGTAGTAAAGTTTATAGCAGTCTTGTAACTCTTGTTCTGAGGTTCGCATGCATCTGAGTTCTGTAAAGTTAATATTTTGCTGCAATTTTGATTTTAGCATTTAGGTAATCAGAGTAACCATATGGTTGAAGCTTTAGACTTGAATAAATGGTATAAAAATATATAGTAACCTCTTTGGTATGAAAAGGCAAGTAGATTCCTGTGATTTTGTTACTAAATAAGTGATATGCATTTATCGTTTCCATTATATCATTTTCTTTATTATTTCCTTAGTTATTAAATTAAACGATTTCATGTATGTGTTGTTAACCCACGTGCATGGAGATGGAGTCGTGATAACAGGTAGTGCTTAGAAGCAGGAGTTAGTTGCAGTCTTTGTTTAGTATCTTGTTTGAATCAAATAATGAAAACGTGCTATTGGATCATGAAGAATTTCAAGGGAAATTAGTTAACCAGTAGGTTATTTATTTGTATTGTGTCCATGTAATTAGGATATGAAATTTATGAAATTAAGCTTCTGCTTTGGGAGGTTTGTTTACCCTCAAAGTAAACATTTGTCTATTTATTCTCTTTTCATCTATTGTCAAGATAGGTAGAAGAGCTAAAATGAAGGGAAGCAGAGAATTGAGAGCTTTGTGTGAGCAGAATATTCTGAACCCAGGTTCTTCAATACCTGTTCCGCGTTTAGCCCAGCGAAAACATAACAATAAGTTGTTTAAATTGTATGTGTTGTTACCTTTTAGGGATTTTGTCTCATTTGCTCTTAGTGTTTCATTGTCACCTGCTGGAACATTTGGGAGCAAAATTCTTTATGGCACTCGGAGTTGCTCATCTCTGAGTTTTCTAAAAACAATGGACATTATTTATATTAATATAAGTTTGTAAATACTTCTTGGAAGAAACGGAAAAACTGTGCAATTGTTGTAATTTTTTAAATAAAAAACAGATATTTATAAAAAGAAACCCTTATTTTTTTAATATTTATATGTTTCTCATATTTCTGCTTCCTATATTTTTGAGAAAAATGCGTTTTGGGGTTTCTGTTTCCCTATTTTGGTGTTTCTGTGTTTCCGATTCCATGCTACATGGGTTTTACCCAATCCATACAGATACAATCACCCCTTCGCTTTACTGCTTCCTTTATTTTCCTTTTCATTAACTATATACGAATACATTATACAAGTTTATATATACAAATTGATATAATAGTATATAATTGAGTAATTTACAAGTAAAAATAAATAAAAAATAAATTATCATATCACTCAATCGTAAGCTACTACTTTAGTTTGTATGTATTATTTTTATTTTTTATGAAATGTCAATAAACGAGACAAACACCCTATTGGATATATGATGACCATAATGTTGAACAATAGTTTTAACTTTTAGTAGACATTATAGAATAGAAGTTTAAGAGAACTTTAATGAGTAATACTATGTGTACAAATAAATTATATAAATTTATCTGATCGGGTGATATTAAAGTAATAAAAAATGTAAATATTACATCACTTAATCATAAATTATTATCTCAATTTGTATAGGTAAATTATATAATTTATTTATACATATATTTTCATTCAACTTTAATACAATATATTTTTTAATTATTATCATTACAAAGAAACTGTTTTGGATTTACAAATTTTCATTGGCCCAAACAATAGGGCTTAAGCTTCTTAGACTTCGACTCAATTATATGGGCAAACTAAAGCCCTTAAGCTTCTTAGAGTGCGTTTAGTTAAGAGTTTTTAAGATTACCTTGGTAATCTATCTTTTATTCTCTTGTTTGATTTGTCAGTAATAAAATATTACAGTAATATTTTATTACTAATGCTAACATGGCAGGTAATATAGGTGGTAATCTAATTACCACCTTTACCTAAGGTATTTAAAGATTACTGGGATAATCTTGAGTTTATTATAGAAAAATTATTATTTATTAATTTTTTGAGATAAAAATAAATTTATTTTTAATTAATATGACAAATAATATAAAAAATATTTAAAAATAATTATATTCAAGGGTATTTAAGTAAAATAATTTACTAGTAATCTTTTATTACCTTTAACCAAACACAATAATTATTTATACCTATCAAATTTTAGCAAACATAGTAATCATTTATATCCAGTAATCTTTTAAGTAATCTATCTTCAAGACAATTTTTCTATTTTAGTAATCAAATATTACTCAAACCAAACGCCCCATTAGGGATTAGCCTAATCACACAAAATTAGGCCCGAAAATTAAAGCCCTTGGCTTGTTTGGCTCTATAAGAATTCACAAAGTCTGCTCCAGCTCATTTCACTTGACCTAAACCCTCAATTTCTTTCAAACCTAAAGAAACAACGTTCCCGGGAGCCAAAAGCACTTAATACTGACAGATCTTTTACCCAATCCATACAGATACAAACACCCCTTCGCTTTACTGCTTCCCTTGTTTTCCTTTTCATTAACTAGGTTTCCTACGTAGCCCTCGTACAGTTGTTTGTGTTATTGTTGTGATTGTTGATAAAAGGTGTGCTTTATATTTGTTAAATAACCAAATGGGCTGTTTTGCTTTATGTAATTGTGTATTTGGTTCATTTACAATATATGTTTTTCTATGTAGAGTGCAACTGAGTTATATGTGAATTATATTGATCTGCATTAGCTTCTAAGCAAGTTGTTTTTAGTTAAAGAACTTGTCCGGTTTCATACTCTCCCAAATCGGACCAGCTTTAGGTAATGGTCTGAATAGAAATAGTTTCAGTGTCTCTTATGTCTCTCCCTTTTTTACACGATATTTTTTTTATAAGTTTATAATTGATAGACACATATTGAAGGGGCAACATTTACTGATATTTGAAAACGGAATTCAGAAACAATAATTTCTGTTTTTGTAAAGTAGATTATTGAGCAAGAAGCGGTGTTGAATAAGCCTAATGCATGCTGTGGAAATTTTAAAATTTTAAGGTGTTGTTTTATATTGGCTATGTGAACAAATTGTAGATGAAATTGGAAGCTTTTAGTGCAAATGTATCTTTGGTGTGATTATATGCCGGAGACGACAGAAAGAGAATATTTTCACTGCAGGATCAAATAAAGGGAAAAAAGTATGTGGGAAATGAAAAATATTACAGTTGTGTTTGTTTTTTCTCTTGGTTATATGAAATTAAGAAGGAGATCATTGAGTGTAAATTATATGTTATTTAATTTTATTTGTGAAGAACAAAAGTTATGTTGCATATGTCTGTGTTGAATTAAAATTGTGGTTGACTGTAGAGGGATTATCTTTTTATAATGTTTTTCAAGAAAAAAGGAAAACGTCAGTTTACTTCAATATGGTAGCTACTGTAATGTTTTCTGCATTTCCTTCAGTGTTGTCCTGTTTTATTTTTTTTGCTTTTACATTTATTTTAACTAATCTGCATGTTGATTTTGTCAGTAGAGACAGGATTTTCAGTTCTGTATGCAAACAATACTCTTGATGTTAGAAATACTCTGATGGATTCAGATGATGAGCTTTTTGCTGGTGAATCTGGACCTGCAGTAAAACATGGTAAGAATTCTTTAAAAATCTAACATAACAGGGAGAAGCACTGCCCTTGCATTCTTGCAATTCTTTGTGTATTAAGGATTATTGTCTGATATTCTATCATTTGACAGGTCGTGGCAGGTTTCAACCCAGAGCGAAACCAAGACCTAGGAAGGAAACAATTCTAGCTGTTGCTTCCTCGATACCGAGCAACACAGAGGAAAAGACGATTATAGAATCATCCCTTAGCTTGGACACAACACAGATTCTTCAGCCTGCTGATAATAGATGGACAAAACCATCTATCTCTAAAGTCAAAGAACCTTTGAAAAGTAATGATGACTCTTTATCACAAGATCCAATTATGGATGATAACTTGAAATCACAGGTAGTGAACCCATCATCTGAAGCTGTTGCGAGGAGAGATGATGTCTGTTCTGGAGATATTCTGCCTATGAAAGTTGAAACATTGGCAAAACAGGTAAACATAAGCAGTGTCTTTTTTTTCTAAATATTTTCATACGGTGACTAGTTGTTATTGGTTTAATTGCATCATCTCTTTCAATTCTCCCTGATGATGGAAATCAGGACATGATACAGACCTCCATCTACACAGACACTGAACACTTAGTTCAGCCAATTGATGTTACGAATAGGGATTACAGAATGACAGATCCTGTGGGTCTGTCATTGGCTGCTGTAGAAATTGGTGAGTCTGAAGAACAATTAAAAGAGAATGATGGCTTTGGAAATGCTATACATTCAGAGGTTACGGTTTCTGTTGGCTGTGGAGATCTGCACTCTTCATTTGAAAAACCAGCGGGAGGTAAAACGAAAGGAATTTTTACTTAACTGCTATTGTTGTTTCTTCACTATGTGCTGACAAGTTGTGTTCTTTTAGAGTGCAGACTTATTTGCAGGTTTCAAATGTGTCACTAATTATCTTAGCCCCTCTACAAATGAGATGGGTGAGTTGTGAAGAACCTTTTAACCTGTCTTAACTTTAAAATTGGAGTCTTTGTTCTTCTGTACTGAGCACTTCATGTATTTCAGAGAAGCCCGCTATTGGGGATTTGGAGAATGTAGATGGAGGCGAAAATGGTGGTATTCAGGGTAGAAGTTGTTTTAGTGCTTCAGAAGCAAGTGAATTTGATGCTTCCCAAGCTGAAAGTTGTGCTGATTTATTCATGGTCCAAGATCCCGTAACTTGCAGGGAGACTTGTATCTCTAAATGTGATGTAGTTGTCTCTGTTGAGGATGGAAGAATGGAAACAGAGGTGAAAATTAATTTTTGTGAGTATATCTTATTGTTTTTGCTAAAATGTTATTTGTATTGATTTGGTTCAAATATTGGTTAGGTTCAGCAATCCAGGGCGTCTTCTGACTTGGAAACTGATTTTATATCTGGGGCAACGGTTGCATCTGGTATTAGAGAATCATCTACTTTTATAATTCTAGCTTTTCTTATATTTTGGTGTTTTATTAAACTTATTTCGATATTAGGATGGCATGCTGGGAAATTCAAACCCAAGCCTAAGTTACGAGCTGGGAAGGAGAACTCTAATATCAGCATGACCAATGCTGATGCAGTTGAATCGGTTATGGAGCCACCGACTGTGCAGTATGTTTCATCTGAATCTCAGTACGTCTCAGAGGGCTCATTTTCTGTTTTTCCACCCGATCACATGTTTGATTACACATCCGTAGACTTGGGATATATCATTCCGCCTCAAGAGTCTATGGACTCTGAATTCCCAATGAATGAAGAACTGACAAATCTTGCTGAAACATACCATGCTGACAATACTACTTTGGGGGATGTACAAACAGAGGATGTTTGTGGAATGACTGAAAACCAGGTAATATTTTTATCTAAATTTGTATCTTTTAAGTTAGTTTCTTTGATAGATAAAATGCTTTGCCTAATTGTATTTACCCGGTTGAACACCTTTGTTCTTTATTTTGGCTTCTTAGAGTTCTGTTGGCAGGGAAAGAAAAGTTTCTACTGCATCAAATTTGTCTCAGAGGTCAAATGAATCTTCTTTGGTTGGTGAGGAGCATAAAGGTGGCAAATCATCAAAGAATCGCAAAAAGCGAGTAGCTACTCCCCAACTGGTTGATGAGCCTGATGATGAGACTCATGACGGCTTCACTGCTGATCCTCTAAGTAGCAATGTGGATGAAGATGTAGGTATTGGTGAACATAGAGTGGAAAGTAAAGCTCAGAAGAAAAGAGCACCAAGAAAGTCAAAGAAACCTGTGACTGAAAATGGAAAACCAGTTCGTAGGCGCAAGAAATCCAATGAAGCATCAGATCAGTCAACCAAAGAACCTCCCAAGAAGTTCTCTCATTCAACTCGCCGAAACAGAAGACGTGGTGATTGCAATTTCTGTCGATCATAGATTATGTCTTTAGGTGATTTAAATTTTTTTTTTTTTAATATTCTATTTTCTGTCCTGTAGTGAGTAAGGAATTGCTAGAGACCCCAGAGGATGAAATTGACCCTCGAAAGGTGCCTATGAAGGATCTAATTTTATTGGCAGAGTACAGGGCGCGGTTAGAGGTAGAGGTTATGATGTTCTGGTATTTTGTATTTTAGGTGTAGAAGTTACTGTATTCTGTTTTCACTGTTTGGCTTTCCCAAAGTTTGTCATATTATATTTACTTATTCATTTATTTCAATCAATTTCTTCTTTGCTGAATAGAATCTGGCCATTTGCAGAGTAAAGAGGCCAAAACATCGACAAGATCCTCGACCAATCAAAGGTACATGACTTTTTAACAAAAGTCATATCTACGTCAATAAGGTTTATAATGTAATTGGTTCTCATGTTAGGTTGGTCTTGCTTTATTCTATAATGTGTTTTATTTTTAGGTTGAGGATGAATGTACAAATATTTTTACTAATACCTTGGGCAACGTTGAAAATGTATGCTCACCACCCAAAAATAAAATAAAATACATTGAAAACGTATAGAAACAAGCTTTATGACAAGTATGTACTGTGAATGTTTGTCTTGCTGCTTTATTCTTTTGTTTTCATCTTCTTGACTTTCTTTGCTTTAATTAAATATTTGCTTGTCTTTTGTCGGTGTGTGTGTGTGTGTGTATGTGTCTGTACACATGAATGCATATACTTCTCGTTGTTTAGATGTGTAGCCTTTTAGATCCATGAGTCTATGTTTTAAACTGTATAGTTATTCTTAAGAAAAAAGATGAAAGAACGAATATATATATGTGTAGGGCTTTTGTATCAGTAGTAGGGTTGATGTGAAAGTTTTTTAAGTATAAACTCATCTTGTGCTTCAATGTAAAGGTGTTCACCTAGGGTGGGGGCTTAAAAAACCCAGCATGCTTGTTCAGAGGAAATTGGCCAAGCTTTTAATCACTGAGTATTCAACTTAGGATGTGATACCCCTAGGCGAATCCCACATCGACAAAGCACGGGAGAGATGCTGGGTCTGTGTGTGCTCTGTCTATGGATCCCACATTGGTTAGTGGTGGGAGAATTGAATTGGTTAAATAGCCTGTGAGCTCCTTAACTGTTAAGATGCGTTTTGGGTTGCAAAGCCCAGAAGCAAACCCATGATGGACTGTGTGTCCAAAGTGGACAATATCTTAACAGTGGGCCGGGCTATTGGACCTGGGGTGTTACATAGGATCCCCTAGAAAGTCCCTTTTTTATAGCCTTCCTACTTTAGAAGTTTGTAATGTTGCCTCATTTGGCTAGAAAGTTGATAGATGCCACTAAGAATCTATTACTTCCAGCTACAACTATCTGGACAGTTGCTGCTACAGATGTTATGGCATTTCTTTTGGGAAAATTCTGTTTAGGTCATGTCTGCTAGTTTTCAGTTTTAACTTAAATTATACTGTCCTTTGCAGTTGGTTGATTTATTTTTTCGGTTACAAATGTTTTCTGTTTAGTACTGAAAATCCTTGTGATGAGGATAATCATAGTGGAGAGGAGACCTTTGCTTCAGAACAAGGCATTGGCTATACTGGTAATCAAGCAACTCGTAGGGTTCAGTCAAGCCTTCACTTCAACTATCAGTCTTTCATGAAGAAAACACCAACAGTAAGATGGTCAAAACAAGACACAGAATTGTTTTACGAGGTACATTTAGCTATACTTTTGCATTGGGTTTATTCTATTACCATTGAAGGTTGTTAGGCACCCAGCACCAGCAAACCGAATTAATTGTAACAAGTTGTAAATTCAGAGATTGAGAATAAAAGAGGTTGAATATGAACCGAGTATGTGCCTCCCTCAGTTGATTTTGTGTTTGTGCTCTTTGTCCTGTATTTCTTTTGGTGCCCCGCATGAGTCCTAACAAAGGTTGACTTGCATGATAGATTTGTACTTCTATGTTCACCATATAAGCACTATGTCAGCTGAGTTTTCCCTGTTTTTAGTTTAGCATTGTTGCAGCTCCCAGTTTTTGGTAAGTAGAAAGAGATTTTAAGTGGTCTTGAATTAATATGCAATTCCTTTGGATGATAAATCAGCTACAGGTTCTTTGTTGACTGTCTTTTTTGATGATGTTTAAGAACTGCATATCATTTACTCAAGTTAATTAACCATCATGCTTTTATTTTATATTAGTTTTCTAAAATAGCAGTGGCATGCTTAATCATCATAAACTGCATTATGTGGATATTTGCTTCCTATTATCATCCAAGTATTGCCTGGGTTTTATATTTAGTGGTAGAATATTCCTGAAATCTTTATAATATATGGACTATAGGCTATTGGACAGTTTGGTACTGATCTTACAATGATACAACAACTTTTCCCTGGAAGAACACGTCAGCAAATCAAGTTAAAATATAAGAAGGAAGAGCGTAAACAACCATTGAAGCTTAATGAGGCTCTCACCAATCGTTCCAAAGGTAGAAAACTTTATTCATAATTGTGACAATTTGAGCCTTGAGCTAGTTGTTCTCATAAGTGCTAACCATATAGAATTTTGTTGCAGATCATTCCCATTTTGAAAAGTTGATTGAACAGCTTCGGGAAATTGCTGCACAGGCACGGCAGGACAGTAATGGAGAGGAGCCAATTGACATACCAGGCGAAGAAGAGGTGGAGGAATTGGCTACTGAAATTAATGTATATTTCATGCTCTCATTTGTGTTGACAGATAATGTGTGTGATAGAGAGAATTGAACTCCTTTGAAAAACCTAATCCAAAATTCACATGGGTTTTAATCATAACATGGGCCAAACCTAATGGTAGTAAAAATTTGCAAGCTGATTTCCATATTTTTGTATTAATGGAATTCATTTGTCTGTTGTTGCACGGGTAAATATGTGTTGGTACTCATGGATGTATTTCCATAAATATGTAGTCCAACTTTCATTACTCATTGAAGTCATTTTATCGTCGCCTGTAGATGGATGTGTGGTAGTGAATCGAAATATGAATTTATAGGAAATTTCAGTGTTTTAATAAAGGTTCTTGTGTGTTTGCAGGACGAAGCAGAAAAAGTGAAGCAGGATGAAGATGGGGAAGCAGATGTTGCAGCAGTCGGTAGTCCATTGAAGAGTGATGACGATGATGATATATTTAGTTCATATAACAATGTATTTTAGCAATTAAAGACTAACACAGATTACTGGATATTTATCTCATTTTCTGTTCTGGTAAACCATTCTATTCCTTTCTAAGTAATTATGTTTTCAGCTCACAGCCCGCCCAGATTCATAATTTCAGGTAAAGAAGTAGAAATTGTAGTGGACAGATTTACTGCATCTGTTTTATGATTAATTTTAGGACAGACAAACTAATCAGGTTTTTGACCCATTACTTAAAAATATTTGAGACATTTTGACAATGGCAAATGTGCCGACACTCATTATTCTTTTGCCATTCTTTTGCCAGCTCCCTCTTCCAAAAAAATTATGCCTTGATGTGTCTCTTAATCATAATAATTATAATAACAATTCAAGTGGGATTAGTCATTTTCAGTAGTTGTTCATGAAGACGCTATACAAGTGTATTATATATAAATAGGCTTATGATTTACAGGGTTTATATTAGATATTTTTTAAACTTGAATATCAGTATTTTTCAATAAAATTATGACCTATAATTGTGTATATACATAAAAGGTTTTATAAACGTGATAAAGATTCAAATTTAAGATTTTTCCTTTGATTTCAGTATGCACCTTAATTTAAAGTAATGCACATTTATTGCATTTAAATCAATTGAAGTAGTCAAAGATACCATTTCCTTCTCTTTTTGAAAGTCCCCCAATTCAATATAAATCAATTCCAAAATATATATTGAAAATTAATTTTGAAAATTATTTCTAAAAATAATACATAATTTTCTATAATTTGTAATGGAATTTTGTTTTGGTTAGAGATAATAAGTAATTAATTAAAATTATATAAAAACAGTAAAGGTTCCTTTAATTTATAAAATGAATAATCGACTGGCTTTCACCAGTTCATTGTGAACCCATATGGAAAAAAAAAAGATATTTTATATATTTGATTATATTTTGCTTTAGTGTGAGAATAAATGGATAATTGCATAATTACAAACAAACCTCGGCATTTTTACGTCTACCGTCAGCTGAGTACAACACCTCTGTGCACGTGGAAATCTTTGATCCCCGCTTCATCCTGCCCGCCCTTTCCTCCTATAACTACACTCTTCATTTTCTCCCTCTGCCTCTTCCTTTCCCTTCTTCTCCATTCGCCGTTGTTTTATCGGCGATAATTTAATTTAATTTAATTTATAAATATCAGCAAAATTATATTTTCTTTTGAGTGATACTATGTGTACCCACTTTAGATACATAAATATATACACACTCATATGTGTCATCATATGGTTGGTTATTGTTTTATTCTTAATTCAAAATCAACCAATCACATGATGACACATATAAATGTGTACACATTTATGTACTCAAAGTAGGTACACATAGTTTTATTGCTTTCTTTTTATTTTGTAAATATTTTCCCGTTACACTCAGGCGCGTTTATGACCGTTCGATCTTCCTCCTGATCCGGTTTGTAAATTTATTAGCAATTATTTAGGTGCATTATTATTGTTTTTATTTGTTTATTTTTAATTTTCAATTTTCGCAGTTTATCGAAATTTCAGTGGAGTTCGGAGTTTTTGCTTGAGTTGGACTAGAGTTAGGGCTTTGATATTTTGTTGTTCTGTGCATTGACGTGTTTAATTGATTTACTGATCTATTTTCAAATCGATCCATCCATCGATTGATTCGTTACTGTAGCGAATTTCAACGGAGCATCGGAGCCCGTGACGCGTTGTCAAGAAATGTCGGGTCCACTAGATCGGCTCGCCAGGCCTTGTGAGTATCAGCTCTTCAATTCACCACTTTCTTCGTGTAGATACCGATATTATTTCAATTTTTTGTTTAATTTTAGTTCTAGGATTTTACTGTTCATTGCTTTTCTAATCAGTAAAAATTGGTTTTTCTTCGACTTTTAGAGAAAAGAAGTGACTCGATGAAATTAAGATAGTAATAGAAGCTTTAGTTATTAAATTATGCTTTATCGTTCTAATTGATATATGTAATAAAGAAAAAATAGTTTTTAAATGAAGATTGTGTGATGCACAGATAATTTCGTACTTTCAGAGTGTTTGCAAATTCACGTGCTGTTGGTGTTACTTTTTTTTGGACATAATATAATTCAACCACAAAGAGGAAAGGGGGAGGTGATTGGTATTTCTATTGATGTTATTTTGTATCAATTGTTTAGGATTTACGGATAGAATGACTGAGTTTTGGGTTTTTTATTAGTTTGTTATAGTAATTGGTTACTTGGTTATGGCATACTTTGTATGATTACACAAATTTTATTATAAGAGTATTTTTGTAATTTTGCATGTGTGACGATTGTTGATTGAATGAAGTTGTGTACGTGAATGCATGCTTGATTAGACTAATTTAGTGGCGTTTTCCTTTAGTAGGAAGTACTTTTGGAGGGGATGTTACATAACCCATCAATTCTGAAATTGGTCTCCTCCTATATAACAATACATTCATTGTTTTTGTCATCCTTAGTGGCTCCAACACAATTTCAGCCATATTTGTAAACTTTCATACCATCTCTTGCATCCAGAAGCTCTAGCCAATTCTTATGCTTCCACCATGAGTGACTAATTGTAGCATCCCCCAATATGCAGAGACATATCGAGATCCATGACCACTGTTCTTCACAAAATATCTCAATTACTCGGATGAGATTGAACATTGGTGTCAATTAAATATTTGTAAACAAATTACTGTTTTTGGATTGCTACAATTTAGATTTATACATGCATAATCTAATATATACTAGTTTGATGGATTTGAATTGTTTATGGAAACGTGCTGATTGAATTGATTATAGATTCAATAGATTTTACTTACTATTTCTTTACCAACGAATGGTGTAGCGTTGAAGGCTTAATTATTAACTGTTGCAATGGATGTAATTCAATGCAATTGTGATGATTAACCAAAAATAGTCTTTAACAAATCAATCTATAATTAAGACGATATAGAGACAAGATAAATTATACATAGATCATCCAGAATTTATTTTAGGGTTTGCCTTGTCTTGTATGTTTAGGGTATAAGTCTTGCGATGAGTCAAAACCAAAAGAACAACACTTTCATTTTGGTAATTTATATTGTCTTTAATCTCTTACCATTTTCCTTAGTTTATAATTAGAAAAACAAATTATAAAATTTCTTTTTATCAAACTCGAATATACATTAGGTTGATAGAGAATGTTCACAGTGAATTTGATCCTATTTACCACTAACTATGCTATTTAGGATTATTTTTGTAGTCATATTGATTGATTTAAGAAAATTTTAACGTAACAGTTAGGTATAATGTGCTACTGGATCATGAAGAATTTCAAGGGAAATTAGTTAACCAGTAGGAAATTAGTTAACGTAACAAAATTTTAACGTGCTACTGGATCATGAAGAATTTGAAGGGAAATTAGTTAACCAGTAGGTTATTTATTTGTATTGTATCCATGTAATTAGGATATGAAATTTATGAAATTAAGCTTTGGCTATGGGAGGTTTGTTTACCCTCAAAGTAAACATTTTTCTATTTATTCTCTTTTCATCTATTGTCAAGATAGGTAGAAGAGCTAAAATGAAGGGAAGCAGAGAATTGAGAGCTTTGTGTGAGCAGAATATTCTGAACCCAGGTTCTTCAATACCTGTTACGTGTTTAGCCCAGCGAAAACATAACAATAAGTTGTTTAAATTTTATGTGTTGTTACCTTTTAGGCATTTTGTCTTGCTGAAGTAGTTGTCTGATTTGCTCTTAGTGTTTCATTGTCACCTGCTGGAACATTTGGGAGCAAAATTCTTTATTGCACTTGGAGTTGCTCATCTCTGGGTTTTCTAAAAACAATGGACATTATTTATATTAATATAAATTTGTAAATACTTCTTGGAAGAAGCGGAAAAACTGTGCAATTGTTGTATTTTTTAAATAAAAAACTGATATTTATAAAAAGAAACCCTTATATTTTTAATATTTATATGTTTCCCCACATTTCTGCTTCCTATATTTTTGAGAAAATGCGTTTTGGGGTTTCCGTTTCCCTATTTTGGTGTTTCTGTGTTTCCGATTCCATGCTACATGGGTTTTACCCAATCCATACAGATACAAACACCCCTTCGCTTTACTGCTTCCCTTGTTTTCCTTTTCATTAACTAGGTTTCCTACATAGCCCTCATACAGTTGTTTGTGTTATTGTTGTGATTGTTGATTAAAGGGGTGCTTTATATTTGTTAAATAACCAAATGGGCTGTTTTGCTTTATGTAATTGTGTATTTGGTTCATTTACAATATATGTTTTTCTATGTAGAGTGCAATTGAGTTATATGTGCATTATATTGATCTGCATTAGCTTCTAAGCAAGTTGTTTTTAGTCAAAGAACTTGTCCGGTTTCATACTCTCCCAAATCGGACCAGCTTTAGGTAATGGTCTGAATAGAAATAGTTTCAGTGTCTCTTATGTCTCTCCCTTTTTACATGATTTTTTTTTTTATAAGTTTATAATTGATAGGCACATATTGAAGGGGCAACATTTACTGATATTTGAAAACGGAATTCAGAAACAATAATTTCTGTTTTTGTAAAGTAGATTATTGAGCAAGAAGTTGTGTTAAATAAACCTAATGCATGCTGTGGAAATTTTAAAATTTTAAGGTGTTGTTTTATATTGGCTATGTGAACAAATTGTAGATGAAATTGGAAGCTTTTAGTGCAAATGTATCTTTGGTGTGATTATATGCCGGAGACGTTGAGACAGAAAGAGAATGTTTGCACTGCAGGATCAAATAAAGGGAAAAAAGTATGTGGGAAATGAAAAATATTACAGTTGTGTTTGTTTTTTCTCTTGGTTATATGAAATTAAGAAGGAGATCATTGAGTGTAAATTATATGTTTTTTTAATTTTATTTGTGAAGAACAAAAGTTATGTTGCATATGTCTGTGTTGAATTAAAATTGTAGTTGAGTGTAGAGGGATTATCTTATGTTTTTCAAGAAAAAAGGAAAACGTCAGTTTACTTCAATATGGTAGCTACTGTAATGTTTTCTGCATTTGCTTCAGTGTTGTCCTGTTTTATTTTTTTTGCTTTTACATTTATTTTAACTAATCTGCATGTTGATTTTGTCAGTAGAGACAGGATTTTCAGTTCTGTATGCAAACAATACTCTTGATGTTAGAAATACTCTGATGGATTCAGATGATGAGCTTTTTGCTGGTGAATCTGGACCTGCAGTAAAACATGGTAAGAATTCTTTAAAAATCTAACATAACAGGGAGAAGCACTACCCTTGCATTCTTGCAATTCTTTGTGTATTAAGGATTATTGTCTGATATTCTATCATTTGACAGGTCGTGGCAGGTTTCAACCCAGAGCGAAACCAAGACCTAGTAAGGGAACAATTCTAGCTGTTGCTTCCTCGATACCGAGCAATACAGAGGAAAAGACGATTATAGAAGCATCCCTTAGCTTGGACACAACACAGATTCTTCAGCCTGCTGATAATAGATGGACAAAACCATCTATCTCTAAAGTCAAAGAACCTTTGAAAAGTAATGGTGACTCTTTATCACAAGATCCAATTATGGATGATAACTTGAAATCACAGGTTGTGAACCCATCATCTGAAGCTGTTGCGAGGAGAGATGATGTCTGTTCTGGAGATGTTCTGCCTATGAAAGTTGAAACATTGGCAAAACAGGTAAACATAAGCAGTGTCTTTTTTTTCTAAATATTTTCATACGATGACTAGTTGTTATTGGTTTAATTGCATCATCTCTTTCAATTCTCCCTGATGATGGAAATCAGGACATGATACAGACCTCCATCTACACAGACACTGAACACTTAGTTCAGCCAATTGATGTTACGAATAGGGATTACAGAATGACAGATCCTGTGGGTCTGTCATTGGCTGCTGTAGAAATTGGTGGGTCTGAAGAACAATTAAAAGGGAATGATGGCTTTGGAAATGCTATACATTCAGAGGTTACGGTTTCTGTTGGCTGTGGAGATCTGCACTCTTCATTTGAAAAACCAGCGGGAGGTAAAACGAAAGGAATTTTTACTTACCTGCTATTGTTGTTTCTTCACTATGTGCTGACAAGTTGTGTTCTTTTAGAGTGCAGACTTGTTTGTTGGTTTCAAATGTGTCACTAATTATCTTAGCCCCTCTACAAATGAGATGGGTGAGTTGTGAAGAACCTTTTAACCTGTCTTAACTTTAAATTTGGAGTCTTTGTTCTTCTGTACTGAGCACTTCATGTATTTCAGAGAAGCCCGCTATTGGGGATTTGGAGAATGTAGATGGAGGCGAAAATGGTGGTATTCAGGGTAGAAGTTGTTTTAGTGCTTCAGAAGCAAGTGAATTTGATGCTTCCCAAGCTGAAATTTGTGCTGATTTATTCATGGTCCAAGATCCAGTAACTTGCAGGGAGACTTGTATCTCTAAATGTGACGTAGTTGTCTCTGTTGAGGATGGAAGAATGGAAACAGAGGTGAAAATTAATTTTTGTGAGTACATCTTATTGTTTTTGCTAAAATGTTATTTGTATTGATTTGGTTCAAATATTGATTAGGTTCAGCAATCCAGGGCGTCTTCTGACTTGGAAACTGATTTTATATCTGGGGCAACGGTTGCATCTGGTATTAGAGAATCATCTACTTTTATAATTCTAGCTTTCCTTATATTTTGGTGTTTTATTAAACTTATTTCGATATTAGGATGGCATGCTGGGAAATTCAAACCCAAGCCTAAGTTACGAGCTGGGAAGGAGAACTCTAATATCAGCATGACCAATGCTGATGCAGTTGATTCAGTTATGCAGCCACCGACTGTGCAGTATGTTTCATCTGAATCTCAATACGTCTCAGAGGGCTCATTTTCTGTTTTTCCACCCGATCACATGTTTGATTACACATCCGTAGACTTGGGATATATCATTCCGCCTCAAGAGTCTATGGACTCTGAATTCCCAATGAATGAAGAACTGACAAATCTTGCTGAAACATACCATGCTGACAATACTACTTTGGGGGATGTACAAACAGAGGATGTTTGTGGAATGACTGAAAACCAGGTAATATTTTTATCTAAATTTGTATCTTTTAAGTTAGTTTCTTTGATAGATAAAATGCTTTGCCTAATTGTATTTACCCGGTTGAACAGTGTTCTTTATTTTGGCTTTCTTAGAGTTCTGTTGGCAGGGAAAGAAAAGTTTCTACTGCATCAAATTTGTCTCAGAGGTCAAATGAATCTTCTTTGGTTGGTGGGGAGTATAAAGGTGGCAAATCATCAAAGAATCGCAAAAAGCGAGTAGCTACTCCCCAACTGGTTGATGAGCCTGATGACGAGACTCATGACGGCTTCACTGCTGATCCTCTAAGTAGCAATGTGGATGAAGATGTAGGTATTGGTGAACATAGAGTGGAAAGTAAAGCTCAGAAGAAAAGAGCACCAAGAAAGTCAAAGAAACCTGTGACTGAAAATGGAAAACCAGTTCGTAGGGGCAAGAAATCCAATGAAGCATCAGATCAGTCAACCAAAGAACCTCCCAAGAAGTTCTCTCATTCAACTCGCCGAAACAGAAGACGTGGTGATTGCAATTTCTGTCGATCATAGATTATGTCTTTAGGTGATTTAAATTTTTTTTTTTTTTTAATATTCTATTTTCTGTCCTGTAGTGAGTAAGGAATTGCTAGAGACCCCAGAGGATGAAATTGACCCTCGAAAGGTGCCTATGAAGGATCTAATTTTATTGGCAGAGTACAGGGAGCGGTTAGCGGTAGAGGTTATGATGTTCTGGTATTTTGTATTTTAGGTGTAGAAGTTACTGTATTCTGTTTTCACTGTTTGGCTTTCCCAAAGTTTGTCATATTATATTTACTTATTCATTTATTTCAATCAATTTCTTCTTTGCTGAATAGAATGTGGCCATTTGCAGAGTAAAGAGGCCAAAACATCGACAAGATCCTCGACCAATCAAAGGTACATGACTTTTTAACAAAAGTCATATCTACGTCAATAAGGTTTATAATGTAATTGGTTCTCATGTTAGGTTGGTCTTGCTTTATTCTATAATGTGTTTTATTTTTAGGTTGAGGATGAATGTACAAATTTTTTTACTAATACCTTGGGCAACATTGAAAATGTATGCTCACCACCCAAAAAAAAAAAAATACATTGAAAATGTATAGAAACAAGCTTTACGACAAGTATGTAGGGCTGGACGCGAGCCGAGCCAGCTCGATCGAGCTCGAGCTGGCTCGGATTGGCTCGGTAGATTTTTTTTTAAAATTTTTTATACAAAACGACGTCGTTTTGATCCATATATATTAAAAACGATGTCGTTTTGATATGAAAAACGAGCCGAGCTGAGCCGAAAACGAGCCGAACTCGAGCTGAGCCGAGTTGAGCTCGAGTCGAGCTCGAGCCGAACTCGAGCCGCCCATAAATAAACCGAGCTGAGCCCGAGCTGAGCTCGAATCCAGCCCTACAAATATGTACTGTGAATGCTTGTCTTGCTGCTTTATTCTTTTGTTTTCATCTTCTTGACTTTCTTTGCTTTAATTAAATATTTGCTTGTCTTCTGTCGGTGTGTGTGTGTGTATGTGTCTGTACACATGAATGCATATACTTCTTGTTGTTTAGATGTGTAGCCTTTTAGATCCATGAGTCTATGTTTTAAATTGTGTAGTTATTCTTAAGAAAAAAGATGAAAGAACGAATATATATATATATGTAGGGCTTTTGTATCAGTAGTGGGGTTGATGTGAAAGTTTTTTAAGTATAAGCTCATCTTGTGCTTCAATGTAAAGGTGTTCACCTAGGGTGGGGGCTTAAAAAACCCAGCATGCTTGTTCAGAGGAAATTGGCCGAGCTTTTAATCACTGAGTATTCAACTTAGAATCCCCTAGAAAGTCCCCTTTTTTTAAAGCCTTCCTACTTTAGAAGTTTATAATGTTGCCTCATTTGGCTAGAAAGTTGATAGATGCCACTGAGAATCTATCACTTTCAGCTACAACTATCTGGACAGTTGCTGCTACAGATGTTAAGGCATTTCTTTTGGGAAAATTCTGTTTAGGTCATGTCTGCTAGTTTTCAGTTTTAACTTAAATTATACTGTCCTTTGCAGTTGGTTGATTTATTTTTTTGGTTACAAATGTTTTCTGTTTAGTACTGAAAATCCTTGTGATGAGGATACTCATAGTGGAGAGGAGACCTTTGCTTCAGAACAAGGCATTGGCTATACTGGTAATCAAGCAACTCGTAGGGTTCAGTCAAGCCTTCACTTCAACTATCAGTCTTTCATGAAGAAAACACCGACAGTAAGATGGCCAAAACAAGACACAGAATTGTTTTACGAGGTACATTTAGCTATACTTTTGCATTGGTTTTCTTCTATTACCATTGAAGGTTGTTAGGCACCCAGCACCAGCAAACCGAATTAATTGTAACAAGTTGTAAATTCAGAGATTGAGAATAAAAGAGGTTGAATATGAACTGAGTATGTGCCTACCTCAGTTGATTTTGTGTTTGTGCTCTTTGTCCTGTATTTCTTTTGGTGCCCCGCATGAGTCCTAACAAAGGTTGACTTGCATGCTAGATTTGTACTTCTATGTTCACCATATAAGCACTATGTCAGCTGAGTTTTCCCTGTTTTTAGTTTAGCATTGTTGCAGCTCCCAGTTTTTGGTAAGTAGAAAGAGATTTTAAGTGGTCTTGAATTAATATGCAATTTCTTTGGATGATTAATCAGCTACAGGTTCTTTGTTGACTGTCTTTTTTGATGATGTTTAAGAACTGCATATCATTTACTCAAGTTAATTCACCATCATGCTTTTATTTTATATTAGGTTTCTAAAATAGCAGTGGCATGCTTAATCATCAGAAACTGCATTATGTGGATATTTGCTTTCTATTATCATCCAAGTATTGCCTGGGTTTTATATTTAGTGGTAGAATATTCCTGAAATCTTTATAATATATGGACTATAGGCTATTGGACAGTTTGGTACTGATCTTACAATGATACAACAACTTTTCCCTGGAAGAACACGTCAGCAAATCAAGTTAAAATTTAAGAAGGAAGAGCGTAAACAACCGTTGAAGCTTAATGAGGCTCTCACCAATCGTTCCAAAGGTAGAAAACTTTATTCATAATTGTGACAATTTGAGCCTTGAGCTAGTTGTTCTCATAAGTGCTAACCATATAGAATTTTGTTGCAGATCATTCCCATTTTGAAAAGTTGATTGAACAGCTTCGGGAAATTGCTGCACAGGCACGGCAGGACAGTAATGGAGAGGAGCCAATTGACATACCAGGCGAAGAAGAGGTGGAGGAATTGGCTACTGAAATTAATGTATATTTCATGCTCTCATTTGTGTTGACAGATAATGTGTGTGATAGAGAGAATTGAACTCCTTTGAAAAACCTAATCCAAAATTCACATGGGTTTTAATCATAACATGGGCCAAACCTAATGGTAGTAAAAATTTGCAAGCTGATTTCCATATTTTTGTATTAATGGAATTCATTTGTCTGTTGTTGCACGGGTAAATATGTGTTGGTACTCATGGATGTATTTCCATAAATATGTAGTCTAACTTTCGTTACTCACTGAAGTCATTTTATGGCCTGTAGATGGATGTGTGGTAGTGAATCGAAATATGAATTTATAGGAAATTTCAGTGTTTTAATGAAGGTTCTTGTGTGTTTGCAGGACGAAGCAGAAAAAGTGAAGCAGGATGAAGATGGGGAAGCAGATGTTGCAGCAGTCGGTAGTCCATTGAAGAGTGATGACGAAGATGATATATTTAGTTCATATAACAGTGTATTTTAGCCATTAAAGACTAACGCAGATTACTGGATATTTATCTCATTTTCTTTTCTGGTAAACCATTCTATTCCTTTCCAAGTAATTATGCTTTCAGCTCACCGCCCAGATTCATAATTTCAGGTAAAGAAGTAGAAATTGTAGTGGACAGATTTAGTGCATCTGTTTATGATTAATTTTAGGACAGACTAATCAGGTTTTTGACCGATTGCTTAAAAAAATATTTGGGACATTTTGACAATGGCAAATGCGTGTTTTTGTTGTGCTGACACTCATTATTCTTTTGCCAGCTCCCTCTTCCCAAAAAAACTATGCCTTGATGTGTCTCTTAATCATAATAATTATTATAATAATAACAATGCAAGTGCGATTAGTCATTTTCAGTAATTGTTCATGAAGACGTTATACAAGTGTATTATATATAAATAGGCTTATGATTTGCATGGTTTATATTAGATATTTTCCCTTTGAATTCAATATGCACCATAAATTAAAGTTTTGCACATTTATTGCATTTAAATTAAAAGAAAAAGTCAAAGATGCCATTTCCTCTTCTTTTTCAAAGTCCCCCAATTCAATATAAATCAATTCCAAAATATATATTGAAAATTATTTCTAAAAATAATACATAATTTTCTATAATTTGTGACGGAATTTTGTTTTAGTTAGAGATATTAAGTATTTAATTACAATTATATAAAAACAGTAAAGGTTCCTTTAATTTATAAAATGAATAAACGACTGCCGTCACGCGTGGTTCGACCAATTCATTGCGAACCCATATGGAAAAAAAAATATTTTATATATTTAATTATATTTTGCTTTAGTGTGAGAATAAACGGATCATTGCATAATTACAAACAAACCTCGGCATTTTTACATCTACCGTCAGCTGATTCCTCATTCAGTACAACACCCCTCTGCTTAACCGCCACGTGGAAATCTTTGATTCCCGCTTCATCCTGCCCGCCCTTTCCTCCTATAACTACACTCTTCATCTTCTCCCTCTGCCTCTTCCTTTCGCTTCTTCTCCATTCGCCGTCGGTTTATCGGCGATAATTTAATTTAATTTATAAATATCAGCAAAATTATATTTTCCTTTTATTTTGTAAATATTTTCCCGTTACACTCAGGCGCATTCATGACCGTTCGATCTTCCTCCTGATCCGGGTTGTAAATTTATCAGCAATTATTTAGGTGCATTATTATTATTTTTATTTGTTTATTTTTAATTTTCAATTTTCGCAGTTTCTATTTATCGAAATTTCAGTGGAGTTCGGAGTTTTTGCTTGAGTTGGACTAGAGTTAGGGCTTTGATATTTTGTTGTTCTGTGCATTGACGTGTTTAATTGGTTGACTGATCTATTTTCAAATCGATCCATCCATCGATTGATTCGTTACTGTAGCGAATTTCAACGGAGCATCGGAGCCCGTGACGCGTTGTCAAGAAATGTCGGGTCCACTAGATCGGTTCGCCAGGCCTTGTGAGTGTCAGCTCTTCAATTCACCACTTTCTTCGTGTAGATATCGATATTATTTCAATTTTTTGTTTAATTTTGGTTCTAGGGTTTTACTGTTCATTGCTTTTCTAATCAATAAAAATTGGTTTTTCTTCGACTTTTAGAGAAGAGAAGTGACTCGATGGAATTACGATAGTAATAGAAGCTTTAGTTATTAAATTATGCTTTATCGTTCTAATTGATATATGTAATAAAGAAAAAATAGTTTTTAAATGAAGATTGTGTGATGCACAGATAATTTCGTACTTTCAGAGTGTTTGCAAATTCACGTGCTGTTGGTGTTACTTTTTTTTGGACATAATATAATTCAACTACAAAGAGGAAAGGGGGAGGTGATTGGTATTTCTATTGATGTTATTTTGTATCAATTGTTTAGGATTTACGGATAGAATGACTGAAGTTTTGGGTTTTTTATTAGTTTGTTATAGTAATTGGTTACTTGGTTAATGGGTCAGCTATATGCATAAATTTTTTCGAAAAGATAAATCATGTCAATTTTGATCCATTTTTAGAAGTTGTGACCTTTTATCATTGTTTCTAAAACAAATTAAAGTTGGTAATTTTCTTTCATTTGAGCTGTGGTATAAAAACATTCTTTTTATCAATTTTGATTCATTTTTAAGACTACCCCTTCTAGTCTGAATCTGTCTGATTATATATTGATGTTTGATCTGTGGCAGGCTTTGAGGGGTTTTCAGGTAGTGATGAGAGGAGGGAAAGAAAATCGGATTTTGAAAACTCTGAGGATGAAAGGCGCTCAAGGATTGGATCTTTGAAGAAGAAAGCCTTAAATGCTTCCTCTAAATTCAGGCATTCTCTGAAGAAAAAGAGCGGTAGAAGGAAAAGTGATGTGCGCGTTAGCTCTGTTTCAATTGAGGATGTGCGTGATGTTGAGGAGCTACAGGCTGTTGATGCATTTCGGCAATCTCTAATTATGGATGAGATGCTTCCTGAAAGACATGATGACTATCACATGATGTTAAGGTGCTGATGCGTAACGTTTGTGCATGCAAGTATATTTGATTTCATTGTGTAACCTCTTTGCATTATTCTAAGCTCTTGGATAATTAACAGTTTATGTTAGCATGCTTTATTCTTGCTCAGTTACAATTAAATATATGTTAACTTCATCTTTGTTCATATGATGGAATGATCAAGCTAAATTCACAAACATTATAACTAGGACACAAAGGACCGCTGATCTAATAATTATGTTCTTGTTATATGCTCCGCTACCCTTTATTATCTTTTTTGCCTTGGATGTTTTATTTTTTAGATTCTATAACACAGCGGATTTTGTTTTTCATATCATCACTGGTTTCCTGGATTTAATTGGAGTCCATAGTTTGATAACTTGTTTAATGAAGTTTACCCTTGTTAAATTTGTTTAACCTTTCATTGGTTATAGGTTCTTAAAAGCAAGGAAGTTTGATATCGAGAAAGCAAAACACATGTGGGCTGATTTGCTTCAATGGAGAAAGGATTTTGGTGCTGACACTATTCTGGAGGTAAACACAATTGATAGTATGCCTGAAACAAAAGTGCCGAATTACCTTTTTTCTAAAAATTTTCACTGTTGTACTGTCAGGATTTTGAATTTAAAGAATTAAATGAAGTTTTGAAGTATTACCCTCATGGATATCATGGGGTGGATAAGGAGGGAAGGCCTGTTTACATTGAAAGACTGGGGAAAGTTGATCCTAACAAACTTATGCAAGTTACTACTATGGATCGGTATGTCAAGTATCATGTTCAAGAGTTTGAAAAATCCTTTGCGGTAAAGTTTCCAGCTTGTACCATTGCTGCAAAGAGGCATATCGATTCAAGTACAACAATTTTAGATGTTCAAGGAGTGGTATGTATATCTAATCAGCTGATTCTTGTATTTTGTGATATAATAAGGTGCAATAAAATAATATACACATTTTTGAATTGAGCGTTTTTGGTTTTCATTTATCTAGGGATTAAAGAATTTCACCAAGTCAGCACGGGATCTCATAATGCGGCTTCAAAAAATTGATAGTGATAATTATCCTGAGGTATACAGTCTTAATTTTCTTAGCCATTGTAACTTGTGTTTTAGGGATTGAAGTTTATTTTTATGCTAATCTTTAAATTTTTTTCTTCTCTATCAATTTGATGCAGACTCTTTGCCAAATGTTTATCATCAATGCGGGCCCTGGATTTAGGCTGCTATGGAATACAGTGAAATCTTTTCTAGATCCAAAAACAACTTCCAAGATTCATGTATGTTATGATGCTTTTCTTCTCTATATTATAAGACTATCTGTAACTTTTGTCTGTTAGTATCAGATGTTTTATCTTCTAAACTTCCTATATTTATACTTCTCTTATTTGTTCTGGCTAATGTAGGTTCTTGGAAACAAGTACCAGAGCAAATTGCTTGAGATAATTGATGCCAGGTAAATAAAAATATAATACATGTTTAGGGTCTCTTCCTAAACTGATTAATTCGTTTATTCATGTTTGATGGAATTGTCTTTGTTATTTGTACAGTGAATTGCCAGAATTTCTGGGCGGTACCTGTACTTGTGCTGATCAGGGTGGTTGCCTTCGATCTGATAAGGGACCATGGAAAAACCCAGAAATATTGAAGGTAATTTGTGGACCTTATTATTTCACATGTGTTTTAATGCTGTTAAATATTTTGTGATTTTTATCACCAATAGTTTTGTTGTAAGAATGTTCTTTGTGTGTGCATTTGTTATAGATGGTCCTTAATGGAGAAGCATGTCGTGGCAGGCAAGTTGTGAAAATTTTAAACAGCGAAGGGAAAGTTATTGCTTATGCTAAGCCTAATTACCCAATGGTATAACCAATTTTTAGTTACTATCTGTCTCTAGGGCTTGGGCATAATTACTTCTGTTCCTAGTTAGATTATAACATCAATTCTTTATGTACTATTTTGAAGCAGTTGAAGGGTAGTGATACGTCCACTGCTGAGTCAGGATCTGAGGCAGAAGACATAGCTTCCCCTAAGGCAATAAGGAGTTATTCACATCTTAGATTGACTCCCGTTCGTGAAGAAGTAGGTTTTTGAACTTATCTTGTGTAATTATTGTTTCTATTTCTAATTTATTTTATTTAAAATTGAGATTTTTCTCACAAGTAGAATTATCTTTTGATGTATTTTAATTGAGATTAGCTGAGACTCTTTTTTGAATATTTTTATATCATGTCTTGGTGAAACGACAATGCATATTATGTGAGAATAATTTTTCTAGTGATATCAAATAGTATGTAAGATTACTTAAAGTTAAGGATAGTACAAGGAAATTATTAAGTTCTATCCAAGTATTAAATGTTGTTTGCAGAAATGGATTTTCTAATTCTGTTATCTCTTGTGGAATTGCAGGCTAAGGTCGCTGGGAAACCAGGTTATGTTGGTAGCTTTGCTGGGTATGATGAATATGTTCCAATGGTTGACAAAGCTGTTGATGCTGTTTGGAAGAAGCAAGCATCTCTGCAGATGCCCTCTGCTTCCAAAGGTAGCAACTCTGCATCTGTCTGTAGTCTCTTCTCACTTTTGTGCTTAAAATGCAAAATTGTTTTATGTTAGGGTCTGACATAAGTACAACAGGCTCAGTTACCCATATTATGCTGTTCTCAAACCAAGTCCTCCTCCATCTCTTGTTCCCCACCCTTCTCTTTGGGTCTTGCATGACTACAGTGTGTATGGTTACCCTTGCTAATAACTTAAAACCATTATATGGGGCATGACTTGCTTCCATTACATATCTATTATCATCAGATTTCCTACGATAGAACAAACCTGTCTATCATAAAAATTGAAAGCCTTATATGGTGGATTTAACATTTAATGATAAACTTACCCTATTGTGTTTGCAGTCATCTATATTATTATAAACATTGTTTAATATGGTTCTTGACATTATATACTCAAGAACATGTAATTTAAATTTTGATGCAGGAACTCTTTCACAACCTGTCACTTCAAAGGCACCCGAAGGAATCCGTGCTCGGTTTATGGTTGCATTCATGGCATTCTTCATGACACTCTTAACTCTCTTCCGTTCAGTTGCTTCCCGTGTAACGAAAAGACTTCCTGATGCAACATCTGATCATGGTTTTAATATTCCCAAACCTGCTGTTGAGACTCAAAAGGAGGAGTTTCGGCCACCATCACCAGGTCCATCTTTTACTGAAGCAGATCTCATTTCCTCTGTAATGAAAAGATTGGGTGAGCTTGAAGAGAAAGTTGAAACCCTTCAATCGAAACCATCTGAGATGCCTTATGAGAAAGAGGAATTGCTGAATGCTGCAGTTTGTCGTGTAGATGCTCTTGAAGCAGAGCTGATTGCTACCAAGAAGGTACGAGTGCAGTGGATTATTTACAAGTTGCACCTATAAATCTCTCTTAGACATCATTATTGGTTTTATTGTCTTTAATGGCTAATGTCTTTCAGCCCGGTTCAATTTGACCAGAAAAGAAAAGGGAATAACTTTTTGAAAATATGGAAAAAGGATAATTAGCCTGGTGACAGCAGCCGAGCCTGACAGGGGAATAGAACAACTTTCTTGGAACCAGATTCTTGTAGACAGCTAGCCTTTCAACCTTGGAGTCGTGCTGCTTCTGCCTTGCACATCTAATCATCCTGATTCTTTTGTTAGTTGTATTATGTGTCACTTCGATATTTAATTGAGGGTTTTTTGTGTGTTTTTATTCACGGTCTTTTGTTCCATTAATCTCTTTTGACCACAATCAATTCATAGGCTATCATTTTGATTCTGTGATTAATTTATTTTATGCAGGCGCTTCATGAAGCTTTGATGAGACAAGAAGAATTGCTTGCATACATAGACAGGCAAGAAGATGCGAAGCTCAGGGTAGGTTGATTGATATTATAATTATTAGGACAAAATTAGTTTTTTTTGGGTTTAATTGATAATTTGTGTTTTTGATTTTTGCCATTGATCTATATTAGAAAAAGAAGTTTTGCCTGTGATGTGGTTTGTCAATGGGAGGAGGAATACATCAACTGCCTGGCTGTTTCTCAATCACAACAAGTACATACTAGCAGTTAATGTTGAACCGACCATGTTGATCATCCGAGCGTATACTACTGCAACAACTTAATTACATATAAACTCAAGCCCCAATGCCCATCCTGCTGTAAGCGAGGCAAATTTATGAAAACTTATGCAGAATGATGTTTCAAACTATGGTTTGTTTTGTTTATTCCTTTTTGACATATTGTGATACTTGGAATGAGCACGCTTAATTTAACGAGATTTATCTATAATATATTCAGTTGCTGTCTTTCTGCAACAGAAATCCATGTTATAGGGATAACATAATATTGCCCAGATTCAAGTAGGTGGTAATATAATCTTATTATAGTTTAGAAATGATACTTATTAGTTATACAAACTTTATTATGTATGTACAACGTTAGAATATATGTATCATCTGACTCGGATCTTAATACTTGTGAAATGGTTCTCTCCTTCGTTGATTGTTAGTACATACATTCACATGGTAGGCAAGGGACCTTAATTTTCAACATATACGGAAATACAAAATGTTTACGAGTAGGGCTTTTGAACTGAATGACAAACAAAACAAACATGCTCAGACACACAGAATTTGGATAGTATACTCGTGGGGGCTGAAATTCACCATTATCGCCAACATTAACTTGAGCTAATCTTCAGAAAAATCACAGCTTTCAGCAAAACCCCTTCACCAACGAAATAGACCCTGCATTTAAAATCCGAAGAAACTTTGAAAACTCTTTGTAAGTTTCTCATTTATGCTTAGTCTCAGTTAAAATAGCAGTGAAGATATACCATCCTCTTCTTCTTCTTCTTTTTCTTTTCAAGGCTTGCCATGAGCTCTTGTTGTCGAACAAGGGAATCCTCCAGCGCCTGCACGAGAAAACGATCGAATACGCTAGTAAGGATCACCTATTATGTACTAAAATGAGAAATTTGCTTTATACCTTCTTGGTGGCTGCCAGCTCTTGCTCCAGGGTGTTTACGCGGTTTACTGCAGCATTCAACAGCTCTTCTTTCTCTTGTGGCATGGTGGCAGGCTTCTTGGTGAGAATGTTCATCCTTTCCTCTAGTTCAGCCATGCGGTTTATCATTGACATGTATTCTGTACCTGAAATGGAGGGTGGTGGCAACTTCTGGACATGATGGCCTTTAATCATAGTATCACTGTACAAGCTTGCGCTGCCATAGAGGGCTGCTTCAGTGATTTTCCTTGGCATGTTTCGTGTCATGCGAATAACGGCAACTATGCCCATAACCACCGCCATCAGCCCACCAAAGAGGTGGTTGCTTGCTCCCTCGGGATTCTTGCATCCATCTTTAACTGTCAAACAATCTGTAGCCAAAAGGAGTAAAGTAGCAAGTTTATTTATGAAGAATATCTTAAGATTAATAAACAAACTACATATATTTATGAGGTAAAAGTCAAAAAGTTATGTGCCTCTGGGAATGGTGAAGTTATTTTCTTGGCCTGGTTTAAGCCAAGAAGCATCAACACTCTTGTCAACAACTGGAACTCTATCATCAAACTGATAGACCTCATTGAACTTCTTGTCCATGGAAGACTGTAATATATATGAAAAGAACATGGAATTATTACTGTAATTCTTCTAGGAAACCATTAGTTTATGGAGAGAAGTTTGAAATACTTACTCTTGGATGAGAAGATGGATTCGGATGCTCCATATTCTCCTTTGTTGAAGCAGTTTCCTGCTTGAAAAACTAACATCTCTTTCAATTGGTCATGTTCATATTATAAAGTTAACTCCATCCATTCATCAATCATTAAGAAACTTATTCAGAGGATTGAGTACCTTCACATCTGCTGGCTTGTCTTCTACAATTGTCTTCTCCTCAATGTTTGACAAAGATTTCCTTGTGCATTTGGCTTCGCCATTTTTAACCATCTGTTCATTAAAACAACAAACTCTAAGAATCTGTGTTTTCTTATTATAATATATCATGCCATCTACAAGAATTTACATTATGAAAAAGTATTTATAATAATTACATTAATTATCTCTGGATCATTCCATGGACCCTTATCAGATCGCAGACATCCGCCTTTGTCGGCACAAGTACAAGTGCCACCCAGAAACTCTGGCAGCTCACTGGCATCAATTATTTCAAGCAGCTTGGATTGGTATTTGTTTCCCAGAACCTAATAAATGAAGCATCAATTTGGTTAGTGACATTACTATGTTAGATGAAAGGGGCACTAGTTTAGTTAATTTTAGCCAAATTCTCACATGGATTTTTGCAGTGGTCTTGGGATCAAGGAATGATTTAACAGTGTTCCATAAGAGCCTGAATCCAGAACCAGCATTTATGATAAACATGCGGTTCAAGGTCTGCAATTGAAAACAAAATCAATAAGCATTATAGGTCAACTTTAAGCCTAATGTACCTGTGGATTTAAAGCAAGCACCTCAGGGAAATTGTCGCTGTCAATCTTCTGCAGACGCTGAACAAGTTCCCTAGCAGCTTTGTTGAAGCTTTTAAGTCCCTGAGGCACCATTCAAGTTGGTTTGGGTGAAACCAATTTCTAGATATGGAAGAGGAATTTTTCCCCAGAAAGAAAAAAGAGCTTCATTTAGGCATACCACTCCTTGCACATCAAGAATAGTTGTGCTCTGATCAATGTGTTTCTTGGCTGCAATGGAACATGAAGGAAACTTGTAAACGAAAGTCCTCTCGAACTCCTTCACATGATACTTTACATAGCGTTCCATTGTTGTGACTTGCATCAGCTTGGTGGAATCAACTTGACCCAAACGCTCAATGTAAACAGGGCGTCCTTCTTTGTCAACTCCATGATACCCTTGTGGATAGTACTTCAAAACATCATCAATTTCTTGGAAATCAAAGTCCTAAAAAAATCAAATAATTTACATTACATGGAAGAATTCAAGGCCTGACAGTTTTATTTTATTTTCACTTTGTTCAACAGCTAGTCCCACCTCCATGATTGTGTCAGCGCCAAATTCCTTTCTCCACTGCAGCATATCAGCCCACATTTGCTTTGTTTTCTCAATGTCAAATTTCCTGGCCCTTAAAAATCTGCATAAAAATTTACAGTAAATCTTAATCCACTCCCTTTTCGGATACATTTGATCAATTGAGGATGAACAAGGAAATGAAAGTAACCTTAGCATCATGTGGGGGTCGTCATGTTTGGAGGGAAGTAGTTCCTCCAAGATAAGTGCTTGGCGAAATGCATCAACTGCCTGCATTTCCTCAGCATCAAGATCATCTTCGATGGACAAAATTTTACTGTTTTTGCGGCCTCTCTTTGTCAAAGAATTCCTAAACTTGGTGGAGGCGCTAATTGCTGCCTTCTTAATGGACCCAAGTCGAGTCTTCCTATCATCCTCAGAGAATTCATGATCACCCTTTTCAAGACCTGAAATCAGAAACAACGCCATTCAAAATGAGTCATCAAATGTACACTTAGAGAATCCAAAAATCATGAGGAGTAAAAATGTAGAATGCTTGCCCGTTTTGATGGTTCGGTCAAGATGTGCAGACATGGTATCCGCCATAATTGAATCGTTAAAAAGGGTTAATTGATAGACAGCGAAATTGCGAAGAGATCAAAATTTTGGAGATATCAAACTGATGCCTCACCAAATAGACCTACAATTTAGAAGATGATCATAAGCATTACAACTTATATATATAATAAGCTCATGCAAATCAAAACAACACGCGTATAAATCAAAAGGGTAGTGATAAAAGATGAAGATTAACGTGAAAGAGAAGAAGAAAGAAAGAAAGAAAGAAAGAAAGAAAGAAGAAGAAGAATACCTATTGGCAATTGAAAAAAGAGAGAGAGAGAGGAATATATATGACTGAATAAATCTCAGTAATGGCAGTATCTAAAAGACAGCTAGAAAAATGAACAGCCAGGACGATATCGACAAATATAGAGAATGAATCAAAATAGATAAGGGATTTTGTTAGTTTAGTTTCATAAAAATTGTTAGGTTGACAAGGCCGAATTTGCTTGACCTTTTGTTTAAATTTCTGTTGCTGAGACAGTGATTTGGAGGGAGATTTGCCGATATGCAAGCCACTCCTTTCGTATTCTCAACTGTTCTTTTATCCCAACTCAACTAACTCTTACTCTTTTCTCTTCCCACCTCAACCTCAATCCATCTTTGGTAATTCACTATATATTAGATTTTCCCAACATTAACAAATATAAAATTTTCCTATTCGATTAATGGGTGAATGAGTCTGGATATCCTATGAAAAATAAGAAACTGAAATTAACCTATTCGTAAAGATCTGAACAGAAATGTAGGATTTATAAGATTGATTCTTACTTGGAATCTAATTTGTAATTTATATGTGGTACTCAAGAACAAATACAAGGTTGAATTAATGATTTAAGACTTAATCGTTTGTTGAAAATAAAATACAGACTTGTAAAATTATGCACAGATTAAGTCATGATCAATGATAATTTGTTCTGCTTCAAAAATTGAATCATTTTACAGGTTGGGTATCTAAATGAAATTGCAATATGAAAGACAATAAAATTCAACATAAAAAGTTATTTTTTATGTTCAATCAAGTTTGTTCAGGCTTGGTTGGTTGGTTGGTTGGTTGTAATTTTCTGTTAGTTTTTTCGGATTTGATCAAACTTAAGTTGTTTCAAATCCTCCTTTAAGTGTCCATTTTTTTTTTTAAATAGATACGGAGAAAAACATAGAAAATTATTGCAATAATGTCTCAATCTACGTGGAGCTTTTAAACTCCAAGATGTAAAATATGTTTTTGGCATTTTCTTTGTGTTTAGCAAACAAGGATTTCAGGGTAATTAAATGTATAAATCTTTGGCTGTCAGGGGTCCTCACCAGGTCTTAATTTAACTCTTCCAATAGACCACTAGGTTTAGACATGCACAGCCAAGATCCTGAGCATTACCAGATTGCAACTCCGTATTTGCCGAATGGATGTTTTAATTCTCAAAACAAGCAATTGCCCACAACAAATTGATGATGATTTGAAATGCAAAATAGGTTTCGGTTCCTTAGGGGTGGAACTGAAACCAAAACCAGAACTTATCGATTTTATAAAAATGAAAATCGAAACTTATTTAAAATTAATTGGTTCTTATCTATAATTAGAATCGAACATCGGATACCTAACGGTTTCGATTCTAAATGGATAACTTGCTCACCCCTAATTAACCTTCCCTTTTGTAACTAATTAATAACTATTAGCATTCCTTTTAGAACTAACCTCAGACACATGTGAAGCTTGATCCCCATCTCATAAGTTCAGTATGAAAATAAAAGAATCCTCAAAGTCATGAGATTTTTATTTAGTGGGTTAAGTTAAAGAATTGTTTATGAATTGATAATGTCATTGAATGAGGTAGTTGAAGTAGCAAGTCAATAAATGGCAATGGCCTCTTGTGTTGGTTGTGGGGCTCCACAAAGTAGGATTCATGTATGTTACTTGAAGATCTGAGGAAGAAGATCATGTCAACTGCAACTTCAATCTTTCATTTTATCAATTATATATTTATGTATAAGTTATGAATGGTCAGTAGCGTAGCCATCATCACTTGTCAAAAGAGTGATTTTGTGTTAAGTTATTGTGGAAAAAATTTGAGTTTCTGGTAATGGTAGGTGGTGTTAGTCACCTTCTTCACAAATCCTCCATGGCACTCCATAAAAATAAACAAAAGAGAGTAAGTATATTGTGTATGTGTTGAAAAGATTGATTTGACTTAATAGAAAATGGCAAAATGTTTCAGAAAAAGGTTAAAATAAACTAGGCAGCCCACTTCAGCCAACTTCCCATGAGTTAAGCTTCCTTGTGGCAGCCCCTTTCCGCAACTAATTAGAGTGGCTCAAGTTTTAGGGTTTTAGCAGCTATGTCGTTTCCCGCCCAAGCTTTGATGAAATAGTTAAGTTTGAATTTTTTTTTTCAATAAAACCACCTACATATATTTTAAATATATAAATAAATATATATTTGATATATATCATTATATAATTAAATATTTTAAATTAAAAATAAAATAATATACAGTTATATAATGATATATATAAATATATATCTATTTATATATTTAAAAGTGAAAGGATTATTTTTCACCCAAGGTAAGTTACAATATCAAGTTTCCACTTTTTATCTTTGATAATACTATATATTCACCCATAAGCAATTAGAATTAACGAAACTCTAACCCTATGAAATTTTATCTTTTTTTGCCCGTCCAAACTTTAAAAACTAAAAGTTTTCCCCTAACCTAGGTTTTCAAAAATTGCATTTCCCCCCTACGGTTTTCAAACTTCAAATCCAATTTTTCTGGCCATGATCGATGATCTTCAAGCACCTACTCTCTCTCTCTGATGGCCTCTCCTTCCGGTCATACATTTTCGATGTTGTATGACATCGTCATCGACGAAGACGTTTCGTCTTCATCTCGACGAAGACACTTCATCTTTGTCGATGACGACTCCTAGGAGGGGAAGACGTTGCACAGTCAAAAAGAGGAGACGCTAGGGAGGAAGAGACATTGTCTGGAGATTGTCGATTGTTGCCGAAAAATTCAACCAAAAGTTTGGAAACCCTGGGGGGGAAAATGTTGTCTTGAAAACTTGGGTTAGGGAAAATTGTTAGTTGTTAGGGTTTAGAGGTAAAAAAGAAATTAAATTTAAGTTTATTTTTAATATTATAGATAAAATGACGATTTTACCCTTGAATCCATTTTTTTTAACAGCCCATGGGTAGGTAAATGAGCTTTTCAAAGTTAACGGGTGGGAATTTGCAGAAAATGTATACCTTGGGTGGGAAATAATCCTTTGGCCTATTTAAAATAAGTATTCATAATTTTTTTTTCACTTCATCCATTCAGTCAAAGGGTATTTTTTTTAAATAATACAAAATATACTAAGTTTATTATAACTAAGTACATAGTATAAACAAATTATATTTCCATTCTAATTATTTTATGTTTTTTCTTTTTTTCTTTCTATCATTCATTTAATCTTTTTTTTTTTTTGTTAGAACACAGCCAAGGGAGAATTGGCGGATCTTACCATTCATTAAAAATTTTCACCAACCCTGAGCCCAATACCTATAAAAAAAGGGACACTATCAATTTTTGAAAACTTGTAGGATGATTCCTAATTACTTAATGTTAATGACTATATCAAATTATATGGAAAAAGAGATAAGAGGTTAAAAATGTTACAACTAGGGGTGGCTCTCGAGTCAAATTGGCTTGGGGTTCATCACACCTAGACTAAAAGCTTAACAAATTGAGCTCAAGTCAAGGTATTAAGCTTTGTTGGTAACTGAGTTGAAATCTAACTAAGATAGCTTAGTACAACTTGCAAGTTAAGTTGGGCTTATCTTGATCCAAGCTCAAGTTTTGATAATTGTTAAAACAATATTATTTTAATCAACCCTAGTACTCCATGAACTGAATATTAAAATTGTGATTTTATTTCTCAATTTTACAATATGAAAAATATTGTGATTCCCTAATATATCAATTTTTTAGTCATCAACTAATTGCATGGTTGTAGTGATAGAGGATTTTTTCTCATTATTGCAGGTCACAACGTTTTGATTAAATCTATATGTCTCTCTTGGTTGTTCATCGTCACTTAGTTGCAAAGTCATGGCAACCATAATTCCATTGTCCATCTAATATTAATTAATGAAAAAACCCTAATCTTAAGCCTACTTTGTTTCAGAGTGTAATAATTATTTCAATTTTTTGTTTTTATATTCCATAAGAGTCTTGGTGCATGTCATAAATGGTTGATGGTCTCAATATTTTGTATTTGAAAATTTGATTATAAGTGTTAAATGTAAGGATCGTCAACGAGATTGTTGTATTTTGATTTTGGGAATGTCTATAAGACAAAAATTTTCAAATGTTTGAGGACCTTGTTGGAAATAAATTGGTCAAAGTGCTTTATGGATTTCATTTTAAGGATTCAAATAACATCAAGCAAACTTGAGCTTGATCGAACTCAATTGGGCTCAAGCTCGTTTTTATAGTGTCACGCCTAATTGAGCTAAACTTAAGCTTCATCTATCCTCTTGAGCTTAAGCTCATTCATCATGAAACCCGTTGAGCTTAAAATTGAGCTCTATTCTCATTTGTCGAGCCAAGCTTGAGCATGCCTAAGCTTGATCTTAGCTTGTCATATATCCATCCCTAGGAGTGACTTTTGTGTCCACATTGTTGTCTAAGATAACACCTTTTAATGTGATATTTGATGTTTCGAATTTGCTAGGGTTCATGGAGAAGATGTATGAGTTTGTGGCAAATGAGAGCAACTTTTTTACAAAGGAAATGACGAAGAACCATATCACGAATGTGGTGCGAGTGGACTTTTGTGGCCTATATTGATGTAACCCAAAAAGTTTAAAGCCATTTTTAGAGATGAATGTGGTGGTGGTGGTGGAGGAAATGGCACCACGCTCCTCCAACTAAAACCCTAGCTTAGAGTAGCGTGAAGCCATTTCATGCTTCACTTTAAGCCTCCATTCGACGACTTCTTGATTAAGAAGTCTTAGTCTTTTGTGCTCAAGTCTCAAAATGGCACCATTTGGAGAAAGACAATTATTTTTTTAAGGTTGTAGAGTCTCCGATGTTAAAGAAAACATATTTGTTGCGATTTGTAATTTATAATTTTTATAATTATTAATTAGGGATGGATAAAAAGAGAAAAAAATTTTGTTTTTTTATCAATTTTTAAAAAACTTTAACGTATCAATTTTTAAAATTTTAATATATGGATAAAAAAATAGATCTTTTAAATTTAAATGATAAGAAATTGTGAGTTATACAAAATTTGTGTTAGCGTGGAAAAGCCATTTGACCTATTTTGGATTAAGTAACAATATCCATCTTTAGTAGTCATTCAATTCAATCATCTAAGAGACTCCTCAATTCATATATCAACCCTTTCTTATTAGTTAGTATAAGTTTTTAAACTTAAATAAATATCCTTTTAAAACAGTGGTTGTTAGACATAACACAAACCTCTTTAAATTTAGCATGATTTGAAAGGGTACGATCGATCCATGTAGCGAATCGTGTCAAGCTCATGGATCTATCGGGTTGTATCATGGCCCAACATGACAATGTAGTAGTACCTAAAAAAACAAAAATTTAAATAAATGAAAAGGTTCTACACTCGCAGAAGTCATTAGCCTAGCCAAATGGTTTTTTTAAAATTTTTTTCTTCAAATTTTTTTATATAAACCCCCCCTCCCCTCCCAAAATTTATACTCTCAATCTCAATATTTCATTCTTCTCAATCTCACATTATTCTCTCATCAATCTCTCATTCTTGAACTCTCTGAATTCACAATCAATATTTTTGTGTTTAACATTTAGTTTTATTTTAATTTTGTCAATCAATTATTATTTTTCATTCATCAAAATATTACAAATAGATCCAAACTCAAATTATTTCAATCCATTTGAATGCTATGACACTGATGATATTTTGATGACGCATATGGAACAACAACACAGACACCAACAAGTGAAAATGGAACAACCACAGACTCGAAAGGAAGAAAAAGAAGCAAAAATTTATGGTGTGAGATCATTTCAATCAAATACAGAAAACAATTAAAGAAAGAGTTATTCAATAGGCACTGTGCAAATAGTGCAGTTCATGTTCGACCTATGCCAGTATAAGTGACACTGGTCATCTTCATTGACAGATTACAAATTATTGTAAAAACATTTCGCACAAGATGAGAGGGCAATAATAAATTTCCTTCACCATATTATAATCTGTTGATGTTGATGCTAGTGTAGCAGGAGATGCGAACGATTGCGGGTTTGTTGGAGAAATATCCAACTTCATCTATGATCACAATAAAATGCAAGATTACATGGTTAAGTATGTTGTTGCTTCCAACCAACATTATTCTTACACTGAAAATGAAATTTTAAAATGGATAATGCAAAATAATGTTTAACCCACATTTAAAAAAAATTTTAGGTCTACTCTTAGATTAGACATTTTTAGAAATTATGAATTAATGAAATTAAAAATTATAAGAGAATTTAGTAATTTTAATAGTGTTATTTCAATAACATTAGACTTATAGACTACCACAAATCAAAACATAAGATACTTATGTGCAACTTCTCATTTCATTGAATTTGATTGGTAGTTGTGCAAAAAAATAATTGCATTTAGAAATTTAAAATATCATTATAAAGATCTTATAATTTATCGGGTATTAACCAATAATTTGTATGAATATACAATTAATAGAGTTATTTTTACAATAACTTTTGATAATGCAAGAAATAATGATAGAGTCATTAAATTAATATTGAATTATATATTTGTTTTATTTAATTGAAAATTGTTTCATTTTAAATGTGCATGTCATATTATTAATTTAATAACTCAAAAAGATTTAGACACTTCTAATATATCATATATCAATAATTAGACATGTCATCGCATATATTTCATCATCTCATCATAGATTCAAGTATATTATGAATTATATAAGTCAATGGAGTTAAGATAAAAAATATTAAAAATTAATGTTAGAAGTAGGTAGAATTTAACATACCTCATTTTAGAAGTATGCGAAGGATATAAAGTGGTTATAACATATTTCTTCAATACACAACCAAAGTATTTTTCAAATTATATCTAGACAAATAAAACAAAAATTTTAAAAATATTAAACCAAAGTTCATTTACTTTATGTTGTTATCACTGTTTGAGATCATAAGGTACAATTATTATGAGTAAAAAATTGTTTATATGCTATTAATAAAAATTTATTGATTTCCAACAATAATTTAATAGACGATGTTTAAAATTTTTTATTGAAAATGTATAGTATTTATGAAAATAAATATGAAATGAATGTATAAACTTTAGAATCTGAGATAAGTTTTGGTAGTTTAAACAGAAGAAAATCACGTATATAGTCTCTCTTGCATAAAAGTAAATAATCTGTGGGTCAAAATACAAATTATGGTGAGTTTTATAATTATATTGATATAGATCATTATCCAAAAATTCTTAAACAATATGGTGATGATAAATTAGATATTTCAGCATAGTAAAAAACAAATCAAAAAAATTTTCTTGTGCTTTTTGTCATGACCGAAAATCTACCAACTCCTCTAGTGTCTACTATAGTATCAAAATATGTTTTTATGGTAGGTGGATCCAATTTACACCTATATGTGATTGAGTTGATCATGTGTATGAAGGATTTGATGAAAGTTGATTTCAAATTACATAATTTGGTTGTAAAAGATATTTTTGAAGAATTCAAGAATTTGAATGTTGAGGACAAATGAACGGTATATATATCGTACTTATATTTGTAATTATATATTATATAAATGAATTGATTTGTAATATGTTAGAATGTTTTTCATTATGTTACCATGGTACACGGTATTCCTATATCATAAGTAAAAGATTATTAATAAAATATTTAAAATACTGTCCTCAGTTTTAATAATTGAAAAATAATTTTTATTTAATTTATTTAATTAAAAAGTTAGTTTTAACGAACCAACCCATTAAAACCTTGACATAGGACAACCCTATATACATAGGGTCTTGTCCTGGGCCTATGTTTTTTTATGGCTAGTTGGACATGAAGCCTCACGATTGAACAAACCTTAAGTTTGATATAACCTACAAATATAGTGGGCTGTGTCAAAACAGGTTCGATAAGACACACTGATGCCTCTAGTTGTTGTGTTCTGTGTTGTATTGTATTCTATCAAATTAAAATAATATTTTATTCCTTAGTGTATTTTATCAATCTAATTAATTTTTATTTTACAGATTTTTAAGTAGAGCATTAGACATTATTATTATTATTTTATATTGAAGTCCTTAAAAACTGTATAGTCTCTGAGGAAGGTAGCATGTAATTACTTTCACAATTCTATTTTGCAAAGTCATAGAATAGGTTAATTAATGCATATTTATTAAAAGCAAATATCATTATAGAATGGCCAAAAGAATATGTCCCACCTAAATTTTATTCTAATTTTGAAAACATATTTGTAATAGATAAAAAATTCAAACATCTACCGATAAACTAATTTTTATTATAATTTTTTATTAAAAATAAGAGTAAAATCGTTATTTTATTTGTAAACCCTAAAATTTTAAAAATTTATATCATTTCTCCCTTAATTTAGAAAACTAACATTTTCCTCATCATTAAACTTTAAAAAACTGCATTCCTCTCCCCAAGGGTTATTTCTTCCATCTGTTGTCGTTCCCACTATCGGTTGGCCTTCCTACCATCTTATTCTCTTTTGGCCAACATTCCCACATAACTGATTTTGTTAGACGAAGATGATTCACCTTTATCCAACGATCGACATCAAGAGAATCTTTTAATGTTGATCAATTGACTGGAAGAAGACAATTCGTCTTCATTTGGTCGAAGAGATGATTGTCTTCATTTTTTCGTTGAACAAAGACAATTTATCTTCATTCAAAGAAATTGGTTCAGTGAACATTGACTGCTAGAAAAGAAGATGGTGGGTGAGATCATCACCAATGATGAGAACAGTATCTGGCTGTCGAAGATGGAAGGAAAATCTTTAAGAGGAAAATGTTGTTTTTCAAACTTTAATTTAAGAGAAAAATTGTAAGTTTTTTAAATTAAGAGAGAAAATGATAAAAAAATTTAAGGTTATAAGGTTTAATAATAAAATAATAATTTTATCTTTCTTTTTACCAGAAGTTAATGTATGAATAAGTTTTTTAATTTTTTAATTAATATGAATATATTTTTTAGAATAGAGTAAAACTTGTATGGGATATAGTCCTTTGCCCTGGGAAAATTTATGAAGCAAAATAGGCACATGATTAAGAAAATTTGTTTTTATTATTTATTTCTCTCCCTCCCTGGTGGTCTCGGTGTGACTCTTCAGCAATGGCCGCCACTCAGCTTTTCTCCCACTCACCTTCACTTTCCAAAACCCTAACACAAAACCCATATCCTAAGTTCCCCATATTATCCCTCAAATCCACTTTAAACCTTCGAACAACCCTTAAACCCTTCACTCTCAAGGCAGTCCTGTCTGAGAACCCCACAAAACCCCTCACTCAAACCGACCCATTTGAACACTGTTTCACTAAGAAATCTGATGGCTTTCTCTACTGTGAAGATGTTAAAGTTCAAGATGTTATGGAAACCGTCGAAAAAAGACCTTTTTATTTGTACAGTAAACCACAAATCACTAGAAATGTTGAGGCTTACAAAGAAGCCCTTTCTGGGTTGAACTCTATTATCGGTTATGCCATAAAGGCTAACAATAATTATAAGATTTTGGAGCATTTGAGAAGGTTGGGCTGTGGAGCTGTTCTTGTGAGTGGGAACGAACTGAGGCTTGCTCTTCGAGCTGGTTTTGATCCCACCAAGTAATGCTTTTGTTATACTTTCATATGTTAGCTTTTATGTTTACTAAAGTTCTGTTTTTTTTTTTTTTTTAATTTTTTGTTTTGGTTTTAATTTGATGATGGATAAATGGATAGGTGTATCTTTAATGGGAATGGGAAACTCTTGGAAGATTTGGTGTTGGCTGCACAAGAGGGTGTTTTTGTGAACGTTGATAGTGAGTTTGACTTGGAGAATATTGTAACAGCTTCAAGAATTGCTGGCAAGAAGGTTAATGTGTTGCTCCGGATCAATCCTGATGTGGATCCTCAGGTTTGGGTTGACTTAGTGTTAATATATATGAACTTTCTGATGTATTACACTCTTACATTGTGTAACTTTGTAGAGAGGAGAACCTTGTAAAAATTCAATTGAATACTTAGAAGTCTTCCTAGTTGATTAGTTTCAACGTCCTGTTGAATTAGATGAGTGGTTTGGGATGTTTGGTATGCAATGCAACATTATGGAATTTGAGAATTTGTGTAGGCATTTCCAGTATTGCGCCGATGGTATGTAAAAGAGGTTTTGCTGCTATGTGACCAGATTCCAGTTGACACTTATAAAATTGATTGTGGTTTAAAAATTGCTGTAAATTCCACTTACAGAAATTGAATTTTTTGTGGGTATTATCTTATAGGTTCATCCTTATGTTGCTACTGGAAACAAGAACTCTAAATTTGGTATTAGGAATGAGAAGTTGCAGTGGTTTTTGGATGCTGTGAAGGCAAATTCTAATGAGTTGAAGCTTGTGGGGGCTCATTGCCATCTTGGTTCAACTATTACTAAGGTCTGTTCCAGTACTTTGCTTATATCCTGTCACTCAGTGGTACATTTTTGCAATATAGAAAGTTTTGTGAATAATGTCAAAATATTTCTTAAGCTCTTATTGGTGATATTTGCGTACTCCTATGATTTTTGGAATAATGTTCAAATTTATTCCTTGTGATCACTGCTCGTGACTCATTAAAATATTGTTTGGATTATGTGTACTTGGGTAAATTACAGGATTCTTCAACTTCCAAGTTTGTCTCATAATCATGTCATTGTTTAGATAAATGAGTTGGACTTCCTATTTTCAAAGTACGAATCTATACATGTCTTTGTGTATTATAATCTATGCATCACCTGTTTCCAATAGCCAGATTTGATGATAGTGCCCTTTCACAAAACAAAGAAGGAAACCTCACATGTTCTATGCTTAAGAATCTTTGTAATATGTGACTGATTCAACTGCTCTAAAACATCAGCAATCAATTATCTTGGTTACTGTTTGGTGAATGCCCAAGTTGAATTTCTATGAGTTGGAACATTTTGGATTAGATGTATCCTTAATAACTGCTTTAGCTTATGGAAGCTATTATACATTCTTTCTCTTTTGATTTCAGGAGAGGTTGCTCAAGTATGTTTTTTTGTGTATCTTCATTTGTACGATTAATGAATAGGCAAGTTCTTTTCTTAATGATTTCAGGTGGATATATTCAGGGATGCTGCAGTTCTTATGGTTAATTATATTGATGAAATACGAGCCCAAGGGTTTGAAGTTGATTACTTGAACATTGGAGGTGGCTTAGGAATAGACTATTATCACACTGGTGCAGTCCTTCCCAAACCCAGAGATCTCATTAATACTGTGAGTATCGTTTTCATAAATCCTTCACTTATTGATAGCTCATTCATGTTTGAATTACTATCATAATAAGGAAATTAAGAGTTCGTGTCACCATCACATTATGGAGTCTGCACATGTTTTCTGTTAGCGTCTTAGAAAATTATTGGTATTGTTTACTGACTTATATATCCAAGATAAACGCACTAAATATATTAATCAATGGTGCCACGTGGGGGTGTACGCTTAACAACTTTTATATTTTTGTTGTTTTGTAGCATTAGAATGAATTTAAGATTTGAAGGGAAAAGGTTTTCCTTTACTGTGATCGGCATCATCTCATGGCCTTGTTATATGCATAATTATGTATTTACGAAGCAAATTTTTATCAATCTAAGAAATGACTTTTCATTTTCTTCTTATTGATTGGTATAGGTAAGGGAGCTGGTGGCATCAAGAAATCTCAATCTGATTATTGAACCAGGGAGGTCACTTATTGCTAATACTTGCTGCTTGGTTAATCGAGTCACTGGGGTCAAAACTAATGGAACAAAAAATTTTATTGTGATTGATGGCAGCATGGCTGAACTTATCCGTCCTAGTCTTTATGATGCTTATCAAGTATGTATCCAAATTCACTGTTCAAATTATTGATCGATATTGGTTCACTTGTTTGCTTAGTCCTTTATTTGTTGACATTCTTCTTTGTTTCTTAGTTTGACGACTTGTCATCTCTTGTCAATGACTGCCTCTCTTTTGAGGTTTTACACTCTGTATGTGTAACCAACAAAAAAATGCTATCATCCAAGTCTAATGTACTTGATATGTAAGAGCACTTAGTTGTGCCTTAAGAGTCAATCAAAGTTTTAGTGAACCATGCTTCAATGTTTACGTTCTTTCTATATATCACCTTCTTCTGCTCATTGCCAGTCATTTACAGCAGAATATCATCCATTTTTAGAGTGATGGGCCATATCTTTATGTGCTAGTTATTTATTTTGACACCTTTTTGCATTGCTTTTATATTTATTATGTCCAAAGAATATGTTTCTTTGGTTGGTTGCAATTGACTCAGTCATGTTTGGTTGCAGCACATTGAGTTGGTTTCCCCTGCACCACAAGATGCTGAAACTTGCAAGTTTGATGTGGTGGGTCCTGTCTGTGAATCTGCAGATTTCTTGGGGAAGGAGAGGGAACTTCCTACCCCGGCTCAGGTAATTTTTAACCTCTTTATAGCATGGTTGGAGCAATTATTTCCCAGCCTTTCCTGATCAAGAGTTTCGCTTTGTAGGGAACTGGTCTGGTTGTTCACGATGCAGGTGCCTACTGCATGAGCATGGCATCAACTTACAATCTCAAGATGCGTCCTCCAGAGTACTGGGTATGCAGCCTAGAAATCTGTCATGTTTCTTCTAAATGTATTTGCAGTATTATGTGATTATTAATTTCAGCTGTTATTCTTTTTAGTTTCTATCATTTCCCTCAACGAATGCTCTGCTAAATTTCTACTATCTGTGTTCTGCGGATGCCTTTGCTTGTTAAGTCTAGAATTCCTTGCAAATTTTAGAAACTATAGAATATGACAGCAGATATTAGTGCCTTAGAATTTCTGCTATGACAAAATAAGTCCTGAGAATTTGAATTTATGCTGTCAGGTTGAAGAAGATGGATCAGTATCCAAAATTCGGCATGGCGAAACTTTTGAAGACCACATGCAATTCTTTGAAGGTCTTTGATTTAGATATTAGGAATGAATGAACATGAGAATGTCATTTTAACTGAATTTAATTAGTCGCCAAGTTTTTTTATATTAGCTTTGTATTCACTAGAACAAAAAAAACTCTGCTCAATAAATTAAATTTCAACCTGGATTTCACTCAGTTGGCCAGTTTTTGTTCAGTTGTTGGGGGTATATAACTTTTATTGGATGTATTTTGTATTTCACTTTTCTGAGTGTAACATGCAATTATGGGCTGCTTGATACGTCTTACAAATGATATGGGCCTTATGGTTGGAACCGTACAAAGAATCTGTAACCAGCAATATAATATTTTATTTCAGTAGCTCTATAATTTTAAGTTCTGGGAATTTCATTATCTGTAATCTGAAGTTATAAGAAACTGACACTGGTTTTTTCAAAGCATCTTTGATGATAGATATTCTATAGTTGTGATGGGCTACCTAACGCATATGTGACTAAACAACACTATCTGATTTCGACCTTTTCCTCTTGAGTTTATTTTATTATTATATTATAATTCATGCAGGCTTGAATTATGCATTCAGTCAGCTGTTGACACAAGTGCTGCATCCGCCACATGTATCAAAATCCTTTCATTTGCTAACTTGTTGCTTTCAATCCAATATGATAAGCTGCAGATATTTTTTTTCCCATGAAAGAGAGATTGTTGACTATAAGGCATATTTTTTTTCCTTTTTTATATATTAATTTAACAAAGCTGGTACTGCAAGCGCACAGATTGACAACATGAAATTGTAGTCACCAAATAAAAACAATACCAAATTTGCTCATGTTTCAGTGGGGAATCTTCCTTTTCTTCCTGAAATCACTTCCTGGAAAATTGAGCCAAGAATCCAAAGTGCTACAGCCTGTTTAGTATTCTTCGGTGAATAAGCAATCTGATACCAAAATGAGAAATCAATTCTGTCCTTGACCACTCAGCAGCAGAATCAAACCTTAAGAAACATCCCCTTATGAACATTGTCTGGTTGCCCAAGGGAAAGAACTCAATGTGTAACCAGTAAATCCAAACATCTCAAAATAAATTCAATTTCTTATTACTACTATGCAAGCCTTAAAAAATTAAATGGGATTGTCGATTTTGAGCATAGTCGTCAGCAATCAAAATCTTTGAGTGAATTGGCCTGTTAAAGGACCACCACAAATGGGCATGAAAGCAAAATATTGATGAGACATCAATACATGCTTTGAATTTAGCAGAAAAAAATGAAGAGAAAAGAAGCCGATCACGCTTAGAAATTCTTGTGGTGGTTGATGAAGGTAGCTCAATTCGGTGGAAACACTTGGATCCACGTTACTTCGTATACTCGTTGCTTTCTCAGCAATTATGGTTCGGTTCATTTGTCAGTATCACAAATACAAGAATCAACATTCAATCACATAATTGCATAGAGGACCCTACTTCTCTGACCCAGATTACAAGCACAAATTTGAAAAAGTGGGCATCTGCCATGATCAGTGTAATACTAGGAAGCACGGAACTCACAATAGGATGTGTTTCCATACTTTGGAAACATTTTCATTTTTGAAACTCTCCGAAACTTATATAAAACATTTTGAGAGCATTTTAAAATTTTCGAAAAATTTTGAAATATATTTTTTTAAAAAGAAAATTGTAAAATCGATTAAACACACATCTTTTATATTTTCAAAGTCGAAGTGTCGCTAAATCTCATATTAAATTCATTTTTTCTCTACTCTCTAGTATGTTATTTATCTTTTTTTCAATATATTATATAAATTGATATACATTGTTGTTTTCTTTTTAAATATCTATACATACTTAGACAAGAATAATTTACAATAAGTTATATAATTTTATTTTATAGTATACTTTCTCTTTATTATTTTTTATTATTTGTTTTTATATTGTATAAATTTATATATTTTTGTTATAAAAAATTTGATATTTATAAAAAAACTTTTATTATTTTCATATTTATAAGTTTTTTCACATTCTTGTTTTAAATGTATTTTTTAAAAAATATAATTTTATATTTTTGTTTCCACATTTTCATTTTCGTACTACATAATTGTAATATTACCTTGAAGATTTAAACTGCTCAGAATTTTGTTCCTTCTGAAAAATCACTATTTTTTTTCTTTGGAAACTGATAAGCCATAGAAGAAGAAGAAGAAGAAGAAGAAGAGAAAAATGCTTGTGGGGGGGTCCAAGATTATGTGGAGACGACGACGACGACGACGACTAGCACCTAGAATTCTTTTATTAATTAGTTGAATGCAGTTTTATTGGTTGCAGCTTATCGAAACTTATCCACTTTGATGAATATGATTGTTGCTGCTGCTGCTGCTGCTGCTTCACAGATGTGACCCCCACCAATACAAATTCTAATGATATTTTATATATATTGTTCAACCGAAATAAATATGGTATGTGTCTACATTTACAGTGTTACAATGGATACATAGAAAAGACGTTACAATAAAAATCATCTCTAATTACAAAATTGTTTGACTATTTATAAAGAGAGAAAATACATTTTAATTAATATAATAATTATGATCTACGATAAAGTGACAATCTTTTATTATCAATATTGACATAATAGATAATATAGGTGATAATCTGATTATCCAATTTACCTTACATATTAAAATATTACTAAGGTAATTTTGATTTTATTATTATTTACTAATTTTTTTGAAACAAAAATAAATTTATTTTTAATTAATATAATAAATAATATAAAAAATATTTAAAAATAATTATATTCAAAGACATTTAAGTAAAATAATTTATTAGTATTTTTTTATTATCTTTAACCAAACACAATAATTATTTATACTTATCAAATTTTATCAAATATAGTAATAATTTATATTCAATAATCTTTTCAGTAATCTATCTTCAAGATAATCTTTTTATTTTAGTAATAAAATATTATCTAAATAAACACACCCTAAATGTAAGAAAAGTGCGTACTTTCATTAGTTGCTAAAATTCAAGAAAGTGGACTCCAAGTCATAGAAAACATGTATGCTCATGGAGGTCGTGCATCCAACTATGTTAACATTAGATGTATGAATTGAAACACTCTCCACCTTGAAAATTTCAGGCATTCAAAATCCTTATTCGTGCCCTGAGGGTTGTGGCGTCATGAGTGTTCAAGGCGTATGAACATGCGAGCAAAAGTCACACAAAGCAGAGAATGTGTAAACTTATCAATGTCCATTGATTACTCATACCGGCGACATTCCAACCATCATGTGAAGAATTTCCCTTAGCTATACAGATATAACTTGCATTAACAGAGAGTGTACCCTTATACGCCATCGTCATGGTGTTCCAACCATAACTCACACCAACCATCAGTGTTAAGCAGACTAATAACTCACTTTAAGATAATGAACCCTATAGATAATAAGAGAAAAGAACCATTATTTTTTTAGTAAGTCAGAGTCATGACAAAAATATTGTTCAATAACTCTTGCATGACTTCAAGTAACTTAGCAGGTATCTAGCTGAAAACAGGAAACAATACAAGCCTCCATGACTACAAGATAGAACTTATATCTTCCCGCAACTGGTGGCATTGCATCTTTAGAGTCACAAGGTAATCATTTACTACCTTAAAGAAGTTATCACACTAAACATAATACATTGCTATTATTTTGTAACTAAGAGGATGCCCCAAAATCTTATTAATCTTTCACAAAGCTTTACACAGCCCTCCGTAGCCTATCTGTGTATCCATACATATTTGTTCTCTCTCTTATTTGCTCGTTCATCATATAAAAGGTATATGTTAAGATCGTTACAAGTGTGGAGACAAATTAAAATGCAATTAATGTACAAGAAATAATACTATATTGATTGTATTTAATTACAATTACAACTTATTCAATCCGTAAGTACACATGTGACTATATTCATCCAGTTTGTAAGTAAATAAGCAACTTGACCGAAACTACTTGATCCATTGGTGCGAAAGAAAAATGAAGTAGCAAGCTACATTGTCAAGACCTATGTTCTTTTTCTAAGAAAGAAAACGATCCATAAAAAGATTCTAGACATTAGAAGAAACAAGAACGATTCATTGATTCTTAAACTCTTCTTTTAGTTTTAAGTCACTCTCTAAATTGAGTTTTGGGAACCCTCTACCAAAATCATTAAGGAAGAAACTTGAGCACAAGTCTATAATGTATTAACATTCTATCTAAAACCTTTCTAAATTAACCATAATAGAATACCATCTATAGAAACCTAGCTTAAGTCATATGAGCTCTCTCTTATAATCAGGGATTTCTTTTATGAATCTATGGTGTACCTTCACATCAAATCTTTTTTTATTTTACGAGAAAATGAATAAAAAATCTACTCACATAATAAATTTAGTCAAAATATGTTATACATAAGGTAAGTAACCAGGGAAAAAACAATACTCATCATAGGGATACCTTTGTAGGAAAGAAATAGGAACCAAAGGAATGTCAAACTTTTCAAACATGCACCGAAAGCCACTCCCAGCAAGCTCTCAACCTTCAACCTAACCTCTACATCAATGATGCAAGTACCTTTCTTGTCTGGCTCTTTGACAAAAGTGAAGGACAAAGACTGAGTTGGGGCTGTAACAAATAGTCCACCCCAATACCGTATAAGCACATAAAAGAATGATAACAGCTTTGTATAAAGAAGCCTAAGACGACACAAGACACCTTGACACATTTACGGAAGAGAGAACTCATATTTTAAACTTCCCTCTTCCATTAGAGCCAGAAAAAAAAGTATAACTCCCACCTACATAAATAAAAATGAGAAATGCCAAAACTCAATTATATTGTGATGATGTTCCTCCAATCGATAGAAAAACCTTTAAAAGATGTATAAAGAATTACAAAAATAGCAAGGGAAGAAGACTTTATGCAAAAGTGAGCAGCTTAGGTGACTCAACCTATTTTTTTATAGCTAAAAACAAAGGAGCAAATGAAAGTTCATCTTACTCGTTTAAATCACCTATCGACCATCCTAACATGTAAACAATATATGATCAATCACATTTCAAATGAAAATAAAATGATAAGATAGATTTGTCGTTCGATATGTACAAAATCATTATGATACTAGTTTGCATGTCTCAATTCAAAACATATGATAAATCTAACCGTGACAACATCACTTTTAAAAACAAAAATTCTTGAAGGTCTTGAAGTCATCATCACACTATAAAAAATGAGAGTAATTGTTATACGGTATCTTCCAACCCATAAAATTTCTATTCAATTCTTACTTTTACATGAGTCCAAGGTCTAAAGAGAAACGATTATATGCTAATCAGTGACCAAACAACATTGTAGATGTTTCATATTCAATACTCAACCATAGAAATAGGAAAGCTCCTTAACTTGAGATAGCAAGCAAATATATTTATTAAAAGAGGAATATATCTAAAATCTTTTATAAATATTTTTTTATTCTACATCCATAAAAGCATCATGAAGATATCTCAATCTTAATAACCGAGATATTCTCAATTTTAAAAAATTCTCTTTTAGTTCAATTAAAATAGAAACATATTGTTGAATTATATGAGGGTCAAAAATCGTAAATTCTCCTAATATAAGTGTAATTTCTTTTTAATAGTCTAATAAATATGAAGGATTATACAAAAGAAAATAAAGGCTCAAATACCTTTGAAACATTTTATCATAATGTATTCTTTTAAATAAATATTAGATAATATTCCAATCATCAAATTAAATTATGTTTAAAGTTATGTGTCTTATCTCTTTTCATTTTTCTTTTATTTATTTGTTTCATGTCACACCATGGTAGACAAGTCGAAATCTTTTTAGATATTAACTATTGCTATCTTATCCTATCTTAGGTAAAGCTAGTGACGAAAATTGTAGCAATACTTTCCTATGTTAGGAAACAAGTAGCGCTGGATTATGACGGGGAAAATGGTAGCTTTTGATATGGTGACAACGCAAAGGTGGGGTTGTTGACGGAAAGCAGGTGCAGGGACCCGAGTAGAAACAAGGTTCCTTCACAATTATGGCACAATTAAGTTTCAACAGTCTTCCACTTGGCCCTATCAATGTTTATGGGAGCCACCTCTAGCTGGTTTTCTTCCTCGCATATTAGTCTTCAGGTTCACACGGACGATATTTGAGTGTGTCCCATAATGGATATCTAGCATATTCTTTTTTGTCTCTTAAGAATATTCTCGAATTTTGTCTTATGCTTCTAAATATTTTTTTATATAAAATTATATATACTGATTTTAAATATAAAAAGATATATTTATAAATATTATTATGTTATTAAATAATTTTAAATTAAAAATAAAATAATATTTAATTATATAATAATATACATAAATATATATATATTTATATACTTAAAATTGATATTTATAAAATCAGTCATTATTAATTGTAATGCGTGAAACCGTTAGAGTCTCCTTACAATAGTTTGAATTAATTAAATGATACTACAAGTTAGTAAAGTAATAACCTTTTTATAATATATATCTCACCCGTCTATTAGTGAGCCAACAACGAAGTGTGTTAGGTCAGACTATATCAAAATTGATATAATCTATCATATCATAAATTATATCGTGTCAAAACCCATCAAAAAGTTAGTTGTATTGGTCTATATTTTTTAGTAGCATGAGACAAAACCTATAGTATAGTGGGTCATGTCTTTATGGACTTTGATAGGCCGGTTCATGTGCTTTGATTAAATATTTTTTATTATTAATTTTTGTAATTTTTTAAATAAAGGAGAACAATGCATTTGAAATTTAATAAAAAATATACACTTACAATGAAGGAAAATGTAGTTGCATGATAAAGAAAATTAAACCAATAAAATAAAATAAATCATAAATGAAAAAATAAACTCATGTGTATTACATTTTATAGTATCATATATTTTCACTTTCTTCAATAATTAAATTCTTGAAATCTTCTAAAATGTCTTCAATAACATGATTTTTATTTTGAAATATGTCGTTATTTAATCTTTTATGAACAAAATAAATTTAATAATAATGAAAATTAAAATTGATTTTTTATCGTTCAATACACATCTATTTGTACTAAGAGTTTATTTGAATGTTATAGAAACTACATATGTTGAGAAATCGTGTGCTATGACAGAAATATTGGATTTTTTTTAATATGTTTTTCACTATACAAGAATTTAAATTTAATCATTTTTATCCATAATTTTGAATAAATTATCAATATTTAAATAATTGATAAATTCATAAAATAAAAGAGTTTGAACTTATTAATTGTTTGCCTTTCGTAAGGAAGAACCAAAGACGTTTCCCATAATTTATTTCTTAAGTGGAATATATTTAAGTAAAAATTTTCTAAAATCTTCTATTTTTAATAATAAAAGGACTCTAGATTTTATCCAATTATTTCTAATCAATTTTTTACGCTTAATAATTTTGTCACAGGATCTATTATAATAAAATATAGCAAACAAAAGAGGAGTATCTTCTTAAAATCTTTTTAAATTTTTGTTCCATTGATTTTGTAATTTGTCCAAAAACTTTATGATATTTAATATTTATATTCTTTATAAATAAAATTATACATAAAGTTAGACATCTTACTGATTATAAAAGTGGATGAACTAATAAAGAATTCACATATTGATCTTGATTTTGTAAATAAAATTTACTATTAGCCTTTTAAGTGTTGTAGGTTTTTTTTTTTAAATGTTATTTTCTACTAATAATAATTTCTTTTATTTGATTAAAATACTCTTAAACTATTAACTTATATATTTTTTTCTTTTTTAACGACGGTGGTTGTAACTATTATTCTTCATTGATGTGTAAATTTTCTTTATTTTCAAAACAATCAACATGATTAAATTTGTTGTAATATAGATCCATTTCGAATAAATCTGTGGAAAGAAATATAATTCACTAAAATGAATAAATATAAAAATAAAAGGAAAACAAAAATAGCTAAGAAATTGAGAATTGAGTGGCTTATGTGAAGAATTAAATAAAATTAGTGTGATATTTATAGAAAAGGTTTTAAATGACCATTGGAGGAGAGTAGTCATCGCAAAATTGCTATTTCCTCCAACCATTTGTTTTGATCTGTTTTTTCAAATAAGTTTGTGTTGGGTTGACCATAGGGGTTTTTCCAACAGAGTTGCCATACATACAGGTCTAGGCATGATTTTCAAATTTGTAAGTTGTGTTCTTCCAAACGGGCATGGCAACCTACAACACCTTTATCTATCACCATCTTATAACTCTTTTGTTAAGAGAGTATTTAATTTGGATAATATTTTATTATTAAAATAAAAAAATTATCTTGAAAATAGATTATTGAAAAGATTACTGAATATAAACGATTACTACATTTGATAAAATTTGATAAAAATAGATAGTATAAATAATTAATGTGTTTGGTTAACGGTAATAAAATAATACTAGTAAATTATTTTATTTAAATGTTTTTGAATAAAAATTATTTTTAAATATTTTTTATATTATTTGTTATATTAATTAAAAATAAATTTATTTTTATCCAAAAAAATTAATAAATAATATTATAATTATAATAAAATTAAAATTATGTTAAAATCTTTTAATACTTAAAGTAAAAGTGGTAATTAGAGTACTACTTATATTATCTGTTATGTTAGCATTGATAATAAAAAATTATTGTATTATTTTATTATTAATAAATCAAATAAAATAATATAAATAATAAAATATAAATTATCAAGATAATTTTTAAAACACTTCAACTGAAAGAGCGGCTCCATCCAAAGGTAGAGAAGCAAAAGTTAGCTTGATTCCCTCTTTTCTTTGGCGAGACCCTCTATATTGTGAGTTATGCCAGACTTGTAATCTATGTGGGTCGTATCAAAAGTTTCAAGGTATGAAAAATAATTAAAATAATTAAAAAATAAAATTTATAATATAATAGGTGGATTGACTAAAAGCTCACAAAGACAACCTAAAAATCATGGGTCATACCCTTAACTTTCTCCCGTCGCCTGTCAGCATGACTTGTAATGCTTACCAATTGGTGTATCATGGTACGATACAACCTGTAAATACAATAGATTTATAGCGAATTTAGCTTGACACGACCCAGTACTATATATGCCTAAAGCTAATGAGAAATAAATAAATAATAGTAAATTTAAAATATTTTTATTCTCAAATTGGGTCTGACTATTATACAGGTGAATATATTCAGTCATCAAGTAATATGCATTAATAGACAGTGACATGGACGGCTGAGATTGCATCGCTGGAAATTAACGTAATTTTTCTGGTTGAAGTAACGAAGACGTTCAAGTAATATCTATCTTGATTAACCAATCAAAAACTACAAGGACAACGACTGCAGCACTCCGATTTTCGCCAAGTGGACGGTGGAGTTCCCACAAGATATGTGACAAGCGTCGTTATGGTATTGCCTTTCAGGCATGGCACACGGCTTTTGGCCTTTGTTTATTTTGCTTTCTACTCCCATCAGCCAGCCGTTTCGATATAGAAAGAATCAACGTTTTTTCTTCCTATGCATAATGACTTTAATGCCCCTTTAGTTAAATATAATATCCTAGCTGCCATTGCCATTAATACTTGTACTACTTCTACTTTATCCAAATAAAGTGCCAATATTCTAAAGGCTTATGTTCACTTTATCCAAATAAAGTGCCAATATTCTAAAGGCTTATGTTCACTTTATCCAAATAAAGTGCCAATATTCTAAAGGCTTTTGTTCAGCTAAGGATTGATATAAATTTAATATCTTATCTCTTAATTATTTAAAATTTAAATTTTTATTTATAAATTATTAAAATTAATTAATTTTATAAATAAAATTATTATTTAATTAATAATATATTAAAAATAATAAAATATTATCTATTTTCTTATAGATTTAAAAAACTAATAATTTTTCTAAAATTTAAATTTTAAAATCTTATATTTTCTCTTCTAAGATTTCTCTATCCTTTTTTCAGTGTCACGATTAGCCAGTTTTGCTTTCTCTCCCATTTTTCACACTAGAACCCTAAGAGAAAATATAAGAATCCTGAAATAAAATTATTAGTTTTCTAAATCTAGAAAAAACATAGATAATATTTTATTATTTTCAATATATTACTAATTAAATAACGATTTTACCTTAAATTAATTATTTTTGTTAATTTCAATAATTTATAAGTGGAAATTTATATTTTCAATAACTAATGAGTGAGAGGATAGGATCGCATCAAACATTGGGTGAGAATATATCTTTTGGCTTATTCTAAATAACTAGTTATATTTCAAATTCGTGTGAATCCTTGAGTGAGAAATAATTAAAGTATTTTAAATTAAAAATAAAATCACTTATAATGACATATAATTATTAATATACAAATTAATAATTAATAATATATATATATATATATATATATATATATATATATATATATATATATATATATAACTTTTTATTTTAAAATATTTTAATTTTTTTAATATGTACCCCAAAGGATGGGCCGCAAGTTCCGTTTGGTAGAAGATTAGGATCATTGAATATTGTACTCTTTTTGTCTCTATAAAACATCTTTGTCCTTATCCAAAGTTGGTGGGACGAGATAACATGTTCTAATCTAATGGTAAAAATTAATAAAATTTTCTTACAGTTGGTAGGATTCAATGGGTTATTGTTGTCATCCTGATAAGATTGTAGGGTTTACAGACACTAATGAAATTTAGGTTAGAATGAGACTTCAATTTGAAACATATCAAAGGGTATTTGCATTAACATTTTATTTGTGAATTTATGTACGGTCTCGAATATGTAAGAATATTAATGGCAATTAGTAGTATATGGATAAGATTTGAAATAGGTAAAATAAAAACGTTAATTTTATATATAATATATTTTAATTCCAATTAAAATGGAAAGGCCAAAGGACTTATTCCCACCCAAAAATTGCTTATATCCTTATTTATATTCTTTAACTTTGAAAAATATATTTACTCACCTACGAATGATTAAAGTTAATCAAATTTGTTAGTTTTAAAATTTTATCTCATTTTCTCTTCTTAAACCCTGAAAAGTAATAATTTTCTCTTGAGCTAAATTTTAAAAAATAACATTTTTCCCCCTAAAGTTTACTTTTAAACTCCAACCACTCCTTTGACAGTATGAATTTTCTCCCTCTAACAGTTTGTTTCTCCTCATCTCTCCCTCCTCCGACCAACAATTCAAGTTGGGTCTTCATCTTTCCAGTTTGAATTGTCAGTCAAAGGAGGAAGAGATAAGAAAAGACAAATCGCCAATGGGAGAGACCATTGGATATGACATTAGAAAAGAGACCAGAGTTTGAGAGTAAATCTTAGGGGGAAAATGTTATTTTTTAAAATTTGAATTGAAAGGAAATTATTACTTTTTAGGATTTAAGGAGGAAAATAAGATAAAATTTTAATTTATTTTTAATATTATAGATAAAATGATAATTTTATCTTTAAAACTAATAAACTTAACAACTCATGGGTGGGCATATGAGTTTTCCAAAGTTAAAGGTGGAAATTTGGTAAATAAGCAATCTTTGGGCGGAAGAAGTGCTTTGGCCAAATGGAAACCATGTATTGGATAAAGCTAAACCTGACAAAGTGGTCTGAGTCTTAAAAAGCCTGGTCTAGGGGCATGGCCTGCAAAATTGCGAGTCATGCCAAGGTTGTTTTTAAGGCAAACCGTGTTGGTGTCTATAGAGAAAGTCGATGGGCTAACTTGATATATCTTACTATTTTAAAAGATAATAAAATTTGTTTTCCAAACCGTCGGAGTAGTCATTGTGTAGCGGCTACTATAATAATTAAGTAGTCATTGGTTTCGAATAACGACTCTTTTTTTTTTTTACAAATACCATCCTAAACTTATTCAATTTTTCGCATAGCCACTCAACTCTCAACTTTCTCATCTCTCAAACCCTCAGCTATGGCAACTATCAAGTCAAGTTGACTTAATCTTTGTGGCATATCAATGAGCATTACAAAAGTAAAATACCATAACAAATTTTGTTCACAAGGGCAACAATCCTCTTCTGTTAGTTCATCCACTTATGTAATAAAGAAATGTCTAACTTCATGTATGAACAACAAAACATGATAAATTATATATTCAAATAAGTTGTCACAAATTACCGACCTTTTTCATTTGATGATAATTATATTTTAAAATAGTTTATTCAAAATATTGTACAATATGCATTCAGTAAAGTTCTTAGGAACACATTAAAATATTAGATTGTTACAAATTATGAACTAGTGAAATTAAAAATTATAAATAAAATTAGTAAATTTAATAAAGTTGTTTCAATGATTTCTAATTTATTGACATTTAGTAACCGATATATAGTATTTATTTGTGTAACTTCTTGTTATATTAAATTTGATTGACAATTATAATAAAAAATTATTGCATTTTGAGTTTTAATTTACCTGTATTTTGATGTAACCATTTATAAAAGATTAGCTAAGATTTTTTTTCCAAATATAAAATAAATAAAAATATTTTTCTATCACATTTGATAATTACTCAATATTTTAATACACAATCAAAAGATCATAAAAATCTTAATATTTTATAGAACATGATTGGAAAATTGGATTTGTTTGAATGAATATGTTGGAACCTTTAAAAAACTTACCAAGATTTAAAAATTAAGTAATATTATATATGCGCATTTTTTATACACAATTTAGATACTCAAATGATGTATTATCATGTGGTTAAATATTATTTTATTTTTAATTTAAAATTATTCAATCACATAATAACATATAATCCGTGTACATAAATTATATACTATATATATATATATATATATATATATATATATATATATATATATATATATAGTTTCATTATTAAAAATTTATTATTGTATAATTTATTTAGTTTTATAATGTATAATACATATTAGTTTCATTTTTAAATAATATAATTATCATGAAAATTTTGGACTAATTGAAAAATCATTGGTGTAAAATTTTAAAAAAATATTCAAAAGTTACTTTTATTGTTTGTTGAATCTACTTGTTAAAAGTTATTGCGGAAAATCTGAATACCCATTTATCATTAATAATAGGAGATATTAGAGAATTTAGATGAAATATATTATTCATTTTATAAAAAATATGAAAATAGTACAAACATGTCATATATGTGATTAAGTTTGAGTTTATTTAAAGGTAAACAATATTTATGGTTATCCTCACAAAAAGTAAACAACCGATAGGTTCAAACTGTGATTTTGATGAATTTAAAAATTATATAAATTTTGATAATTTAATAGAAAATTGTGAGTGAAAATGATAATTTTGATATTCTTGCATGATAAAAAGCACATTGAAAAACTTATGTTGTGTTTTTCGCACATGATTTACTAATGTTTTAGAGATAGATACGTCTAATATGATAAAATATCAAGTTTACACTAAAGTGTTGTTAAAAGTATTATGTGTATAAAAGATTAAGTGATAATATGTTTTAAGTTGGAAAATCGTGATGTTGAAGATTTATGAAGATTTAAAAAATTTAGATATCTAAAAAAATAAAAATATACATGTAAAATGTAATACATATGTATTTATATTTTTTTCATATATCTTTTATTTTGTTGGCATAATTTTTCTTTATCATGTAATTATGATTTTTTTTTGTTATAAACGAGAGCTTGTAAATAAAATTTTAGAAATAATATCTTCGTTTATTTTGAAAAATATCGATATTATTATTTAAAAAATTAATTTTTGGTGGATTAGCCTTAAAAAAAAAACTCACATAGACACTATTACAGGGGTGTGGGTCCTATCCTAAGCCTTAGCCTTGAGGTAGACAAACATGGGCCTACCAAGGTCCGTCTTTTCATGGTCTATGACACCTTCCGGCTATGACAAATTATGCATAACCTATCATCGTGTCTAGATGAAACATAATAGAATAATTGACTCAGTTTGAATTGAATCAATGTTGGGTTCAATTTGAACTAAATTTTTAGTTCAACGGATCGAATAGACTCCTCTTTTAGTGATATTGTTCATTTTACTAGTGTTCATCAAACTTACAACACTATTTATTTTATTGGTAATACTATTTATTTCACTAATAATAATGTTTATCTCATTAATAACTTTTTAACGGTATGTCCGATCAACTCAAATTCAATATAATAAATATAAATCAAACTCAAATCAGTTTATATTCAAACTTTGCTCAATTTGAATCTAGTCTTATTGACAATGAGCACTTTTCTATGGTTTAACATTACTATGGGTAATCTCAATTGGGCAACCTTCTTAATTGAATGAATACATTCAAAAACTTAATTATTTGATATAACAAAAAATGGAAACATTCAAACAAACAAATTTGTGTTTTTTCAAACCATAATGTCACAAGAGATAATCCGAGTTAGGTGGCACATTGTATTTTAGGGTTTAATTATTTTGACCAAAATAAAAAAATAAAAAAGGAAAATAGTCATAAAACTTATCAATATATATTTTTGTGATAAATATTTATTTATTGTCAATTGAGAAATTATATTTGTAATAGGAAAAAGTAAAATATTCAAATTTTAATTTTAAGATATAAATAATGTTATTTAATATAATTCTTCACTTAAAATTAAATAATTTTAACCAATCTGGATATGATAATAAGGCCAAAAGATTATTCCCACCGAAGGTTTATTGAATCTCTTGATATCCACTAAATAGCGAAAATCCAAAATCTCATCTGTAGAATATTAAAATTAACAAAATCAATTAATTTGAAGGGTATAATTGTTATTTAATATTTAATATTAAAAAATAAAATTCATCTCTTTTTTTCTCTAAATTTTAAAAACTCATAATTTGTTCTCAACTCTAAGCTTTGAAAACTTCACTTTTTCCTTTGGTTAGGATTAATTAAAAAATGCAACACATTTTTCAGTGACCAAATTGCTTTGGTCACCTTCTCCAAGACTAATGATGGATGGTCCATGCGCTCTCTCTCCGTCCGAAAGACGAATCGATAAAGATGAATTCAACTGATTCTTCTTTTGCTTTATCTCATGAATCTGACCAATTCGTATCTTTAACAACTGAATCATGAGAGTCTAGATGAAGACAAAAGGATTTCCATGGCTTCGGGGTTAACAAAGACACATGATAGTGACCATTATCGAATCGAAGCATGAGTCAATGAAGAGCATGACCCATGCTTCATTTGATGATATTTTGGTCATCATTCTTCAAGGAGAGTGCCGGGAGGGGGAGAGAGCACCAGATAAAAAGATGGATAGGAAGCTGAAGTCGACCAGTGATGAAGGTGGTCATTACAGAAGGAAGAGAAAAAAACCTCGGGGAAAAGTGAAGTTTTCATAACTTAGGGTTTAAGAAAAATGGTTAATTTTTAAAATTTAGAAGAGAAAATGTGATGAAATTTTATTTTTTTAAATATTAAATATTAAATAATAATTATGCTTTTTAAACTAATTGATAATGTGAATTTTAATAGTTTACAAGTGATAATATAAATTTTCAATACTTGAGGGGTCATACCAGAAATTCACAGGTCTTTTGGCCTGATAATAGTTACATGCTGATTATGTTTCCGTCCAAACATTCAATAAATATTTTAAAATAAAAATGATAAATAAAAGTCACGTTGAATTTAAATATCAATAAAATTATGTGTATCTATTTTAGGTATATAAATATATACATATTTATATATATTATCATATGATTAGATAATTTTGAATTAAGAATAAAACAATAATCAATCATATGATAACACATATAAATGTGTATATATTTATATACCTAAAACAGATATACATAGTATTACTCTTTAAATATATATGTTATTACTTGGTCTTTATCCAACAAACTCTTTTTTATCCTTATCCAAACAATCTAGAAGCTCTATAAATAATTATTAAAAAATATTAAATATTTTTTTATTTATTAACAAATTTCACGAACTAAAGATTAAATAAAGAATAACGCTATAAACAAAATAATATATATAAATTTATGTATATTTAATAATATATTATTATATAATTATTTTTATTTTATTTTTAATTTAAAATTATATATTATTTTTATACACAAATTTGTATTAAATAAAATCCATAAATTGCAATAAATTATTATTATTTAGTGGTAAAAAAGTCGTGATCTTTTTTGTTATCAGATGGTGGAGGGAGGGGCAATGAAGGTAAATACAAGGAAGAAGTAAGGGCAAATAACTGAAGAAAGTGTATATAAACGCCCAACGAACCCACGCTTGCCTTGACGGCACTCCGCGTCAACCGTGGTTTTGGATTTTGTGTCGTTTCGAAGTTTTTGAGAGAGTGTTTTTCTGCTCCTTTTCTTTTATATTTACTCTGAAAGCAAACAATAAAAACTCAACGTTCTCGTCCTCTGAAAGCAAACAACTTATTTTCTCTCGTTTTTTAAACCTAATCCGCCCTCATTTTGCTCATCTAAACCCTAGTATTTGCTAAGTTGACCGTCATTTCCTGTCATTTTGTTTTGATAGGGTTTGTTTTTGAGAGTGAAGGATCAAGATTTTGCGTTTCTGTCTCAGATCGGTTGGTAACTTACTTGCATTTCTTTTTAAATTTTTTGAGAATTTTGATCGACGATTTCTTTGTTGAAGAGTTTGGTATTTGGGTCGGTTTGGTGTTACTGCTATTTGTTTTTGTTAATGAATGATTATTATTGTATGCATTTTTTTTGTTGAAGAAAATGTGTTTATGCCTTGTTATATAATATTTTGTGCTTTTTGAATTGTAATTTTTTTTATGTTGTTTATTTTTGTGTTATTGATCGTCTTTAGCTGCAGTTTTTCTCTGTTTAATTTTAATTTTCTTTGTATATATTCTTACTCTGGGAAGTCAAATTCCATCTTATATGTGGAATTCAGCTTACATATATTTTATCTTCTATGTTTGATAATTTGTTTGCAAGGGAGAAATTTCGGTTAATCTTCTGTTAGTTTGTTTGTAAACCTGAAATCGTGGACGATTATTGGAAGAAATCTAACTGCCTTAGATTGTTTCTTCTCTCCATTTTGGGAGCTGCTAATGCCATCTTCTGATGGCTGGATTGAGAACTAGAATTATTTTATGAACAATTTTATCTAAAGATGTGATTTTGGGCTGGATATACTAATTTTTTACGGACAAGTGTTTTGATATATGTGAATATCTAGGACCATTTTTGTGTTTTTTTGTTTTTTTTCCGTAAGTGTATTTATATATTAGTGACTGGTTTCTGCTTTCTTGCTTTTCAGAATTTGTTATTAATACTTTTCTTACTTTTCAGGTTCCACCGTACTATCAGGGGAGTTGGCTGTGCGGTTTTAATTTTGAGCTATTAACTTTAAGTTTCATTTGACTTCTGACATCGAATATGGCTGCTGACTCGAAGACAAGCCTTTCTAATGGCAATGTCAATACACAGCCAAATCCAGAGAGGACTTATCAAGTTGTTGTCGCTGCAACAAGGGATATGGGTATTGGTAAGGATGGGAAGTTACCCTGGAGATTGCCTTCTGATCTGAAATTTTTCAAGGATGTCACTCTGACTACATCAGATTCTGGGAAAAAGAATGCAGTCATAATGGGAAGGAAAACATGGGAAAGTATTCCTCTTGAGCATCGACCTTTGACTGGTCGCCTTAATGTTGTCCTGACTCGATCTGGGAGTTTTGACATCGCTACTGCTGAAAATGTTGTGATATGTGGAAGCATGGGTTCTGCCTTAGAATTGTTAGCTGCCTCTCCTTATTGTCTTTCAATTGAGAAAGTGTTTGTTATAGGAGGTGGCCAAGTATTAAGGTGTGTACTTGGCAATTTCTTGTTCATTACTCTATTTAGATGCTTGTGTTTCTTATTTTGTAAGTGGACGGTATTTTGATACAGGGAAGCTCTTAATGCTCCTGGATGTGATGCAATCCACATTACTGAAATTGAGACAAACATTGATTGTGATACTTTTATCCCGCCGATCGATCTAGCAGTATTTCAGCCATGGTACTCATCCTTCCCTATTGTGGAAAACAAGATTCGACATTGCTTCACAACTTATGTCCGGGTTAGAAGCTCTGCGGTTGAATCCCTTGATCAAAACAGTGATTCTGTCCTTGATAGTAAGACCGATTCTATCAAGTTTGAGGTGAAGAAGTTCTCATTTCTGCCCAAGATGGTTTTTGAGAGGCATGAAGAGTACTTGTATCTAAGGCTTGTTGAGGACATCATCTCAGATGGTATTCTCAGAAATGACCGGACAGGGACTGGCACTCTATCAAAGTTTGGTTGCCAGGTTAGTCAGCCTTAGATTTTGTGGAGAGCTGTGTCTAGTTTTTTTTCTGAATGTTTCTGTTCATTGGTCTCTTCCTTAAACAACTAAATCATGGAAGCTCACTTTTTTTTTTTTTCAATTCAATTCCAAATAGATGCGGTTTAATCTGCGCAAAACTTTTCCACTTCTTACAACCAAGGTATGGCTAACTGACCTATTTATTTTCTGTTGAATGGTCTAAATTAATTGGTTTTTACATATTCATTTTTAAAAGGGTGGAAACTTGGACTGAATCGTGATGTCCTTTATTTAACTTATTATAAGGTCCATTTGTAGTAAAAGCAAACATTTTTTATTGATTTCATATTTAGGCTGATATTCATTATTATCCTTTGGTTCATAGAAAGTATTTTGGCGAGGTGTTGTTGAAGAACTACTCTGGTTCATCAGTGGTTCAACAAATGCCAAGGTATATGATGTTATTGTTGAATGTTTATTTTTTATGATTTGATGGCAGAAGAGCAGAGCATTTCATTTTGTGTCCAAAGACTACCCTAACCCTAATTACAAGGGTTTCACTCATTTGCAGATGTTTTTTTAGACAATAATGACATTGGGTGGTGTTACTTTCAGTAGAATTGTAGCTTTGCATCTGCTTGAAGCTATGTGAGTTGAGTGACTGAATGGATGACATTTTGATAGTACTTGTCATTTGACTGATTTTACCTTTTTCTGTAAACACCACTAATCAGTGTTTGATCTGCACGTATTTTCAAAAGTGTGATATGCAACGTATGCACTGTAAAAAACTGTCATCCAGGATCTTTTTGTTTATACCATGTGTAGTTACGAATCATATATTTTGGTTTATGACTAATTTTCATGGTACACTGAATTAGCTGTCTGTACACCCATGGGGTTGTATTCTTCTTCATTGATGGAATTAATGGTCTGTACTCTTATCAGTATCAGATATGAATACTTTTTTATATTTCTCTGGGATTATGACTTGACCTTTTAACTTTGTTTCCATTCTAGGTATGGAATTCTTTCTAATGCTTTTTTTCGTTTGATCACTGATAAAAGAATCGTGCATTAGATATTTTGTTCCTTTACTGTGCTTCGTTTATCTGTTAGAGCTGGAAAAAAAATGGTTTAGATTCTAAAAGTTAGTATAATTGACAGGCTCTTCAGGAGAAGGACATTCATATATGGGATGGCAATGCATCTAGAGAATACCTCGATAGGCAAGTGCCAGATTATTTATATTATTTGGGGCAAAATCTGGTGCCACTTTCATACACTCTAACCTGATGTGTATCTGTGCAGTGTTGGGTTGGCAGACAGAGAGGAGGGTGACCTCGGTCCTGTATATGGGTTTCAGTGGAGGCATTTTGGGGCAAGGTTGGTGGAATCTGCTATTTCCAAGTGTTATTGATAGATTGGAATTATATTCAAGGATTAGAGCTTCAGCTTTTGCTAAATGTGTTAACAGGTACACTGATATGCATGCTGACTACTCTGGACAAGGCTTTGATCAGTTACTAGATGTTATTGACAAGATTAAGAATAATCCAAATGATCGCCGGATCATCCTTTCAGCTTGGAATCCATCTGATCTTAAATTAATGGCACTTCCACCTTGCCACATGTTTGCACAGGTTGGTGTCAAATTTATGCATAAAATTGTGTTTGATTTTCTTCCTTTTATGTAAGTCTTTAGTTTTTTGTTTGCAGTTCTATGTAGCCAATGGGGAGTTATCATGTCAAATGTATCAGCGCTCTGCTGACATGGGCCTGGGTGTGCCTTTCAACATTGCATCTTATACTCTTTTGACATGCATGATTGCTCATGTTTGTGGTATTTATCCTCCCGGCAACTAATGAATAAGTTTTGTGTATATGAATAAGTCTGGATATTATTTTAATGGTTTTTATTACCTAAGTATTGCAGTTTTGTCCTACAGGAATTTTTGTTAACCTTCTTAAATATTGCGTAGATCTTGCTCCTGGTGATTTCATCCTTGTGACTGGTGATACTCATGTTTATCGCACTCATGTGAGGCCTCTGCAGGAGCAACTTCAGAAACCGCCAAAGCCTTTTCCAGTAAGAAGGATGCTTTTTTAAACAGACGCCACGTTGATGTTTTGATTATTATCCTCTCAGGTTTTGTTTCTGTCTATTTAATATCCATGTTTCAATGCAGATTTTGAAGATCAATCCGGAGAAGAAAAATATAGATTCTTTTGTAGCAGCTGATTTCAAACTCATAGGTTATGATCCTCACCAGAAAATTGAAATGAAAATGTCAGTGTAGTGCATTCGGATAGGTGTTCCATAAACTTGAAGGACTCTGGTCCCTCCAAGGCAATAATTGCCAAGTTTTGAGGCAAGTACATGATTCTCCATTTCTGATCAGTGATTCATGTTATCTAATCTAATTCTGCTAGCCTCCATTAAGTTCCTTTATATTCAATCTAATGTATTTCATGACCATGAAGTTGTTGGTATGCATTGCATTGGAATATGTGGGCATATGTCTCATAAGAAAATTGATATATTGAAGCTATATCATTTTGTATTATGTTTCAGGCACAGCTGGTGGAGGCATATATTGATGCGGAGTTTTATACGCACATTAAAATAAAAAATTGTTAGTTGGATACACTTTTTAAGTGTTGCTTATGTAGTAAGTGAGAATCCTTTTGTTCCACATAGAGTTGGTGGTTCTAAGGTGATTTAGGGTTCTTGTATTTTCGAGCTATTAAGACTTGTTTTAGCCTTTGTTGTTGGAACTTATCTGCTATGGGAATATGTATTTGCTACTAAACTCGATTTTGCTCTTTTTGGACTAGTTGTTGAATTTTGTTTTTATAAATTCCTTTTTCTTTCTTTGTATTTTTTATAACAAAGTTAAAAGTTGAAACTTGTACTTGGAGAAAACGTAAATGGTATAAAGGAAGAAGAAAAAGTAAATTCCTTGCCCTCTAAGGAAGTGCCGTTGAGTGGCATGAGAATTTAGACTAAAATAATAAATAGTTGAAAACGATGATCGGGAAATTTGTTGCCTTGGAGGTAGAGAGACAAATTCAGTCTACTCAGCAACCATGGTTCAAGTCCCACGAGAGAGAAAGAGAGAGAGATCTGGGTTAAAACAAATGAGGTATTCCAAAATACCTTCTATTTTATTTTTTCAATTATTTATTTTGACAAGTATGTCCTTTCCCCCTTCCCCACCCGCCGACTGGTCAGCAATGTCTGCTGGAGTGACCTTAGTTTCCTATATGGAGTGCAATAGGATCATTGTAGTTTCCTTTAGTCTTCCCTGGTTAGTGCAATTGGGGTTTTACTTTAAACCAATCGGATTTGCTCATGACTTGGTTATGCTTGACTGACTTGCAACCTCAGAACCGTGAAACACGCAGATTCAAAAAGTCTATCAAAGTCTTATGTGATAAATTTGGCTTGAGTCACATGTATAGAGAATTCAAAGACGGACAATATTAACAAGAAGAAATATTTTAGTGAAATCTTTTAGAATGCATTCAATGCAATTCTTGTCCTATGATCAAGATTCTTTACCACATCCTTTTCATAACCCATTACTTGAAAAAGATTTATACCTACTTAAACTAAATGTTTTTATGACCTTGATGAAACGTGTTCTTTGTCATCTGTAAATCTGCTTGACTTTTACAATTACATAGAGCTGGGCTGTTAATGTCTCCTGGGCCAGTTCATGCTTGGCTTTTACAATTGCAACCGTAATATTCAGGCCAAATCCTGCGACGATGGCTACATAAACATTTTGTTCATACAGAGCTTTTTCTTCTTCCACTGTGACTATTCAGTGGCCTTGATTGGCTGTGGAGTTAGGTTTTGGGGTCCTGTGGAGAAAGGGACGGTTGGAACTTTATTCTATTTATTTCTGTTGAAAGAAAATAGTCATGTTTATTGCATCAGATAATTTAATGTTTTATAACTGTGACAGAAGTTTGAACCTAGACTCTCTCTAAAAATGTTAATACTCTATCAGTTTTGCTAAATCATGAGGTCTTGAAAAGTCACGTTGCCGAGGCTATGATTCACAATTAGGCAAAAACGGAAAATAACAACATTGATTCTTAGAGTGATGGATCTCCGGGAGGACCAGGACTATGTCATATAGAGTGATTCCTAAAAGCTCCAAGATGAACTGTCTGCATTTATACAAGGAATTACTAAATTTCACGTCACACACAATCATAATGAGGACCATGTGACCTCCTGGATTATCTCTTTTGAACGTGATCATAGAAACATCATCAAATCCTTCTCAAACAGATCAAAGTATGCTTTATACAAGCTATTGGGGCTTGTTTGTGCAATGTAAATGTTCCCTTTGTTCAGTGGAACTCCTGATTCGCTCACTAGCTATCAGGGACCTGACATTCATAAGGTATGGTGCTTGTTAGGAAAGATAAAGATGACTAACCTGAAACTGCCACAGAAGATTGTAAGAAGAACCAACAAAATGAAGAAAATTGTTCCATAGAAAGTTCCAGGCGCTCCAGCTATGAAACAAGGACCGAAGTCACCGCCCTTCTCTTTCCTGAGTTTTTCATAAAAGCTTGGAAGTGAACCGAACAGTTCTTGAAATCATATCCCGGAAAATCATTAAGATAAACGTTAAACATTGGTACCTTGCAATTCAACGGTTGGCATACTGAACCATGAATGATCTCAATGATCTCCCTGACCAACAATAATGAGTTTGGGTCCTGAAGAAGATCCGCAATCTGCTATGTATAAACATTCAGGAAACTGCTGAGGTAGAGAGTTCTTGTTGGTGTTTTGGAAGTATATTGCAGAGCAAGATCAACAATAAAAAAATGCAGAGAAATACTAAAGATTCTTCACTTAAAAACTTTGCTGGAAAGTTCTACTCTTCATTGCATTTTTCGGAATATATGTTACCACAACTTATCTCACTTTTGCGAGTAAAATCAGCTGCTACTCAACTTGATTTAAGTACCATTAAGCTAAAACTAGCACATCAAAACCACACAAATTTATGTTAAAACTCTACTTAACACACCTAATATTATTAACTTACATATCGATTTTACATAAAACACAAATTAATTACAAGAACATTACATCATAGTTATCAAGCAAACAATGTCATCATATCACATTCGTGCTCAGTTTCCATGTCAACTTCGACTTCCAACTCAGCTTCCACCTCAACAGTGATTCATCTCAGCACATCAGTTCTTCCAGTCTTTCTTTTTGTCAGCTTTGTCCTAATACCACCTCTTTCTTGAAAAACAAGGACAGGAACTATAATCAGGCTATTTCAAGAGAAAAATAACATAAAAACTATGATATAAATTGTGTGAGGGAGAGAGAGACTTGGATCAAACAATTGTTGGCTTAACTAGTTTCGCCTCCTCCTCAATTCATGTGAAGAACTTCCTTCAATTCCATGGCTTTATTCAGAGTTTTACTTTGCCTTTCCCTAAGTCACTCAAAACGACCTGTTCAATTATTGGACATAGGTATCAATGAGACTCAGCATGACCCGATGTCTTTGCCCATGAAAGATATTTAGAACTAATATAAGGTAGTAATAGATTTTTTTTTTTATATATATCATAAACAAATTGTAGAGTCACTGTAAGATGAAAATGAAATTGAAATTATTGTAATGTCATCACATAACGTTTAAAGGAGCAAAAAATCTATTGACCAGCAGGATAATGTTGTCCAGAACACAAACACACAATTTGTTTCAGTATAAGTTGTATGGCTCTATGGTCTCTTTCTTTCTCTAGTTAATTGCCCTGGACTTAGACAGTATACAAAACAAGAGCTCAGTAAAGAGCCTTTTATTCAAGGAACTAGAGTGGATTACTCTTATCGAACATTGAATGCACAAGTCTCAGAAAAAAAAAAATTATCGATACTACCACTGCAATGCATATATCCTGTAGCATACAAAGTAGTAGTTATATCATTATCTAACATGATGGCAGTAATATTTCAAGCCAAGGCCTACCACTGTAGCAACATTTTTTTGTTCTGGAACTATTTTTTCATGCATAACTCCATATTATAATTTACTCAATCTAGTCTACAGCGTTTTTTGATTATGATTGTCCCTTTCTCCAACTGTATTCCCTCAAGCTCTTGTTTACTTTCTCCTTCCACTGCTATCCTTTCAGCTTTACTGGCTTTACTTTCATGATGTTCTCTCCCATTTTCAAGAAACTCAATCAGGCCTCTGAGCACATTTTCTGCATTTTCATCCTTCATCAGCTGCTCCACGATGTCTCCTCTATCACTTCTTCAATCTCTGTGAAAAGTGGATGTTGTGTGATCCCAAGGCAATTGGAGGCCAGAGTTTTGAATACAAATGGAGTGCAATAGGACATCTGGACATGCACATCCATGCGACCAGGGCACAGCAATGCAGGGTCAAGTTTGTGTTTGTGATTTGTTGTGAACACTATGATCCTCTCATCTCCACAGCTTGACCACAATCCATCTAGGAAATTTAGCAGTCCAGATAATGTCACCTGATACTTAAAAGAAAAAGAGAATGTAAACATATTATGATTGTATAACATCTATTTATAAAAATAGCATAAGACTATCATTTTACTAGTCCACCAATTATCTGATAGAGTATCACCCATGTGTTCACAAAAGGTTACAATCTATATCAATATGTCAAACAAAATTCTAATTTGTTGGAATACTATTGATCAGGACTCAAATAACATTTCTTCTAAATATCTATCTTGTATGAACTAGTCATGTTGATCCCCCAACTACCAGGCGAAAGACCTCTGTAGGCATATCCAAGGTCATAAGTTTCCACGATTACTATAAACTTTTCAACAGAAATACAGGAACTCTTAACAAGTGTTGTGATCGCAACATGATATTAGACATTGCATTTAGGAACCTTAGGTTTGGAGATAAGATACACCCGAAACTGAATAAAAAAATGTGAACTAAGAATGTAGAGCATCTAACTATAAAAATAGTCATAGAGGATTTTCGCCAGTTTTACATCTGTAGCTTGCCTAACTGAATATCTCACTTGAGAACTGATGCTTGATAGATGAAATTCACTTGTAAATGAGTGTGCTCAGACAAGGCTATAAGCAGTACTCTCATTTACTGAAAGCAGAAATATTACTTATCAGTAAGTAACAGAGCTTTTAGTTTTCTATGGAGTAATATTTCTCAATGGTATGTCTTGTATGAGCCAGTCATGTTCTCCCCCGGACTCCATCCAACTACCCTAATGAGAAAAATTTCTTGAATTTACTACAAGACTCTTCATAGAAATACAGGAAATCTAGACAACAAAATTTGTGACTTGCAGCATGTATCTGGTGATATAAAATGGAACTCCATTTCAATATTGAACATTAGCAGATCGACTAAGAGTCATCACACCAAAGACTCTTGAACTTGAACAAAGAAAAGGATAGAAATTATATTACCTGACTCACTGGATTTAATCCTAGTCTAGAACACTTAGGATTAATGATGGAATTAAAGGTAGTAGCCTTTCCCTCTGCAAGCCTATCCTGCAAATCAATTGAACAATCAATGTCCTCTACAACTAGGATGGACTTATTCTCCGTGTTAATCAACAGCTTCCTTAACTCATTATTCCCTTTAAGATCAGTCAACTCCAAATCATAGATATCAAACTTGAGATAATTTGCCATTGCAGCAATCAAGCTTGATTTGCCCGTCCCTGGAGGACCAAACAATAAGTATGCTCTTTTCCATGCCTTTCCCACTCTCTTATAAAACTCTTTTCTCTTCACAAATCTCTCTAGATCCTCTATTATCATTTTCTTCTTATTCAAGTCCATTGCAAGAGTTTCAAAAGTTGCTGGATGGTCAAGATTCACTGATTGCCACACATTTATATCCACTCCACGCACCCGATCATATTTCAAAGTATGAAGCTTTAAAGTCTTTTTTTCCTCAATCATTTCTTCGAATTTATTTAAAATATGAGGGATATAATGCTTCAAGATCAGATCTTTATATTTCTTATGAAAACTCAGCTCAAAAAACTTGACTTCATGTTGGACTGATGAGCGGAAACTTTCTAGGTCTCGGACAACCTTTGATGGAGCTTTTTTTGATACAAATCTCCATGTCAAGTGAACCCCATTAAATGTATCAACAATCTCTTCATTCTTTTCCACAGAAAGTGAAATCTTTGTTTCTTCTCTTGGCAGGTTGATTTTGATTCTTTTCACATTTGGGGGAATCTTGGGTTCAAGATAAAGCTTTGCCGCTTTAAAGAGTTTGTTCATGTTGAGGCCATCATCATGTTCTTCAATGACTAAAGTTAACTCATTAGAGAAGCGTGCAATGAAATCTCTAAGTTTGAAGAAGAAGTAGTCTCGTACCTCGTACGGCAAATAGTCATGTGCAAGTTTCCGAACAAGCATTGCCGTGGCAGCTGCCGAGGCGGCAACAGAAACTAAAGTCCTGGTAGATGGTATTTGGGTGGTAGTGGTAGTAAAGAACATGTTTCTTTTCTTTTGTTTGTTTGGTTTCTGAGAAAAAAACAAATTAGAATATTTTTTATTTCGGGGTAGTTCTTGATTCTGGGTTACAGTGGTGGCATTGAAAGAGCAAATGAGAAAGTAGAAGACAATTTCAGTGGAATGAGAAATGAGAAAGTGAGAGACTGTTTATAGATACTTTGGCTAGTGCAGCCTGGGCGGGACTCCAGACCAATTAGAGTTCTTCTTGAACTGAAACTCCAACTGTTATATGATGGGGTAAATTACCTTTTCCACCTAAGGTTTGACCTTAAAATCACTTTTCCACCTCTAATTAGTATAAATACCACTTTCCCATCTAAATTATCATTTTATGCTTCCTATTTCATTTTTTGAATTTTCATAGAATCTGAAATTAACAAAAATTAAAAACAAATCATTTAAATATTCAAATAACACAAGAACTAATTTATTTTATTTTCTTTCACCCTCACCTTTGCTTTCTAGAAGAGTCAACATAAATCGTATTTTTGGAAGCAAATATAAATTTTTAAAAATTAAAGAGTATTAATCAAAATTTTTATAGGGTTTTTTGAAAATTTAAAAAAAATTAGGGTATTTTTAAAATTTTTGAAATTTCTTTATAGTCCTTGGTGGTTAAAAATTATTTAGCACCCAAAAAACTAATAAAATACAATAAATTAGATTAGAGGTATAAATATCATATTATAAAATATCAGAGTTATAACAAAATTTTAAAATATATACAGGTGGATATGATATTTTTTTAAGGAGTGAGCTTGAAATAAGGGTTTATTAAATATTTAAAAGATTGATTTACGAGTTTTTGAATTTTTATAAGAGTTAAATTGTAATGGAGTTATTTTTAAATTTTATTTAGAATTATTAAAGGGTGAAATTGTTATTTCACCCTTACAATGATAGTTATTTTAAACAAAATTCAGAGTGAGAAAATATTAATTATATCGTCTAAGGATATAAAAGTGTTTTTTAGATTAAACGGTGGGTGAGAAATTGTGATTTAGTCTATGTTATCAAATAGTGCAATCAAGTAGAGTCAGGTTAGGTTTTTCTGAGCTTTTTTACTAGGTTTAGTATCAAATTGTCCTGTAGGTGTTACTCAAAGAAAGAGCTCAAAAAAAAAAAAAAAAAAGATTAAATATTAGTTGGTAGTCATTTCCTTTGATTGACTAGTGGCAGTGCTTCTCCTTTCTCCGCCTTCAAGTGCTCCTCCATCAAAGAAATCATCAACCATCTCCTTCCCAAAGTAATGGATTCTGCAGCTACTCTTAGGCACATTGCAACATATATACGTACCTGCCTCTTGAACATCTGCTAAAAGGCTTTTCTGCTCCACTTGATCATCTGCTTAACTTGTTCAACAGCAGTTTGTGCATGTATAACATGGCAGATTGAAATGGTCCATTAAATTAAAGATCAAAAGTCACCCTTATTATGTGTTGCTAATCAAGTCCATGATGCAGAATTAGGCATTCGAGGGATGTCCCTCGACACCAGGAAGATGTCATTTAGAGTGATTCCTCAAAGCTCCCACATAAAACAACCATGCGCGTATGAGGAATTATTAGTTCTATCGCTACCAATCATAATAAGTACCATTTCACCACCTGAAAGATGTCAAATTTGTAATATCCTGATTTTTTCAATTTTTTTAAAAATAAAATGATAGGGGAAAGTGTTATATTGACAAGGGATAAAAGATTAGAAAACAGTTTATTACTTTATTATTTGAAATAAATTATCTCAATTTAAAAAAAAAATTGAGAAGATGAGATAATATTGGAATATTATCTTATGAGATGGGTTATTTAAAACTTATGATTATTTGAAATATATTTCAGAACTTATCATAAAATTAAACATTTAGGGGAGCTGAGATGATGTTGAAAAAGGATTTTGTGAGTAGTGAAAAACTGAAACACTGTTTTTGGAAATGAAATGGCAGTAGAAGAAATAATTTACATAGGTTTTGAATTTTTACACAAACATGGTATTTAAGCGATGGACTAATTTAATTTTACACCAAATTTAGAGTTCTATTTTGAAAGTAGGCCTAGTAAACTACACTGATTGAAGATTTAAAGAGCAAAGTGCCCTATAATAAGAAGGAACCAATAACTAAATTAGCGTAACATCGGAAAAACCACCTCATTCTATGCATATGTATGTCATGTGAACTATGAGAAGCAGTGTCACTTTAAGGTAAAATACAAATCATGTTCTGCGATTTCTTATAAAGACTTAACCAACGAGTTGCCCCTTTGAGAGTTGAAAAGAATTGCTTCTAAGGGTCCCTATTATGGTTTATTTTGATGCGGCTACTGCATGCATTGAATTAGTCTTTTCATTTCAATAAAGGTTGCTTGATTGTAGGCAATAGATCAAAATTATTATTTAATTTCTTTAGACTAGGACTTGTTTGTTGGTTTAATTGAGATCTCTTTGGTATTTGATTCTCTTTAGAATTAGGAAACTACCATGGTTTTTGTAGCCTATTTAAAGGCAAAATTAGCATAATAATATCATCTTGCATCTTTATTCCAACTGTCACAAAAAACAATTAAAATCTCATCTTATTTATTGTTAGCATTTATCACAATAGCTCAAGGACATCCCTAGCATGGTGGTAGTTTGGGCCAAGGAATAAATCGGGCAGATAACAATTTGGTATTAGAGCCACCTATGGTCTAGGAACAAAGTGACTAATGCCTACTTTGATTTGAGCACCAAATAAAAAGCCTTAGTAGATGATAGAAATGTTTCATGCATTCCAAGACAATGAGAAGTCTTCTATGAATCATCTTCAACAGGTCTGTGGAAACATTGATAAAGAAGTGACAAGTGGGAGTGTCACTCTTAAATTGGTCGAACTGGATTTTTCGAGATACAGTGGTGATGAGGATCCAACACTGTAGATTAGTCAAGTGGAGCAATTCTTTGACTTCCAAAATACAATGGTTGATGAACAGACTTGGTTAGCAATTTATCTTTTAAAGGGAGACGCCTAATTATAGGCACAACGACAAAAGACTTTACATATTAACCTCACATAGGAAACCCAGAATGGGGGACTACTTAAAAGGTTTGGTACATCTACCTACGAAAATTCTTTTGTTGACCTATGTAAACTTAAACAAACATGCTCCATTTGAGAGTATTAACAACGGTTTGATTGGTTATTAGTCACAATTGGAGCATTAACAAACGAACAAGAAGTGAGTGCTTTCATTAGTGACTTGAAAGAAAATCTTAGAGTTGATGTACAAGCACAAAGGCTGTCAAATTAGAATGAAGCAATAAGGCTAGTAAAAGTGTTTGAAAGTAGGTAAAAAAAATAAAAACCAAGATAAAGGCATTAGTCCAACTTTTTGACATACCACTGAGTCTAGCCAAAGAAACACCTCATCATGGGATTGACTAGGAAACAACACACCAATAACAGTCTAGTCCACTACTATCCCCGTTTCACACCAGTTAAATTGCAATAATAATTCCAACAAGGTTTATGCTTTCACTACAATGAACCTTTCACTATAAAACGTATGTAAGAAACTCCTTCTTATAGAGCTCGAACAGGACGCATATGAGAGTTCTGACCAAAAAGATAAGGAGGTAGTAGCTGTGTTGGTTAATGAATTTGTGAGTCACCAAAAATCTCATTACACACCTTCACTAGAGTTCTAACAACACAAACTATGAAGGTGTAAGCCAAGGTTTCAAGGATGTGTATCGCAATTTTGGTGAACTCAGAATCCACACACAATTTCCTACATAAGTGTGTTGTAAAACTCCCAAGGTTAACGATTGAGCAAGGGCCTCAATGAGAGTGATGGTGGCAAATGAAGAAAAACTTTCAAGCTTGGGCCTTTTTAGGCAAGTTCTTTTCAAACTACACAACACTTCCTTTAATGTAGATTTTTTGTTATTGCCATTAGAAGGTTGTGTGCCGTATTGGGAGCATAATGGTTGCAAACACTCAAACCTATTATATAGGACTATCGAGAAATGGCCATGAAGTTTAAAACTGACAAATGAGTCATCATACTCAAGGGATTAGATAGGAGAATCTCGACTAGTTCAAGAGACATTCTATTGGGTCCTTTGACAAAATAATGAAAAAGGTAACCTTATACAAATCTCCCTAATTAGTGTAGACCTAAAGGAGAACATCGAATTGAAAGAATGAAGATAACTATAGTTAGAATTTCTATAAGATTTTTACGAACCAAAAGGTCTTCCCTCAATCAGAGAGCATAATCATTGAATTCCCCTTCAAACCAGAAGTGAGGCAATATACGTCAAACTATACCGTTATCCACAATTCCAAAAACAAGAAATTGAAGGATTAGTTGTCAAAATGCTTGAGTAAGGAATTATTTGTCCTAGTAGAAGTTCTTTTTCCTCTTCTGCTTTACTAGTTAAAAAACATGACCGGTCATGACGTTTCTACGTATACTATCAAACTCTTAATAAATTAACCATCAAAGATAAGTTCCCAACACCAATAATTGAGGAACTCCTCGATGAATTGAATAGAGCTAGATGGTTGACCAAACTCGACCTATGGTCAAGATACCACCAAAGTCAAATACATTTAGAGGATGTTGCTAAGACTACGTTTTGAGCATATTATGGACACTACAAATTTCTAGTAATGCCATCTAAACTATCTATTACACTATATACTTTTTCAATCACTCATGAATATCATTTTTCAAGAATATTTGAAAAAAATTATCTTAGTATTTTTTGACGATATTTTAATCTACAGTAAAAATTGTCTTGACCATTTGAATCATGTTAGAATTGTGTTTTCAATTTTGAAAGATAACCAACCTATAGTGAAAAAAGAAAAGTGTCAATTTGCTCAATAACAAATTCAATATTTGGGTTATATGATTAACAAACAAGGACTTCTGATGGACCTAGAAAAGATTGAAGCGATGACAAGTTGGCCTAAACCCAAATCAGTCAAAGAGCTAAAAGGGTTTCTTGGGTTAATCGAGTATTACCGAATATTCATGGCTAGATATGGTATTCTAGCACGTCCTCTGACAAGGTTATTTAAGAAAAATGCAATTTAGTGAGTTAATGAAATTGATCATGCCTTTGAGAAACCACAAGACACCATGATCAAGGCCCCAGTTTTGGCATTCCCTAATTTTTCTCTACTTTTTGTATTAGAATGTGATGCCTCTAGGGTAGGAATATGAGCGATTCTTAAGCATAATTAGCGATCGATAGCCTATTATAGTGCAAGCCTCAAAGGTAAAATCTTTCCCTTTCAACCTATGAAAAAGAACTAATGACCTTAGTCCTTATAGTACAAAAATAATGATCTTACCTTTTAAAAAGATATTTCTTGGTTAGAACAGATCAACAAAGTCTAAATATTTATAGGAGCAAAAAATAGCTACTAAAGTACAATAGAAATGGCTTATTAAACTCATAGGTTACGATTTCAACATTGAATATCAACAAAGGAAGGCTAACATAGTAACAGATGCTCTCTCAAGACAAGAACACCAAGTTGAGGTTATAACTCTCTGTATCTCTATCCTAAATTGATTGGAATCTATCTAAGAGGAAAATTACAATTATCTAGAACTTTAAAGGCTGCATCAATTAGTATAAAAAGGTGAAGCAATTGGAAAATGGAAACTCAAAGATGAGATTCTCTTATACAAACACAAGATTTATCTTTTTTAGGACTCAAATCTCATTCCAACATTACTAAAAGAAATCCACGGGGGTAGCCATGAAGGATACTTTAAAACTTTGCATCGACTTAAAGAGGTATTCTTTTGAAAAAAATGAAAGTCACATTTTGCCAATTTATACGAGACTGTGATGTCGATCAATATCAAAAACAGATTTACAATATCCGACGGGATTACTACAACCACTTCTAATTCCCACTCAAGTTTGGGTGGATATATCAATGGACTTCATTAAAAACCTTCCTTTTTCCAAAGAAAAGACCACTCTGTTTGTGATAGTAGATAGACTTGCAAAGTATGCTCACTTTATCCCTATTTCTCATCCATACACCGCACCAAACATAGCCCAAGTCTTTTTTGACCATATCTTTAAGTTGCATAGAATATTAGAGATTGTGTATGACAGACCTCCTCCTAGCCTTCTTTCTTATGTTTCTAGAACAACAGAAGTGTAAGTAGTGGAATATACTCTACTATAAAAGGATGAAATTCTCAAAGAGTTTCAACAATGCCTTTTAGGAGCTTAAAATATAATGAAACAATTTTACGAAAAAACTCATATTAAGTGGGAGTTCGTATCAGTAGATTGGGTTTATTTAAAACTTTAGGCTTATCGACAAATTTCAATTGCAAACTAGTCTAATTATGGCCCTTTTAAGGTGATCGAGAAAGTTGGAAATATGACTTATGGGTTGGAACTTCCCCCTTTAAGTAGAATTCACCCGGTATTCCATGTTTTAGTGTTAAAGCAAAAACTTGGAAACAATACCTCAATGTCTCCAAAGTTGCTAGAAGTCATAAGGAACCCCATAGACCCTTCAAAATAACTAGAAGTCATTCTATCCATACGACAACATGGAAGGACTCAAGAATATCTCGTCAAATGGCTTAACGAAGTCGAGTCTAAAGCTACATGGGTCTGAGTTCAATCGAGATTTTCTAACTTTCCATTTCCTTAAAGACAAGGAAAATTTTAGGGGGGAGAATTGTTATGGTTTATCTGGATGTGGCTATTGCATGCATTGAATTAGTCTTTTTAGAAGTCATAAGGAACCCCACAGACCCTTCAAAATAACTAGAAGTTAGAAGGAACCCCACAGACCCTTCAAAACAACTAGAAGTCATTCTATCCATATGACGACATGGAAGGACTCAAGAATATCTCGTCAAATGGCTTAACGAAGTCGAGTCTAAAGCTACATGGGTCTGAGTTTAATCGAGATTTTCCTAACTTTCCATTTCCTTAAAGAGAAGGAACGTTTTAGGGGGATAATTGTTATGGTTTATCTGGATGTGGCTATTGCATGCATTGAATTAGTCTTTTCATTTCAATAAAGGTTGTTTGATTGTAGGTAACAGATCAAAATTATTGTTTAATTCCTTTAGATTGGCACTTGTTTGTTGGTCTGATTGAAATCTTTTTTTATATTTGATTTTCCTTCTAATTAGGAAACTAGCTTTGTTTTGTAACCTATTTAAAGGCAAAATCAACATAATAATATCATCTTGCATCTTCATTCCAACTATTGCAAAAAGCAATTAAAATCTAATCTTGTTTATTATTAGCATTTATCACAATAGCTTGAGGACATCCCAAGTGTGGTCGAAGTTTGGGTTGTGGAATAAGTCAGACACATAACAGTCTCGTATTTTTCAATAAGTATGTCACTACCCGAACAAGGTTTTTATGGAATTCATTAAAGAAAATGCAGCCACTTATAACCATGACTTCAAAAAAGTTTAGTAAATCTAAGAGGTCTTCTTAGTATTCATTTAGTGTCATAGATTTCATTTGTGTACCATCAAATGCTCTAGAATTAAAATCTTTGTTAAGTTGAACATAATCAATTACATGAAGATTTCTCCTAGGAATTATCACTGGTACCGCCTTTGGGGTTGCAAACAAATGAAGTGCCACAATAACACAAATTTGCTATTTATTCCCCTTCTCGCAAAACCTTCAATTGCAATATCATCTAGCAACTTATTAAATACAGGTTCCTTGTCTATACTTGACTTTATAATTGGTTCTCAACATATTAAAAAGTAACAAAACATCTCTCAACAAAGTTTGTAAAAGGTAAGGGATACATTTGTTAGATACCTTGAATACTAGTACCTCTTTCTAAAATAAACAATCAAACGTATTATTCGTACTCCAAAACATGAGGAAACCTCCACAGTAAGAAAGACATTGTAAGTTATGGGAGATTCCAAAAAGGCAGATGTCAACACAGATCACTTAACTACCAAAGCTTCGATATACATTCAGGAAACAAACCTATATCCCCATAACTTACACTAGTAGGTTCCAAATGTCCCTCTATTCTAGTTAAACATGTAAAGTTCACATCTAATTTAGGAATACAAAAACCACCTACAACTTTAACAATTGTCGTTTTCTCTTTATCATCAATGACACAAGGTGATGAAACTATAGAGCAGTGAAGTTGGCTGCTGGAAAATTCTGATTTTTTGAAGATGGTTTTGTTGTGGAAAGTTAAAGTTGATGTGAATTATTTTTGTTGCCTTAAAGTGATGACAAACTTACTTAACCATTTTGTAATGCTTTTGGTTAGATTGCAACTAAACCAAAATTGTAGTAGTTGTGTTTGGTATACTTTGATAATGAAGGTTTGGTTAGCTTGTAAGAAATTGTATGGGTAAGCTTATTTTAAGTTGTTGTTGTACATGAATTTAGTGGAATTGATGTAAATATAAATGTATGAAAAAGAATAGAAAAAGATGACTTTTCACAACCAAAAACTTCTTATGTTCCAGTTCTCTGTTTTTTCCTTTTCTCTCATCTGTTTTTACATTTTTTTATGCTTTCTTTGCATACAAATCTCCATTAAAAATCAACAATTGGTATCGGAGCTTTTTGTCTTTGTAAAAGCCTATGTCAAGGAAGATTTGCAGAAGTGTTAAAAAGAAAGAACTCAGATTGTAACCATGGCTTCGAGCAACTTTACAAGAGTGCTTGCACTAGTTTTTTATGGTGAAACTATGCAGTCTGGGTAGTAAAAATGAAAGCCTATTTAAGAGCTTTCGATTTGTGGGATGTAGTTGAAGTGGATAAGCAGCCAAATCCACTGCCTCAGAATCTAACACTGAACTAGATTAAATATCACTCTAAGGAGACAACAAAGAGGTACAAAGCTTTGACTTGTATCCATTCTATTGTTTCAGAAATTATGTTTGCAAAAATCATGGCCTGTGAAACAACAAAGGACGCATGGGATAAGCTAAAATTAGAGTTCCATGGTAGTGAAAAATCAAAGCAAATGCAAATTTTCAACTTGAAAGAGAGTTTGCTTTGCTTAGAATGAAAGATGAAGAATCAATCAAAAGTTTCATTGATAGATTGATAAAGATAGTGAACCAACTCACTCTTCTTGGAGAAATCATTTCTGAAAGTAAGGTTGTGGAGTAAGTGTTAGTAAGTTTACCAGAAAAATTTAAAGCAAAGATTTCCTCCTTGGAAGATTCAAAGGATATGAGCACTATGACAATTTCAAAATTGTCCAATTCATTACAAGCTGTGGAATTAAGACAAGCCTTTAGAGATAATGCTACAGTCTTTGAAGGAGCATTTACTGCAGGCCAATCATAAAAAATACAAGCTGGTTTTAGTTCGAATAAGCAGTATGCTAACAAGAAAGGAAATGAGAAGAAGGATGGATATGATAAGAGGCAAAGAGGAAAGAAAGGCAGATTCTCACCTTGTCTACACTGCAAAAAAACTAGCCATACAGAATAATATTGCTGGTATAGACCTGAGATTCAGTGTAGAGGATGTAAGGAGTTTGGTTATATGGAAAAGGTGTGTAAGAACAAAGGAAAAACAACTCAACAACAAGCTCAAGTTGTTGAAAATTTGCAAGAAAAGAAGGATTATTCTGAAGAGCAATTGTTCACTGTAGACTATCATAATGCTAAATTTCATTCTCGAAATTGGCTACTAGACAATGAATGCACTAATCATATGACTTTTGATAAAAACTTTTTATCAACCTCAGAAAGAGCAAAATTTCCAATGTCAAAATTGGAAATGGAAAGCTGTTACAAGTACAAGGAGTGGCCACTATGGCTATCTAGTGGTGTCAATGAGTCAGGTCAGGCCAGGTTGGGTTGACTCTGGCTTGGCCCATCGGGCTAATGGGCCGAGCTAGGCCCGATGCCCAAATAGTAATGGGCCTTGGGTTGGGCTAGCCCATTGATATATAAAGGCCCAAGGCCCGACCCATATAATAATGAGCCTTAATTGGGCAGGGTCAGGCCTTAAATGGGTCACACTTTAATCGGGTTGGCCTATTTAATCAATTTTTTTTAAAAAATTTTAATTAAAATTTTTAAACACAAATTATTTTTCAATTATTAAAATTGAGAACAGTATCTCAAATATTTTATTTATAATCTCTCACTCGTGATGGAAAAATACCTTAATTATATGATGAAAAATATTATAAATTAATAAAATAGTATAAATAAATTAATTTACATATTGTATAAATTACAAAACATAAATAAAATATATCACTATATAATATTTATCTACTCATCTTCTATATCTAAATCTCTGAATTTTTCAAAGATAAAGAATTATTATTTGTGAATTCAGATATTTTATAATATTTTGTAATGATAAAATTAAAATAAAAATGAAATTATAAATATAAAGAATTATTATTCACGAATTCAGATATTTTTCGAAAGAGAGTTAATGAGATAAAATGAGATTAAAAATATAATAAAATAATTGAGAATGAAAGATTAAAAGATTTGTAAATAAAAGTGAAAATGAAGGAAAATATAATGGATTTATATAAAAAAATAAATTAATAAAAAATTAAGCAGAGGCTAACGGTTTCTACCACAAAAGGCAGAAGCAGATTCTGCCTCTGCCTTGGTAGAAGCTTTGCTTCTCCAAGGTTGAAGTAAAAAAAAAATATTTTTATATTTTTTATATATAGTGTTAGGTCGGGCCGGGCCAGCCCATGAGTTTAATGTTAAAGCCCTAAACCTGACCCGATAGGCCTATGGGCCTAGCCCAACATGCTACAGTGTCGAACCGGGTCTTCTCATGTCAGACTTTTTTTCGTGCTTTGGGTCGGACCTTCATTTAGCCTAACCTAATTGACGTGTCTATGGCTATCAAAACAATTTCAGGTACAAAACTGATCAATGATGTGTTACTTGTTCCTGGTATTGCTCTTAATCTACTTAGTATTGGTCAAATGTTAGAAAATAATTATTCTCTAAAATTTGACAATAAAAAATGTCATGTGTATGAGTCAAAAGGAGTAGAAGTAATGATGGTAGATATGATGCATAAAAGTTTTTGCTTAGAGCTAAATGATTTAAATGCTCAAGCACTTGTTAATAGTGATGATGAATCAGTTAAATGGCATAAAAGATTAGGCCATTTTCATAAACATGGACTCAAATTGATGATTGAGAAAGAACTTGCTGTTGGAATGCCAAAGGTGGCAATGATGAGGAAAATTTGTGAAGCTTGTCAATTGAGAAAGCAAACAAGGCTTGCTTTTCCAAAGAATGAAGCATGGAGGGCTAAGGAGAAGTTGTAGTTAGTACACACTGATGTGTGTGGCCCTATGACAGAAAATTCCTTAAATGACAGTAAGTATTTTGTATTATTCATAGATAATTTTAGTAGGATGTGTTGGGTTTCATTAAACAAAAATCTGAAGTTATTGATGTGTTTGTAAACTTCAAGAAGTTTGTACAGAATGAATGTGGATGCAAACTAAGAATGATAAGAAATGACAATGGAGGAGAATATACTAATGAAAAATTTGAGAAATTTTGTAAGGAAAATGACATCAAACACCAGCCTACTATCCCGTATACTCCTTAACAAAATAGGGTGAGTGAGAGAAAAATAGGACAGTTATGGAAATGGGAAGATGTCTTTTGTTTGAAAGCAATCTGCCAAATAAATTTTGGGCAGAAGCAGTAAATACTACAGTCCATTTGCTCAGTAGGCTACCAACAAGAGCATTAAAAGATAAAACACCTTATGAGGCTTGGTTTGATTCAAAGCCAAATGTAAGTTATGTGAGAATATTTAGCTGTGTTTGCTAGACTTTTATTCCAGAAGCAAAGAGAGAAAAATTGAGTAAGAAGGCCGAGTTAGGTATATTGGTGGGCTATAGTGACAAGTCCAAGACATATAGAGTATATCATCCTTCAAATGGTAAAATTGGCATTTACAGATACTTAAAGTTTGATGAAGAGTCAATTTGGAATTGGGAAATAAATGCAGCTCAAAGGAAGATAAAAGAGGAGCCAATTATGCACAATGAAAGAAAAATAGATTGTGAGGAGCAAAATAGTAGTGATGATAAAGATAAAACAGTCAAGATGAAATCACTTGCTGATATTTATAGCAAGTGTAATTTAACAGTGTTTGAACCTGCTAATTATGAAGAAGCTTCAAAGTTTTCTAGTTGGAGGGCTGCAATGCAGAAAGAGATAAAGATGATTGAAAAGAATGAGACTTGGAGGCTTGTAGAGAGACCTCATAATAAGCATGCAATAGGGGTTAAATAGGTGTACAAAACAAAATTGAATGTTGATGGTTTCGTAAACAAGTTAAAGACAAGGCTTGTAGTGAAAGGGTATGCTCAAAAGGAAGGTGAAGACTACTCTAAAACCTTTGAGGTTTGACACTATCAAACTTCTTATTGCATTAGTAGCACAAAAGGATTGGATTCTTTTTCAACTAGATGTTAAATCTGCATTTCTCAATGGTGAATTAAGTGAAGAAGTGTATATTATACAAGCTCCTGAATTTATAAATAAAGGTGAAGAAAGTAAAGTGTGCTTGCTCAAAAAAGCCTTGTATGGCCTAAAACAAGCTCCAAAAGCTTGGTATAGCAAGGTGAATTCATACTTGCTAAAGCTTGGCTTTGTAAAGAGCCTAAATGAGGCCACATTATATGTGAAATTTGTTGAAGGAAATGTGTTGATAGTATCCATTTATATGGATGATCTATTGATTACAGGAAGTAATGAAGAATTGGTTGCTTGGTTGAAATTGGAGATGCAAAATGCATTTGAAATGACAGACTTAGGAAAGCTTAGCTTCTTTTTAGGCATTGAAGTAATTCAATCTAATGTTAGGACTTTTATTAGTCAAGAAAAATATGCAAAGGAAATACTAAGAAGGTTTGGTATGGAAAACGCAAAGGGAGTTAACAACCCTTTGGTGTCAAACCAGAAGCTGGAAAAGAATTATGGATCTCTGGAGGTTGAACCATCTGTTTATAGAAGCTTGATGGGTTGCTTGCTTTATCTAACAACAACTAGATCAGATATAATATACCACAAGTTTGCTTTCCAAGTTTATGCAAAAGCCAAGCCAACAACATTTCAGAGCAGCCAAAAAAGTACTTAGATATGTGAAAAATACATCTGATCTTGGTATTTTTTATGGCAAAAAATTGGAAGTGAATTTGTGTGGCCATGTTGATAGTGATTGGGTGGTTCTATTGATGATTTTGAAAGCACTTCTGGTTATATATTTTCTCTCGGATCAGGTGTGATATGCTGGAACTCTAAGAAGCAAAGTGTTATTGCTCAATCAACAGCAGAAACTGAATATACAGATGCTTCTCCAACTGTAAATCAAACCATTTGGCTAAGAAAATTTTTAAATGATTTGCATGAAAAGCAAATGGAAGTTACACCTGTTTACTGTGATAACAGAGCTGTGGTAGCCATAACAAAAAATCTTATTTTCCATGGTAAAACAAAGCATATCAAAATCAAGTATCATGTCATTAGGCAAGCAGAAGAAGAATCAGAGGTGAGGCTAATCCATTGTAGCTTAGATGAGCAATTAGCTTACATTTTGACTAAGGCAGTAAATACCAAAAGGTTTGTTCAAATGAAAAACAAGTTGGGAATGGTAAGCAAGTTAGTCAAGGAGGAGTGATGAAGCTATAGAACAGTGAAGTTGGCTACTGGAAAATTCTGATTTTTTGAAGATAGTTTTGGTGTAGAAAGTTAAAGCTGATGTGGATTATTTTTGTAGCTTTAAAGTGATAAAAAACTTACTTAACCATTTTGTAATGCTTTTGGTTAGATTGCAACCAAACCAAAATTATAGTAGTTGTGTTTGGTGTACTTTGATAATGAAGGTTTGGTTAGCTTGTAAGAAATTGTATAGATAAGCTTATTTTAAGCTGTTGTTATACATGAATTTAGTGGAACTGATGTAAATATAAATGTATAAAAAAGAATAGAAAAATGTGACTTTTCACAGCCAAAAACTTCTTCCATTCTAGCTCTCTATTTTTTCCCTTTCTCTCCTCTGTTTTTGCATTTTTTCATGGTTTCTTTGCATACAAATCTCCATTAAAAATCAACACAAGGATCCCCTGGCATTTTTTTTTTTTTTACAACCAATCCATACAACTTATTGGGACCCTTTCGTTGACTTTGACAAGATTAGTTCAGTTCTAGTTCCCCTCGTCACATGATTTGTGGCTACATAAAGGGTGTCTAGACAAATAAATGCAGGCAGCGTACATATTCGCTTCTGTTGTCTGCAAGCTGAAAATGATCTAAGAAATTTGGGACCCTCACACTGAATTATCAGACATATCATTAAACTTTTTTGCCATAGTAAATGCCTCCAGGCTTCCATGCAATGAAGCATGTAGCTAATGTACTTTGATTGCAGAATCAAGTCCAACAAAAACAAGAAATGAAGAGATTGGTTTATGTAAAGAACGCCATATGCCTCTTCCTATGTGATTCGGGCGTACTTTTCAACACACCGAAAACAAAGCCTTTGGTCAATCGAAGATTGAAACTTTGCATTTGAGAGTCGCCAAAAATTGCTATTTCCTCAGTTGAAATCAAAGAAGTCGTCAATGTTGTCATTGACTGACTGAAATCATTTAGCCTATATAAAAGAGAAATCTGACTGGAGTTAGACGGTTTGTGGGAGTTGTAAACCTGGTTGGAATTTGCATGGAAAATTGTTGGGTTAATTTCATTTAATGAAGTAAGATTATTTGAGTAGTCGCGTCGGGTGAAGTTTATTGGGCTTGGGTTAGAAGAGTTATGCTTACTTGGAATTTTTGGGTTGATCAAGTGTGAGCTTGGCCTTGCAAAAAATCCGGTGTTTCATGATCGAAGTAAGCATATAAATGCAAGGTTTCATTTTATTCGGGATTGCATTACCAACAAGGAGGTTGAGGTAGAGTATATCAAAACTCTTGATCAAATAGCCGATATTTTTACAAAACCCATAAGAAAGATAGATTTTAGCAGCGTAGAGAGATGATTGGAGTTTCGAAGAAGCCAAGTTTACAGGGGGGTGTTGAGAATTTTTTCAAAAATTAAACTTGACTTCTTGTCTTCAATAGTAGGCAGAAACTTATGGTGAATGTAAGGGACGTTTTGGGAAGGCAAAAGGATATCATTTTTGGTGAACCAAATATGGATTTAAAACTTATTAAGTCTAGTTTTAAATGGCGCAAGTTTTAGGTTCATTGAAGTTTTCTAAAAAAAATTATAACTATTTTATTAAAAGCTGTATAGAAACAATGTCTGTTGTTTAGAATTTTATTTTTATTCTGTAGCTTTTTTTAATGATTAATAGCTGATGTTTAGGTATATAAAAAGATTTGTAATCAATTGTTATGTGTGAGTATATATGAAAAAAAAATATAAAAATAAAAGCTTTGAAGTTAATCTTTGCCTTCTCCCTCATCTGTCTTAAGAATTCATACTTGTAACTTCCCATAGCTTCCAACAGAAGGTGTCTAGACAAATAAATGCAGGCAACGTACATATTCGCTTCAGTTGTCTGCAAGCTGATTATGCTCTAGGAAATTTGGGACCCTCACATTGAATTTATCAGACATATCATTAAACTCTTTTGCCATAGTAAATGCCTCCAGGCTTCCATGCAATTAAGCATATAGCTAATGTACTTTGATTGCAAAATCAAATCCAACAAAAACAAGAAATGAAGTGGTTCGGGCCGTACTTTCAACACACCAAAAACACGGCCTTTGGTCAATCGAAGATTGAAACTTTGCATTTGAGAGTCGCCAAAAATTGCTATTTCCTCAGTTGAAATCAAAGAAGTCGTCAATGTTGTCATTAACTGACTGGAATCATTTAGCCTATATAAAAGAGAAATCTGACTGGAGTTAGACGGTTTGTGGGAGTTGTAAACTTGGTTGGAATTTGCATTGAAAATTGTTGGATTAATTTCGTTTAATGAAGTAAGATTATTGAGTGGTCGCGTCGGGTGAAGTTTATTGGGCTTGGGTTAGAAGAGTTATGCTTACTTGGAATTTTTGGGTTGATCAAGTGTGAGCTTGGGCCTGTGTTGGCTTACTTATTCAGATGCATAATTTTACTTAACAACAATAGTGCAAATGTCATGATCATGGACAGATGCCCTTCCAAACCAAGTTACAGTTGCCTCTAAACTCTGTATGAAACTGCTTGCATCTTGATCTAAAGGATATGAGTTTGTAAGCAACCTTTTCTGCAATTCATTTCTTTAGCTTCTCTTTGAATTATTCTTTGTGTGGGATTCCTGGGGTAACTGCTGTGCAAGAGACCAAGCTCGGATAAAGCTCTTCAAAGTTTAGTTGTTTTTAGGGGTTGCAACTCATATGGGGATGCTGCAATCCCTTTATTCTAATTGTTAATGTCTGCTTTAAGACAGAAATCTCAGGGAAATTCATTTTAGTTTTACTTAAAAGGGATAGAGAAATCAAGTATTGATTGAAAAGACACCCTTCATTGGAAGTGCCAAATTGCTCATTACTTACTGAGCAAAATCATAAGTGCCCAATGATTCTATCACCCAATTGAGTGGAAGACCTCTATGGCCCTACCTGCTAATCTTTTTACATCTATGTGCTAACTATTAGTCTCAATGGATCAGTATAATGGTCATTTTCAGGTGCACATGCTTTGGCGGTTAAATTTGATAGTTTCACTTCCCGATTTGTCAAGAATGAACTAGTCCTTTTTATCTATAGCCAATTGCATAGTTCTTGAATGCTACTTCCTTTTGAATTTTCATTCTTATAAAAATAAATAAATAAATAAAGGAAAAGAATATCAGAATGGGCGCATATGCTCAAGAAATATCTCTGTAAAAGCATAAAATCTATTACAGAATACCAAATCATCCTGTATTTGCTATTGAACTTATGCCATCCCTAGTGCCTCTCTTAATCACCATTGTACTCTGGGGCTAAAGCAAGATTCATATGCTTAAAAGATAAGTAATAGATTAGTTCTTGACATAACGATTCACCAATTATATGTTACTTTCCGTTGTCCTTTCTTGTATTCCATATTCGAAGCACCCAGCCATCTTTTTTACAGGATTAGAATTTAGCACCAAGCAACAATGCCTTATGTTCATAATTTCTCTAATCTGGAGCTTGACGAAAAGTGAATTTCTTTTATCTGATTATCCAGTCTTCAGTAAATGTCTTCACTGACTCCACAAATCATTTGGCATTCACATCAATTCATATTCTTGTGGACTTGGCCTAGAAATCGGTCTTGTTGTATACAGATCAAATTATTTTTCATTGCTTATATGACATAGCGATTTACAGATAATTTTATGTAACAGAAAAAGAAGACTTGGTTATGATGGTGCATGAGTAACCGTTAAATCACAGAGTACTCTTCTTTTATTCGAAACTTATGTTGCCCGGCGATGAAAGCCTCAATCATCTGTTGAAACTCTTCATTGCTCATGTTATCTACAGGGGATGAATTTTTCGCCACTCTCTCCCCGGAATTATTACTTTTCTTGTACTTCTCTGTACCCGACCGCCTCAGTTCCCGACAGGATTTATAGCAATTCAGAAACCTGAATTTTTCTGATCGACTTCTGCAATTCTTTCTTTTGCAAGATGTATGGGCGTCCACACTAACTACTTTCTCTTGGCATTCACTCTGTTTTTGTCCGTAGTCGACCTCATACTGATGAGAGTTTTCAGTCTTTTTGCTCTTCTCCACAAACTCATCATAGTAATCACTTCCCGGATTCTTTCTGCAAGAATCATGAGTTGGAAACTGCCCTGATTGCACAAAAAGAGTGATGGCTATTGCGTTTCCGATTATGAAAACAAAACCAGGGCTAACAAGGACAACTGTTAAGTCCTTGAAATATTTACCAGAATTCCTGACAGCATGAGGGAGCTGAGTGGAAAATCGACAGACTATGACCAGAAGAACACATATCTCAATTATCCTGAAAACGTTTGCCAGCTTCCGAAGGGTTGCATCTGCCTTCTGAGCTTTTATGTTATTGATTTGAGAAGAATCCATTTGATATGGATTATGGAGCTTGTGAATTTTCGACTTCACTCAGGACTCAGGAGAAGAATTGGCTTTGGACAAAAGAGATGGTAGCAGCAGTTTGTGCAAAGAGAAAAGACACACATGCTACTATGATCATAGTACAGAGTGAAAATACTTTGGTCTTCATGATCATAAAAACACAATTAAAAAAAAGAGTTGGGAAAACAGAGGAAACAGAGTGAAGTATATAGACTCTATTTTTGCTTTCTCTCTTACCTCTTTTATGTGTTCTTCCTACGCTTTGTTATGCTATTTATAGATTGCAAATTATAAGACTCCATATCTGTATTCTTTTATTCTTCTGCTACCAAGCTATTATATTCCCTCTAATTACATAGAACCATGCCATAATGTATTGTGAATAAGTTGAAAGTATTGGGCAAATCTGGATGATATTGTACAGACTACTTCAACTGGGTGACCTAAGGGAGCTTATTATATCAGCTTACCTATATTCCAATTTGATTTAATCACAAGAATTTATGCCTTTGAAAAGTTCATTAGAGTTTATGTGGAGATTGCATTCACATGGTAAATGGCCTATTATCCATTCTGAAATTTCAAGGCTTTGCAAAATAGAAAATCCTTGCTCCTCTTATTAAATAATTTCTTACAAGTTCCCAAGAATTATTCATTATGTGTAGGATTCTTGGCACAATAATTGAGCAAGATGCCAGGAGTAGAAGTAACAAAAGCCTCATTCAATGTTCATCCTGGACTCAAACCGGGGGAACCTCAGGTTCTGCTAAAGCTTGCCTTAGTTTTGGCTATATGAGGCTCTTACAAATCACCAGGAGGGAGTAATTAGTTTATTTCTATATTCTGCTTCCAAACATCAAAATCTTCTAGCAACAGATGATAGATCTCTAACTTCGGACTCTACCGTTTTGCTCCATTTTTCTATCAACAAAAACATGTGAGGACCTCTGCCTATTCCAGTTCTTATGTAACAGCTATGGAGCACATGAATCCAGAATCCAAACATATATGTGACAATTACAAGTAAGAACCTCTAATGGAAATTGTTGGGATTTGGAAAAAAGAAAGGCCTTCATTCCAGAAATCAATGGCACCACATGATTAAAAAAAAAAATCTTCCCCATTTGTCATGTATGAGAAAGAATTTAATATCCTAACCCTTAATCTGAGGCGAATTATTGAGTGGTAGTTGTTTTTCCATTTTTGTGCAGGTTTAGTTAGCAGAACTAAGTGTAAAGTAAGTGCATATTCTCCAGAAAAGAAAAGCAAAAGTTTCACCGGAAGTTGAAGAATTGATACTCTTTTCCAGATAAAATCATGTCAGTTCTGCATTTGGAAGGCCTCTCTGTCACCGGATTGCTTTCTTAGTTGGCATTATCCTTTCTTTAATCTATTCCATTGAAACTCCATGAACACAGCACAGAATTAGAATTTAGCTCCGAAGGAAGCATATTTCTAGCGTGGAACAGAACTTAGAAATAGAAAACATTCGTAAATAATATGCTTGTACTTTTCTCTCATCTGAAACATGGTCAAAAAAAGGACATCCAATTCTTATATATGCCTATCAAATCCCCAAGAAATGCTCTTAGAATTTGCTTTTGACATCACACAAGATCGGATCAGATTCTCAGGTCCTCACCTATGCAAGATATTAAGTTGTGAATAATTAACAACAAGAAGGAGACTTTGTTTAACTACAGATTTTCCATTACATATATGACATAACCATGTACAGACACGGTTCTATGTAACAGAAAAGAACCAGAAAAGTTTTTTTTTAAAAAAAAAAAAGGAAAAAAGATTTGTTTATGGTAATATTTATGTAATCTTCAAATCATAGAGTACTCTTCTTCCATGCGAAACCTCTGCTGTCTTGCAATGAAAGCTTCGATCGTGCGCCGGAACTCTTCATTGCTCATATTATCTTCTGAGTGTGAATTTTTGGCCGATCTGTTCCCAGAATTAGTACTTTTCCTGCAATTCTCTGTGTCTGATCGCCTCAGTTCCTGGCAGGATTTACTCAACTTTTCTGATTGGCTTCTCCTGTAACTAATGCTTTTGCAAGAAGTATGTGTGCCTTCATTAACTGCATTCTCTTCACAAATGCTCTGTTTTTTTCTGTTCTTGAGCTCGTACCAATAAGTGTTCTGAATCTTTTCACCTTTCTCCCAAAACTCTTCAAAGCAATCCTTCTGTGGATTCTTTCCAGTGGAATCTTGAGCTGAAAACTGTCCTGACTTTGCAAAAAGAATGAAAACTATCAAGTTTCCAATTATGAAAACAAAGCGAGGACTAACAAGGACAACTGTTAAGTCCTTGAAATGCTCACTAGAGCTCTTGACAGCAAGAGGGAGATGAGCTAAAATCCTTGCCACCACCACCAAAAGAACACAAATCTCGACGACCCTGAACAAGCTCGCCATCTTTCGAAACTGCGGCTTCTTCGCAACCCCATTTGCTTTCCCAACTTTAATGTTGTTGATTTGAAAGGAATCCATCTAAATATGGCAGTGTAAGTGTAAGGCAATTCTGGGTATAGAGTTGAAAAGATTTCGGAATTCTACTCAACAAAGAATTGGTTTTGTACCACAGTTAGAGTAGCACTTTCTCTGAAGAGAGAAGAAAGAGATGACATCAAGAGCATAGTGTTTATGTACATGGAAAACAGAATGAAAAAACAGAGGAAACAGAGAAGCTCTTCGAGCTCTGTTTCTTGTTTCTCTCTGAAGCTCTAGTTGCTAAAAGGGTTATGTTTCCTTAGAACCTGTTAATGTGATGGATGGCATCTATAAATAGAAGAACATAGGCCTTTTTCTTTTTTATCTTTTTCTCAGCGAGAAAAACGAAAACATTGTCGTGCGTTTTATCAATGGAAAAAAAAAAAGAAAAAGAAATATGCAAGTTGAGGGTTTTTCCAGCACCAGAATGCCTCCCAAAGCACTTTATTTTAGAGCTATGTGAATGCATTTCCACAAATTTTGCTTTTATTGCAACAGTAAAGAAAAATGATTCAGCAAACACGGAGATCTCTTCAACTTTTTGTGAAGAATTATTGGTCAGAATCCGTAACAGTTTCAGTCAGAATATGTTTACATTCATATTTGATTGGATTGTATCAGATTAACAGTACTTCTTGCGGATTATATTCCATTTAATGCTCTGGGAATTTGTTCATAGACACTGCTGCCAAAAGAGCTGAAGATTGTTAGGTGAATGAGGTTGAGATATTTTGTACAATTGACTCATGAAATCCAATATTCGAATTGACGACACATTCTGAGCACCACTATTTTCAGAGACAAATCAAGGCCATAGAGATGTGCATCTGTGGGACGACTCTCCAAGCTTCACTCGACAAGAAGATAAGGACACATAATCTGGTTAATATTATTTACGCATTTAATAGTTTAGATAAATTTATATTTTTACCCTAATTACTCTATATTTTTCCATCTTTATTCATATTTATACTCTCTTCTTTCCCATTTCTTGGTCATTGGAAAACATTAAGAGAAAATTGATAGGTTAGACAAATATGAGATTCATACAGATAAAAAAATATTTTGAAATTGGTCAAAACAACAAGATCCAACTAAAATAGATTTTATTAGTGATCAATCTTAATAAAAAATGATACATATTCATCGATGTATGATTGGTTATAATACAAGAGTAACAATGACGTAAAAGACGACAACACATAAATGGTAACAACAAGAGATGAATAATCTTTTCGGCAACTTTTTTTTCTATCTTAGGGTTTATAATTATTAACTAAAAATGGATAAAAATTTATAATTTTTAATAATAAAATGTATTTTTATCTATTCATTAATTTCAAAAAAATATTTAATAAATTTAATTAAAAAATATAATAAACAGATAGAAAAATAATTTTTTCAAATTTAAAAAGTTAAAAATAATCACTTTATCAAAGTTAACGTGGGCAATAGTCATTCAACCATAAATAATGTGATTTTTTGAATTTATAAAATTTTAGAATTTAAAATTAATAAAAATGGATTACTTACGGGCATATATAAAAAAAATATCTACTTTTAAAAGGGGGCTTCAATAAATTCTATACATATAAATAATCAATTAAGTGAAGTATTATTATTAATCATCAATAAATTAAGAAATTATTAATATTTTATCAAATTTTCAAAGAACTTTTTATCTTTTTAATCTTTTTACATAATCAATCCATCAATTTAATGTATTTATTTAAATGATTAAAATTATTAAAAGATTTTTGCAATCTCTATAACTTAATTCAGGGCTAAACGAAGTTTCTGGAATGGAAACAAATATTATAATTAAGGACTCTAATCTGGGTCAGTAATTGAGATTATTAGTTTCATAATCAAGCAAAGACAAGGGCGGTTGAAAGGTTTTCCCAAGTGGCAAAATAAGAGGCTCCCCTGGCCCTAATTTTTCTTACATATTAAGAAATTGACAAGGCAAAGGCAAAACCCATAAAATACATTTGCCTTTTCTAATATCAAATCCAACTTTAATTACCTTTTCTGTTGTCAACTCTATGTTGGTCCTTGAAATACAGCCTAAGTAACGAAATGGTCCAACAGAATCTGAAAGTAACACCTAGGCCATTGTAAGGTAGTAGGTTCTCGAATTTCCTTCATAAAAGTCTAGAATACCCTTAGCACGCAGTTGGTTTACGTAATATTTTATTATTAAAAATAAAAAATTATCACAAAGATAAATTATTTATCAGAAATAAAACTATATGTATAATCAATGATATATCATTATATAATTAATTATTATTTTATCTCTAATTTTAGACTATCTAATCACATGGTAATATATCATTGGTTGTATACAAAATTGTGTATATAGTATTACTGTACCTATAAGATTATTGAGTATAAAATAAGACTATATTTAATAAAAATTGATAGATATAAATAATTATTGTATTTAATTGGACGTAATAAAAAAAAACTGAGATATTTTTTATTTAAATATCTTTGGGTATAATTGAAAATAAAAGTATTTTTCTTAAAAAATTAATAAATAAATACATAAATAAATAAAATTTACTAATATTTTAATACCTAAATGGAGTTAATAATAAGAATACTTTTTTTTTCATCTGTCACAATACTATTAGTAATACAAGATTACTGAAATTTTTTATTACTTACAAACTAAATAAAGTAATATAAATAATATAAAATATATTACAAGAATAATATTTTTGTCTTTTGACCCAAAACCCCCCTTAAGCTTTTTTAGAATTCTCTTAATCTTTTTCTTATGTAAATGAAATTGTAAATCAACGAATCTGTAAAATAATACTAACCGAAGTGAATCTGCAAAATTATCTTGTCTTCCATGTAACAATTTCTACTAACCGAAGTGAATGATGGATGTATAAACGAACTTTTCAAACTTAGGGCGAAAATTTTATTTCATCAAAGTTTGCGTGGGAAATGGTAATTCAGCCTCTAAATTAGATTTAGACCATATCTCAGCGACCCCAAAAAAAAGATGTAACTCTACAAAGGTCCAGCCTTCACTAGTAAGAGTCTGGACTGACATGAAACTTATTTCGTTTTCCAACTTTACACTTTAGATTCAGGGAGGCAGGTGGCAGCCTCATATCAAAGTTTATATAAAATTTCAAAGCCCATTAGCGTTTGATTTTTCTTTTAGGTGATGAAGACAGTAAACGGTTTCTTTCTTTTCTCTTGAAAAAAGGCATTACCAATGTCACCTTCACCCCATCCCAAGCACAACTTCTTTTTTTTTTTATGTATTTTTCTGATTGTAGTGTTAGTTGATCAGATTCATCTTAGATATTTGGAATCTTAATCTTTAATTTTTTTTTTAATTAAATACAAGTGATTATAGCTTTTTAAGTGATTGTACTACCATGTAAACATGGGCTTAGTGGATGATTTGATGCCTCATAATCAATATATTATTATAATATCCATAAGGCCTCAAAATTTTACATATTAGTATAAACAAGTTCGAGTCCAAACTTGAGTACAGAGTTGCATGGTTTGCGAGCCGCTTGAGCTCGCCCAAGTGTAATTAAAATTTTAGCCTATATGGTGTCATTTCACTTTGAATTGAAGAGTGAAATTCTTTCATTTCCCCTTTCATGTACGCATGTTTAGTCTTCTGGCCTTTTCGTCCACTCTATTAGTTCTAGACTCACGCATTTGACGATGTCAGTTCCAATCCACTCCATCCAGCATTTGAACACTTTGTCTTTCAGTCATATATCATATTTGTATTTAACGTTCAAAAACCTTTATTTGTCAAACATTTGCATTTGATGATAACTAAACGAGGGTATATCAAGTTCATTGTTTGCTATTTATTTACTGAAATTTATTTAACCATAATTTTGGAGTTGAAGTTTCTAATTTGGAGGTTTTTCATTGGTTTCTAATTTTAAAATTATATTGTCAATGTAAATAAATTGGCTTAGTTTCTACTTTTCTGTTTTTGACCCCCAAACTCAGGCTTGGGCTTGATTCTTTACTAGTCAAGTTGAATTTAACTCTATTCTATTCAAATATAACCTTACAATAAATAAAATTTTTCAAACATGTCTATATCACATAAGGTGATCATTAGTCCAACCCCCTTACTTCCACTACTAACCTCTTGAATTAGAGCATTTGGATCACCACAATACAACGATACCACTAATTGATTTTATAAATTAAAACATCACGAGGTTAACACGTGCTACATTGATTTATTTTTAACAAAGTGTGTCCTTTGAAGCATAGAGAGGGCATACCTAACAAAGGCAAAACAATAAACAGATGATTGGAGTGGGGTGCCTGTAAACTCCAAATGGGCCTAGCTCAGGGGGCCCATTTCTCAATTATATAATATTATTCAAAGATTCCCACTGCCTTTGCTTTAAAGGCCTTTTTCAGAAAGAGATAAGGCATGGAAGAAACTCAAATAATCAATTAATTTCTTTGCGAGTTGATGGAACATCAAACTCTTTTAAATTATTAATAATCTATCTAAATATTATTGTAATTTTGTCCTTGTCACAGGGGAGTAGATGATGGTTCATGTACCTTCAATTTTTCAATTTATAAATCAAGGTTCCAAAATTCCTTAATTACTTTAATTATAATTATGTGGTATTCGTTATTTTGTGTGCCCAAAAATGAAAAATCTAACACGTTGGATTCCACTAATTATCAATGGCGTTTCCTTTTATTTTTTCCTTTTTGTGAGATTCATTTTTATAATTAATAAACACTAAATTACCTTTATTCTTCATATTCTTTTCTTTTTATTATTATTATTTTGAAACCCAAATGTCAACAAAAAAAATTTAATCGAGTAAAATTAAAAATAAAAAATCAAAAATCAAAAGTCCGACCTGCCGGATTCGAACCAGCGACCTAAGGATTAGCTGTTGAGTTTGCTCTACTACAGTCCTCCGCTCTACCAACTGAGCTAAGGTCGGATCGGCAGTTTCTTTTTAATAATAATCTAATATAATTATATACTAAAAATGTTACGACTTTCCCAATAAAAATTATATCGAATTCTGAGATGATATAGTCATCAACATGGGCAGCTAGGTCAATAGTCTATTGGTCCGAAAATTGGTTAATCTCTAGCTTCTTATAGAATAGTTTTGAAATATCATTTTAATATGTGAATTATTTGTTACATCAATTAATTACAAAACTATCCTTTGCTGTTTAATCATGTATACCTCAAATAATGAAATTGTTGGTTGGTTTCACATAACATAACTTGGCAAATATGAACACGTGTGTGTTTGTGTGAGTATATATGTGTACGTATTGATGTATTATTTTGTGAAGATATTTCATGAAATAACAATTTAATAAAATTATATGTACCTATTTTAGGTACACAAATATATATATATATTTATATGAAAAAATAATTTAACAAAATCTCAAACCAAATTAAATTGGATATTATAGTTTAATCTAGTTTGATTATAATTTGAGTCTTTAAGATGTAACTTACATTCCACCATAAATATCCTATGGATGAAGTCTTCTGTCTAAATTGATTAGAGAAGCTTGCAGGGTAATTCTAAGTTCATTCAACCTTTATTTACTTTGCTATGCTACTTTTATTAGAGTGCAGAAGCTTACCACCTAATTCTATTGCTAATCTTTAGTATTGGAAACTAATAGGCGGAAGTTAAATGGACAGAATGTACTACAGTTACCATGCTTTGGGCATAAACCATATCAGTTTCCTTGGTACTGAAGTGTCAAACACGAAGGAGAAAGAGATGAGGCAGCAAGCAGTCCACCAGCGAGCTAAATTCAAAGAAATCCCTCATACCTTGGGCATAAACCTGAATGTTGTTCATCAAAGAAATCCCTCAATTTACTTGTGAAGGTCTTGGCCAGGCCTAACTTGATAGCCCTTTGTTAATTTGTTATCCTTTTTGTTGGGAAAAGTACGCTTAGGTTGTTTTCGAACACCCCCTTGGTTGTCCCATTGGTTTCTTTGTTTCATACACATTTAATTAACCAAAAAAAAAAAAAAAAAAAAGGCCCTTCTTCAAAAATAAAAGAAATATGTTTATCCCTTCAAATTGATGGGGCTTGAATGCCCTTAAATTATCTCGCCATCATTCGATTGACGGCACAAAGGTGTCATTAAAGACTTAGAACACAACTAAGAGAACAACCAAATGGAGTTACAAAAATAACAAACAATTAACATTCAGAGGGCGTTTAGTTTGAATAATATTTTATTATTAAAATAAAAAAATTACCTCGAAGATAGATTACTTAAAAGATTATTAGATATAAATGATTACTATGTTTGATAAAATTTGATAAGTATAAATAATTATTGTATTTAATTAAATGTAATAAAAGAATATTAGTAAATTATTTTATTTAAATAGCTTTAAATATAATTATTTTTAAATATTAATTAAAAATAAATTTATTTTTGTCTCAAAAAATTAATAAATAATAATATAATTATAATAAAATCAAAATTACTTTGATAATCTTTTAATACCTAAGGTAAAGATGGTAATCAAATTACTACTTATATTACTTATCACTTTTGTGTTAGTAATAAAAAATTACTATAATTTTTTATTACTAATAAATCAAATAAAGTAGTATAAGTAATAAAAAATACATTACTAAGATAATATTTAAGTCTTTGAAACCAAACAATCCCTTAGGTAAAGAAAAAAACTTTGGACAACTCCTACCGGGAAACAAATAGAAATGGAAAAACTCAAGGTAAAAAAAGCTTTATGAATTCTCATGACCTTTAATTTAAATACGAAAATAATAATCAAGATTAAGCAACAATTTAATCATCGGAACTGAGGTTGCAGAGTATATAAATTGTTCGTCCCTTGCTTGAATTATAACCACTTACTTCAGCTTTGACCAGGTAACACATGAATAAAAATTTGGCCAAATGACTATTTCCCACCCAAACTATGCTAAATTTTCAAAATTCCTCTCATTAACTTTGAAAATCTCATTTATCTACCCATAATCGTTTAAATATGTTAATTTTAAGGATAAAATCGTTATTTTATATTTAATATTAAAAATAAACTTAAATATGATTTCATTTCCTCCTCTAAATTTAAAAAACTAATTTTTCTCCCCTAAACTAATTTGAAAAAATCACATTACCCCCCTAGGGTTTAGTTTCAAAACCCGTTCACTTTCTCTGGCGCCATCGCCGATCGCCTCTCTCTCCCAATAGTTTCCCTTCCTCTGACAACCCACCTCAGCACATCTAATGTCGAGAGACGTCGTCTGGAAAGAGAAATCATCTTTTCAGATGAAGACGACTCGTCTTCATCATTTGGGAAGACGATTTCTCTTCCCAGATTGCGTCTTCATCATCTTGTATCTTTATAGTAAAAATTTTAAATATTTATAGATTGAATATAATTATATTTTTGTATAATTATAATTATTCATATTATTTTTTATTTAAATATTTTATTTTATTATTAAGTAATACAAATTTAATTTAATTATCCTAATTATTGATGTGTTTTAAAAGTCGTAGCATATAAATTTTTAAACCATTTATCAATAAGACAAAATATTATATTATGTGTTTTATTAATAGTAGGTTGAAATAATTTGATAAATAAATTAAAATAATAAAAATAGTTTGAAAAATAAAAATAATAGATAATTTTAGGTCAATTTAAATTGGATTAAATCAATTCAAATATTAAAGTATTGGATTAAGACAAAAAAATTTTAATATAATTTTAAATCAAATAAAATTAAAATTGAAACCATTTAATATAAAATTTGAATTAATATAATACAAATATAATCTAATAATAATATGAATTATCAAGTTTATTAAGAAGTTACTATTAAAACAAAAATTAATATACAACAATGTACGGCAGAAAAAATATAATATATATTAAAATAAAAATTGTATATATGAAATATATTTTAAAATTTAAATTTTAGTCATTTTTATTATTTTAAATCTGATGGGGAGGCAGGTGGGCTAGCTGCTTATACAATGAATGAGAACCGCCCACGAGGAAAATACGAGTGCGTAGTTTTATTCCAATCAGACAAAAATTTTGATATTGGTGGTAGATGAGGTGAACATACATTGTATACCACGGTGAAATCTTTTTCGAAGCCACCTACGTACCAGTGCTAGACTTGAGACCCCTATGGCCGATGGTGGTTGAGATTTGAGACTTTGATATCATTTGCATGGTACGTTACGTTAAATTTGTGACCACACAAGCACGCATGCCAGAGATCCGGATTTTTCAACTTAAGTTTTTTTCTTAAGGAATTCCATGAGAGAGGATAATTCATTTAAGAGAAAATCAATTACAGTGGATAAGATCCATTTCCTTTTCAAATTAGACCAAGAGACTTACCTTTATCTAGGTATACCCATCTTTTAATTTTTAAAAGTTTAAGTATTTATTTATATTTAATTTTTTATTAAATATTTTAATTAATAATAAAAATAAAATGATTATATGATAAAAAATTTAAGTTTTATTATATATTTTTTTTAAATTTAAAAATTTCATAATTTTCTCTCAACTCAAAGTTTTATTATATTTAATTAAAAAAATTTGATTAATTGATGATCTTCGATCGTCAACCGTCTTCTCACCTATCTTATCTCTCTCTTTAGTCTCTCTCCCTTATCTCTTTGGTTTTCAAGAAGAAAACGATTGACAATCGACATTAGAGAGGAGAAGAATAATCCTTAAAAAGATATTTATCATTTCTCAAATTTTAGATTGAAAAAAAATTATAAGATTTTTAAATCTGAAGAGAAATACATAATAAAAAATTTAAATTTTTTATTAAATAATAATTTTATCTTTAGTTTTAAATGATATTTTTAATGAAAATTTACCTTTGAGAAGGTGTTTGAATTTTTAAAAGTTAAAAAATTAGGGTTTGAGATTTTAGTACAAATTAGGTGGAAATAAGTTTTTTGGCCTTCAAATTACATTTTTGGAGCATGTTCCCGTTTATAATTCCAAATTATTTTCGGCTTGTCTTATTCCACTGACAATAATGTGTTGAACTCTTAATAAGCTTTTGTGATATTCATCCTGTGAAGGGTCAACTTGGAGCTTGGAAGCAACCAGAACTGGGGTCAGTGAAGTGACTTGTTTTGTATGTATTTATACTTACAACACTCTTCCGGAGAGTTCTCACATGCAATGTTATGAATAGCATTGCTTTAGCAATAAAATTCATAAAACAAGAAATAAATTTCCAATGAAAAGGAAGATTGACCAGCTGCTTCCGCAAAACCTGATGAGAACCGTCCGCTCCACTGTGTAAATACGTGTCCATCCACTCATGCATCATGCGATTTGCCTAACTTCTATGTCAAAGATAAGTATCATAGAACTTTAATTACAATAATTAACCTTACTTTATATAAATTACATCACAAATCATATATTATTACTAAAATATATATATAACACTATGAACATATAATAACAAGTTAGTATATGAACTTCAAAATTATGTCATATTAATATTATTTATTCACAGTATACAGGCGTTCGATTTCAGCTAACCTTATATTTAACCGTAGATCAATTACGTATAACGTTTAAGTTGTACATAATTACGATGATGACTTGAATGATTTTTTTTTACTCTCGATTTCTTTCTTTGCCTTTCTCTCTGCATTTTTCTTCTTTCTCCTTTGTTTGGATTCTCCTTTTTTATTCCTTTCTATATCTGCTCAGTCTCCTCTCAACTAATCTTTGTCTAATTTGGATCGCGTGAAGTGACTAAAGCTCTACTTTTTTCCTATCATACTTGACTTATGGACATCGTTTTGCATTTATCAAATGATAAATGCTGTCACCTCAAAGATATTTGATAAATTTTGCGCCGAATAGATTGAAAGCTGTCGCTTGGAGCTTAGTCGCATGTAAAAGCACATCAAAGTTGGCTACACGTGGTTTTACAGACCTCCCCATCCATTGTTTCAGTAATGATGTCAGCTTTGGAGATGGAATTTTCAATTCTCTCCTTCATAATGCATCAATGCATCTGAATTTGGAGATGGATTTGGATATTCTTGTGATTGTTCTGGGAGATTATTGGAATTGGGTCATCCTCTCCAATCAAGTAAATTGCTGTCATGTCTCGTCTATCACAAATCGTATTTCAACTTGAACACGAAAGCTAGCAAACTTCTTCTATAAATAGCCCTAATCACGCTTTTCGATAAGCACAAACACAGAGAGATTGGCTAACTAATACGCTAAAGCATGGCCAAGACTCTAAAGTCTCTTCCCTTTTTCGCACTACTCTTCATCCTCATCCTCGTTGCCAACTGGGGTGAGTTTTTCTTTAGTTATATGCTTGCGTATACACTAGTGTTTAATTACACCAAAAGGTGCTATAAGTACTTTATTATTACAAATATAATATACTGCAATTTATAAACAAAAGGAATAACCAAGAAAAATTTGCAATTTCTTATTTGCTTGATTGTGCAGAGATGATGCCGGTGGAAGCAAAACTTTGTGAGAGGGCAAGTCAAACATGGTCAGGGAAATGCGGGAACACGGCGCACTGCGACAACCAGTGTCAGAAATGGGAGGATGCTAGGCATGGAGCTTGTCATGTAAGAGACGGGAAATGGAAATGCTTCTGCTACTTCAATTGTCCTCTCAATAAACACAATTAATTGATGCCCTTATGATTTCACATCGCCCTTAACTTCTTGATTATGGTAAGTGTCTTATATTACTGCACCATGCTAAAATAAGAAGCAGCTAGCTTGCTTGCTAGCAGCTTTTGTTTCTAATTGTAGTAAATAATAAATTAACTGTTTCTCTGTTGAAACATGGGCTAGTGTTGTTGCCGATCCAATATTGTTCATCATCGAAGTGTTGTAATATGATACAAATATTACCCTCTACGTCTTTGCTGTAGTACTCATCACTCCTCTTTGAACCCATTGAATTACATAATCATCGGTCATTTTATTGATAAATTAATCTGATCTCAACACCCATTGATGTGGACAATTTATCACATTAAATATCATGAAATTTTACAGACATGAGTGTAAGATTTATTTACATAAACTTGAATAAATAAATAAATCAATGATAATCCACATGATTTATTCACAAGTTATAAAATATTAAATTAAATAATTTAGGGTTGTAAAAATACTTGAATCATACCATCTGAATTTATAAAGCTTTTGAAATTTTCTATCTAGATTTTCTCTTGATGTGTTTTGGTCTTATATTCCAAAAACTTTCTTGAATGAGAATTTTTATTGTATTAGTTTTTGGAGTAAAGATTTAGTCAAATTATAATAGGTTAATTGACCCTCATAAAGGTTTAATAAATCTTACCTCCACCTAAATTATAATCTTTAAATATATTAAACTTATTTTTATTGATTATTTAAATTCATTTATAAATTAATATTAAACTATTTAATTATTTAGTTTTATTAAATCAAAACTATAATTAATATTATCTCATATAAAAGAATTTCTAACAATGAGAACTCCACGAAGAAGAAGACAATGGTAACAAATAGTTGAGAACTTCTATGTCCTGCTTAGAGCTCAATCAGAGTTGTAAACGGAGGAGGGTTGAAGATAATCATCGTTTTGCAATTAGCACCAGCTGCTATATGGATATCGAATCATGTTGACATTTCATGTACATGACTTATTCATTTTGCATCGATTAACCTTTTAATCATCAGGAAATCCATTAATTATAGTTAGTATTCATTGTCAATTAATGCAACCATACTGCAAATTTATTGGTGGAGCTTCATTTTGAAGAGGAAAATATATTAAATGGCATGTAGTTTGCCTTTTTCTAAACCTGTGGGCCGGCAATCTCAATAGAACTTAATTTCAATCAGATTTTTGGAGATATTTCAAGAGCACATTATAAAATAATCATGGTGTTCCTGCTACTGTAGAATGTGGAGCCCGAAGTCAACAATTCAAGACAATTGGCTGTCATATTTGACGTCTATCAGTTTTTGTTACTTCCTTTCACCAACCTTATCACCCTACCTTAATACTTTTAAGTTTAGCAAGAACGAGAGCAATTTTTGCTATAAATAGCCCTAACCACCTCCCTATTTAGCACAAAAAGATAAAGAGATCACTGCCCAGTTAACAAGCAAAATTAAGCATGCCCAAGACTGTCCAGTTTTTTATACTCTTCTTCGCGTATCACCCACAGATGTGTTTAGAATATAAATTACTTTTGGTACTGTTCCATCAATTATTATCATAATTCTATTTAAAATAGTCACGATCTACCCGATGATCAGTATTATAGTTATTTGTTATTATCCTAGAGAGAGCAGTCAACAGAATCAGAAATGGAGCCATCTGGAAGGGATTCCTACGATGGAAAAGTGTGGTTTCGACTTCAAACTTTTCGGCTAGGATAATATGTAAGTAGGAATTTCTCTAATTCCATATATTCTGTCGAAACATAATTCAACCTTTATTTGATATTATAGTTTAAAAATTATGACTGGGCTTGCGTGAATGATTAATTAAAACCGATGGTTAGGACTTTTACTGCTGACTATGAATGATTATGGCTATGTTTTATTCGTTTGAGAAAGTTACATGTGTACAGACACTGGATTTTGGTTTTACAGGAATAGTACAATGCTAGGTTCAATGATGATGATTATACATCGCCGTATTGAAATGATTTTCGATGGATGAAAATGATTTTTTTGTTGATGAGACTATGAGATGCAAGAGAATCGTGTTAGATTTGATGTTGTTTGCATATATATGAAGTATTAATTCATTTATTATAATTGTGGAATTGTGAGTGTAAGGAGGTTAAGTAAAATCTGACCAAATGGTCTGAAATCGTGGTATCAGAATGTTGGTCATTCAATCCAATTACTGTAAAATTAACACATGATCGAATTTATATGCCCGAGTATAGTTTTGTAAATATGGATTGCTGTTCTTCAAATTATTATTGATGTGAAATACCAATATGTATTCACAATATGATTTGTTATTCTGTATTGTTGTGTTCTATGCATTTTTCTTTCTGTGAAAATACCAAGAAGAAGAAGAAAAGAGCCAGGATTTTTTTTTTTGTTTGTGTTTATTTTACATGTATTAGAAGTTGAGCGGTAGTTTTGGGACTTTAAATACAGTCTTAACTCCTTCAGCCTCTCTCAACGGTCATGAGCAGAAAAGTAAAATATTATATTGGATATGGATTGAGTCAACTTATCATGGGTGAACTAAATTCGACAACTGTCCCATAATTAGGTGGGATTGTCCCAAAAGTAGGAATGATTGTGCATAGGCATTAATTTTTAATATCACGTGTGAGTGAACAATCATGCATAGAACATGCACAATCGTTCACCAACTAGGATAGAAATATTGTAATTAGTACTTGTACAACTATTTGTGATATGTTTGCTTCAATGCAATTAACATCTGTGTAGAAGAGTGTATGACCATTCATGTAAGTAAAATGATTATAGTACCCCTAGGTCAAGTACAACCATGAATGTGAGATTGAGTTTATACATATTATGAACTATGATAGTCTAAAAGATTAAGTACATGGTCAGAGTGTTAATGTATACCTTAGCCTAAACCAATTGGCATAAAGATGTGAAACAAAAATGGACGTTTATTAGAATGTTGTCACCAATGAGATTGAAAGTTACACATGTGATACATTTCATGTCATCTTAGATAGGGTAGAGAGGAATCGTAGATGATGAGAGAAAATTAAGATTGGCAATGCAAGATAGATTGTAGAAAGGAGAAAGAGATATGAAATTTAATTGATTTTAAAATAGATGGTCTAACTTATTAAGTGTTTTATCACTCACCCATTTATATTTGGTTTTTCTAGTGAGAGATGAGATGGTGGCTATGCATAGACAATTCAGCTTAGATCAAGGTATGAGAGAACTCTCTAATAGTTATATATATATATATATATATATATATATATATATATATATAATGTTATTCATTGTTTATTTTTGAGATTATTGACACTCATTGGGGGATATGAATGTTGCTTTATGTATATAACACTTTGGGTATTGATTGTGCATGACTTCATTATTAAAGGCATTTTGGTCATTTTAATTAAATATAAATATTAATTATCTTTCTATTTTGTTTATGCTCTAAATGAGTAACACTTTCCTATGGAGGGTAAGATTGTTGGAGTGGGGTGTTATACTCATCCTCATCCTTTTTGCAAACTGAGTCAGTTGTTTTGGAGGCACTAAAATTAACCTTATGTTACCATCAATTCTAATAAAAACAATGAGAATCTTTGGGCAAAAAATTATTTGCATTAAAACTGAAGAATGCATCATTGTTGAAGAAAAAATTTTATAAGTTTTAATAATGTATCATTTTGATGATTACATTTTAAAAGCTCGTAAAATTGTTTCAATGGTATTGTTGTAATTGAGATGTCTTGAAATATAACACTTTATTATCTTTGACAATATGTATTCAAAAAATTATTGTATTTAATTCAATGAACAATAATTTTATCTTAATGTGTTGACTTAATCACATAAAACGAAGTTAATTAATTAATTAATTAATTAATTTTATATATATATATATATATATATATATATATATATATATATATATATATAAAAGGAAAGTACTACACCACATTATTCAATCTAAAATTAAATTTGTCTCCAACCAAAGTCCTATAGGTTCCTTATGCATCTTCACATGCCAACTTAAGTCCTTCATGTGTTATGTGTTGTAACTTTGCCTTTTCGCACACTCTTATGCATTGTTAATTATCTTTCATATGTAAGCACAAACTCTTACGTGTTTATAAACCATTCACATGCTCATGCATGACTCTATAAGCCATCTATGCCCTCTCATGTGCCTTTTATAACTTTCATGCACCCATACGCGCCTTAATATACCAATCACATGCTTTTACGTGTGACATAACTCTTACTCAATTTCACGTGTAGCCAAAAACAAGTCATGTGCTCTTACGCACAACCAAAACCCTTTCATGTGCTCAAACACACCATCCAACACTTTCATGCGCATTCACATGTCAGATTGTATTTGTCACATGCATCACACACATTCAACAATACTCTTACACGCATCTCACAAGCTATGCATTTGGTTTTATGAGCCGCTCCTAGTTGGATTGGTTCAATTTTTGTGGGTTAGATAATTTCTAAGGAAAATCTAATCTGATTTGACATTATTATGACCCATTTTATTAGTTTAATTTGAAGGATTGGGTCTTTAGGTATTTTTAACCTGGTTTCAACTCATGATGTTATGAAACCCTAAACATAAATTAACAATGCCGATGTATATAATTCCCGAGTTTCGTTCATCCATATGGTTTGATTAGAGAGGGGAATTAAGAGTCAACTCACTATGATAGGTTTCTAGGTGATTTTATCATTGAATTTGTGTTGGTAAGTCATGACATAATCAAGAAACTTCACAATTCATTTTCTTCATAATTTTGTTGTCTACGGTAGTTTCAATTAGTGAGGAATCGACGTGAACATACAACTCATACCAACAATATCCCAAGCAATGTTGCCACCAAGTTTGCATTGCAAAATTGCGACAATCATGAAAGTTGCATGTGACAGCAATTGAAATTCACTTTCGGTTGGAAAACCAATCTAAATGCAAGAATTATATATGTCAAATCGAAATTTAATCTTGAATCACTATAATAAAGAATTTTAGCCATAATTTCAAAGTTTAATAAATCAATTCTGAATCCCTAATTTCAACGTTGAACCAAACCTAATTTCAAAAGAGCCTTAATTTTTAAATTTTCAATCCCTCATTTCATCCTCATCAAATTCTGTAACTGAATGCATCTAGCTCCAATACCATATATAAGATAATTTCACATAAATAAAATATAATTCAATTAAATTCATAAGATCTACGTATATATTATAAAATATTAAATTAAATTAGAGATTTTAAAAACACTAAATACGTTTGAATTTGTGAATCTTTATAAATTTATCTACATTGAAATAATCGATCTTCTACTTCTGAAATCCCCTTAAATGATGACTTTAAATGGTAAAGTTGTTGTGTCAGTATTTTGAGGAGGGAATCTAACTAATATATAATATATTATTATTGGACCTCATCAAGGTTTAATATATCTCAAAGACCACATTGATGTTATCTACTCATAATATAACTTTTAAAATGTATTGAGTTTATTTTTATTGATTATTTAATCTCATTTATAAATTATCATTAGACTATTTAATTACCGATTTATTTAGAGATATTTGTGGACTAGGTTAGGCTAGGTTGTGTTGTGTCACAACCCATTGAGCTCACGGGTTGTGTCGACCCAAGGACCACCAAAGGGTGGGTTGTGCTAGCCTACTTTTATTGCAAGGCCCAAGGCACGACCTCGAGCCCTCTAGGTCATGCTTGCATGAGTTTTTAGCAGGCTAGCCCCACATATTATATAATTTTTATTATTTTTAAAAATTTTTTAAATCACATGCTTAAGCGACCCTTGAACCAAATATGTCATCCTTCTATAATTTCAAGAAGCTACTTGAAATGGATCGTCAACAAAGCATGAACCCTGGCAGCAATTGATCTGCTTTAATAGTTCCAAACATTCAAATGTGATCTTGTTAATACAAACAAAAATGCTTCATCAACAATTGAAAGCAACAAGAAGAAATCACATTAGAAAATTTGAAACAAGACAACGGGAACTAATCAGTTTCAACTACAGAAGTAATTTGATGAAATATGAGATTTTAGGGTTTGATTCATACGTGCTCTGGATATCGATCTTGGACAAAGAGAGAGAAAGGAGAGAGATTTATTTAAGGTTTATATGGAGATAGAGAGACACGTAGCTAGCTGGAACGGGTGTTGGGGTGCCAAGCAATTCCGTTTTTTTTTTTTCTAATAAGTCATGTCAGGCAATCTGTGGATCTTACCTATAGCCTAAACACAACCCGCTCAGCCTATAAACCATAACATGGCTTGCAAAATATGGGCCATGTCAAGGTAGACCGTGCTATGCTTTGTTTTATGAGGGATCCGGTTGACCCTTTGTGCCTCTAGTTTTAATAAATCAAATTTATAATTAATGCTAATCAACCCGAAAAAAATTTCACACACTTATAGGGCATCGCTGGTCAGTTGCTTTCTATACAACGCACTTGTGAGTTATATTATATAACACAAATTATCATAAAGTTTTAATATGCGGGTGCATTTATTAATAACTGCAATATCAATGTAAATATATTACAGAATTGCTTCGATTTGTTCACATTTGAGAGCTGAAGGGGTCGATGAAGTTGCTTTTGGATAATATTATAAAGTCGAGATTTCGACAAAAGAAAGTTCGGGAGTTTGACAGGATAGTGCAGAAATTAGAAATCATCCCTGGGTTTACGCAATGTGAACGTGATGAGTGTTCAGATCATCTGCTACCGTAGATCTAAAGTCAGAGTCCTTATCCTTAAGGCATTCATATTGAATTATTAAACATAAAATAATCTGTGCATTTTTTACTTACTAGTTGAACGGGGATAACATAATTGAGCACCTTCTTCTATAAATAGCCCTAATCACCTCAGCATCTATCACAACCCAGAGAAACTAAAACAATCTAAAACATGGCTAAGACTCTCAAATCTGTTCGGTTTATCGATCTCTTCTTCTTCATCATCCTCGTTGCAAACTTGGGTAAGTTACATTTCCAGATAGTTGCAGCATTTTTAGATGACGATAGACTTCTAATATTGTTGATTTGTAATTGGATCGATGCAGAGATGACCCCAGGCGTAGAAGCAAAAGTCTGTAAGAGGTACAGTAAAACGTGGCGAGGGCCATGCTTCAGCATCAGCAACTGTAACAAGCAATGCAAGAAGAAGGAGAAAGCTGTATCTGGATCTTGTCACGCCGATGATGTAGGATGGGCTTGCTTCTGCTACGTCAACTGTTAAATCAGAATGGTCATTTCCGTCGTTTTGCCAATTTCATAGTATAAAATAAATCAATCAATTAGCTGACTGCATGCAGTCCTGTTTCTGTAAACTGCCGATGAAGATTGCTTCATCCAGTAGCTGATAATAAAGAAGGAGATGAACATAATAAGTTTTGAATTTTACGTCTAATAAACAAGATTTTGTTGATATATACACATACATACACTCTCTTCCTCCTTTAAGAAGGATCAAGATTTACGTATCTTTAATTGAGATAATTTATTAAGCACACTGTTGAATCATGAAGCCATTTCACATGGGCATGCTTACAAAACTTTGACATTGAATTAAGACATTGTTGGATTTGAATTCATAATTATTTTAATCGCCATCTCCCCGCCAACGTATTAACAATTAAAAAGATATTTATATATTTTTATATAATATAATAAGTTTAATATTATTTATAACATTTAATAATACAAATAAATTATATTTTAATCATAAAAATTTATTATTTTTTTTCTCGATGGTTGCACGTCACGCTTTCAACTTTTTCTTCTTCCATTGAGAATCGCCCTAATTGATGGGATTTTAACTGAAATTGTATATCATCGGTAACAGTTAAATTTTATATTTATTTATTCATAATCTTTAATTAAAATTAATATAAATTAGGGGATAAAAATATATTTTATAAAATTTTGAGAGTAAAGTGTTGTTTAGTTTAAAGATTTTTTTCGTTTTTTCAACAATTTTATAAAACATTTAATAGATAGTGAAAAATTGCTTTTTTAAACTTAAGGTCTGGAAATTCTGTTATTTCATAAAATCTTGGGCAAAAAATGTCAATTTGCCTAATTTAATTTGTATGATAATAACATTTATAATACCATGGGACAAATGTAGATCATCCGCAGCTTCAATCGTTAAATTATTATCATATTATCTTTTAAAATAGTACCAAGCATAAATATTAAACAATTATAGACAAGTAATAATATTGTGAGAAAGTTTAATACATATTTGAAAATGTTGATCAGATTTCTTATTACTAACTGATGTACATAATTTAGAGTTTTCTTCAAAATAGGATATGATAGTGACGTTGAGGATTCCTTAATGAATTTTGATATCCATTACGATGATGTAGAGTAAATTAAAATAAAGCGAGTTAGATACAAAGTAGTTTTTTTAACATGTTTCAACCCATTGCTTAGGAGTTTAATCTATATTTGTATCATTAGTGACTTTACAAGAATGTTTTGACATTGTGTGTATAGAAATTAAAGAAGTGTTTTAAGAAGAACTCGACTTTGGACAATGGTTCTGGAGGAAATTGTTAAATTTTATGAGAGTCTTCCCATCTAACTTAGAATGAAATTGATCTAATCCTTTATATAAATCAAAAGAATTCTATGGATTTTCCTTCTCTTGTCCTATGTTATGTTTATCTCCTCCCTCTCTCTCATCAATGATTTTCTTTATTTAAAGGATGAGAAAGGGTAATTATGATCCTATTGATTATATTTAAAATTCAAATTTAAATAATAACGTTTCAATTGATTATATTTAGGAGATAATTGTTTTTTATTGTGGAAAGATAACGCTAAATGAATGTCAACTGGTGAATTACATTCTCTTAGCAAGAGATATATATCAACAAGTTGAGACACAAGTTTTTTCTTCCACAGAAGGGCATTTTAGGTAAATACTCTATGATAGGAAACTATCATATAACAATCTTAGTTTTTGGAGTATAAGTAAGACTTCAAAAACTTCCTTGACTATTGCTTTGAATGAGTGTCATGTCAAGATTTGTCAGTTCTTTGTGACAATTAGACTCTTTAATTGATAAAATCATTATTTTGTACACTTTGTGCCACAGACTAGTCATGTTGTTCCACTTCTCTATGAAATATGATTGAATGTGTCCTATTTGTATCATAGGACGACAAACATATATTTTTGAGGTCAACTTGAACAATTAAATCAATTATCGCTTTGCCCTTATTTGACTATAAAAGCAAAATGGGTTGTTTCAATTTCTTACATCCTAAGTGTTTATAAATCTCCTGATATTCCTAAGAGTTTGGTTTTAACAATTGATCAAAGAATTGTTTTCATTGGGTACACAAAACAATGAGTTACTCAACTCCAAGATTCTTTTGTTGCTTGTGAACTTAGTTTGCTTATATATGCATGTGAAAATTGATATAGCATAACGTGTTTCTATCTATGATGAAAAAGGAAAGTTCAAAGTCTAATCCCTCTTTCAAAGGAAGATAGCACAATAGACAACTATTATATCATTTTTCCAAGATAGTTAGAAAGAGACTTAAATTCCCTTATCACTATGGTGGATAAGAGTATGCACTCCACATGGGTGCATAGAGACATCTTATGTTGCAATGACTTTCCTAATAAAGATGTAATAGATAATTTTGCACGAACTTACTCAATTATAAGTAGATCATTTGTTCGTGTTTTTTTTTTTTTCCATCTCAGGTTCACATCAAGGAACCAAAAGAAATGCTTATATATTTAGTAGATGGTTTTCTTCCAAATGCATTACTCAACACACATCTCAAGTGAAACAAATAGACCAAGCTATAATTATAAAGACAAATTGTAGAATCTTGGTGTATATATTATAAAATCCTTCTACCTTTTTCTTTCATAAATTTTCGTGAATATTTGATCTTTTTTTTTTCTTTTTCTAATTTATTTTTACTATTGTTATTGCTATTTACACACAATTTTCTCATGTCAAATTTGAATGAGTATCTATTAATTTACTAACATTTGTGTATTAGGAATTCATACTTTCAACTTGGTAAACTTCGTTATATATTTAATCCTTGACTTTATTTCAATAAGGAATGGGCCAAATGTCCTTACTCCTTGGATTGGGCTTTATCTGTGGGCTTATACAATAGCAGCCCAAAATCAAAGCAAGTCAAATTTTCATAAACGACGTCGTGTAATCAGGTACAAAACTGTTCTTTACCAAACCCTAGGGTTAGAGAACACTCTCGACTTCCGCGCCACGCTTCTCTATTTTTGATCTTGCTTCTGCACCACCCCGCGGCTTGTCTCTCTGTGATCAGATCCAAAATCCAATGGTACGCCTTGAGATTTCAAACTGTCTACCAAAATAGAAGAAAACCCGTTTGTTCTAATGTTCGATCAGTTGTTTATTCTGTTGCTTTTGGTTGATTTTGCAGGCCCCAAAGAAGGAAAAGGCTCCTCCACCGTCGTCCAGGCCCGCGAAATCCGGAGGCGGAAAGCAGAAGAAGAAGGTTAAAATACGAAACCCATTTGAGCATATGATTAGTAGATTTGATTTACGAGATGAAATCGGCGTTGTTTCTGATTGAATTGTGTGGTTTTTTATCGAATGTGAAAACAGAAGTGGAGCAAGGGAAAGCAAAAGGAGAAGGTGAACAACATGGTGTTGTTTGATCAAGCAACTTATGATAAGCTTCTTTCTGAGGCTCCTAAGTACAAGCTTATAACCCCTTCCATTCTCTCCGATCGTTTAAGGGTGAGGCTTCTAAAAGATTTCTGATTTATCAATATATGACTAAACTGAAGCATTGTTACATGAAATTCGGGAATCTAGCCAGAATATAGGTCCATTGACGCTGCTGAACTGTTTCAGTTCTCTGTACGGTAACCTAATTCAAAATTGTTGCTGAGTTTTATATTTGATGGGGGCTTTCATGGAGCCCTAAGCCGTTGTTTAGAACTTTAGGCTTACTAGATTGGTCTGCCTTGATTAGTTGACCTTCCCCGGGATATTTGGGAGATGCATGTCAATTCTTGGAGACAAGAAGCGTGTTCTTTTTTAATTTTTCTTATTTGTTTCGTGTGTCTTGCAGATCAGTGGATCACTTGCTAGGAGGGCAATAAGAGAGCTTATGGCAAGGGGATCGATCAGGATGGTATCTGCCCATGCGAGCCAGCAGATCTACACCAGGGCAACAAATACCTAGGTCTCTCAATATATTTTCTTATTAGTTTTAACGTAGTGGTTTCTTGAGTTTGATTGCTATTATTTTTGTTTAGGCCTATCTTGTTAAGAGTTTATGAGCTACAATTTTAGACCTTAAAAGGTTAATGTCTTTTGTTGAAAGAGTATTCGCTTAGACTTTGAAAATGTTTCTTTTTACAAGTTACTGTTGAGCTACTGCATATTTGTTCGTCCTATATTTTTAAGGCCAAAATATTATTTTCCATCCAAATTTTAATACAAAGACATATGGGGTTTCAAGAACCTAAATATTCACTCATTACTCAATTTTGGTTAAAAATCTTTGATATAATTAGGGGTAAAACTGTTTTTTATTAAAAAATTTGAAAAATTAAAATTTTATCACATTTTCTTTCTTAGATTTAAAAATCTCATATTTTTTTCTTCATCTGAACTTTTCAAGTTTTGAAAAGTGAGTATTTCACCCCCAAATTTCTAAGCTTTCTTTCTCTCCTCGCCAACAACAGCGACCATCTCTGACAGTCAAAGAGACATCTCTGTTGACGAAGTAGCATCGTCTCTTTGTCTTCATTGATGAGGAGATAACACCTTTTCATCTCTATCGATGAAGAAATAATGTATTTTCAATTGTTGGAGATGGTCGTCGACTCTTTGTCTTGTCTTTGGATGATCATCATTATTGAGGAGAAGAGAAAGAAAAGATAGGGATTTGGGGGTGAAATGGTTATTTTCCAAAATTTTGAACTTTGAATGGAGGGAAATGTGAGATTTTTAAATCTGGAGAGGAAAATATTATAAAACTTTAATTTTTTAAGTAAATAACAGTTTTATCTATAATTATAACTGATATTTTTTACAAAAATTTGGTTATAGGTAGGGGTTAAAACTGCTTTTTACTAAAAACATTTGAAAAAGTATAATTTTATCACATTTTCTTTTATAGATTTAAAAATCTCATAATTTTTTCTCTATCTAAATTTTTCAAGTTTTAAAAAGTGAGTATTTCACCCTCAAATTCTTAAATTTTCTCTCTCCTCTTCGACAATAGCGACCATCTCTGATAGTCAAAGAGACGTCTTTGTTGATGAAGAGATCATCTCTATCAATGAGGAGACGACACCTCTTCATCTTTATCGATGAAGAAATAACGTTTTTTCAATTGTTGGAGATGGTCATCATCACTAAAGAGAAGAGGAAAAACAGAGATTTAAGGGTGAAATGGTTATTTTATAAAATTTTGAACTTTAAATGGAGGGAATTGTGAAATTTTTAAACTTAGAGTGAAAAATGTGATAAAATTTTAATTTTTTAAGTAAATAATAGTTGTATTTATAATTTTAACTGAGATTTTTAATAAAAATTTGGTTATGGGTAGGTGTTTAAGTTTTTGAAACTTCACGAGTGTATATTTGTTTTTATAATAAAACTTGGGTAGGAAATAATCCTTTGGGTGTATTTTTATTTTTTGGCATAATAGAAGGAACTGTGCTAATGGTCTGATAATTAGTTGCTTACCCTTTTTTCCGCGAGTCCCCCCAAAATTTGTCTATTTAGATAATCTTGTTATCAATCCTCACTGTTGCTGAAGACAATTCACGGGATCGATGCTAGCATCACCATCAGTAGAAATATTGAATTTGCGATATAAGAAGTAGTCTAAAACTAATGCAAGCCTCAAATTCTTTGAAATATTTTTTATTCTTGGGAAATGTCGCTGATTCTTTCAGAAGTGGGAAATTATTTGCAGGAGACTATTCATGGGATTTATTCGCGGATATATTTTGTTTTCTTTTCCCTGGAAACTAGAATATATTATCTCTTGTTCTTCACATTTCCACATAAATCAGCCATGGATTCCGTGAGAACCTTCCATGCTGCAGGCCTCTGCCTACACCAACCACATCATCTTGCTGAAGTTTGTCACACCAGAGCATGCAAATCGCCAATTATACATCACCATCTAAATATCGATGCACAACTCACAATAAAGCAATTTGGGAATGTCTTATTTCGTAATGAAAGGCAGAGCATCTCTGGCTTTCAACCTTAAATTGCACAAATTTTTCTCAAAATCTTTGTAGTGTTTGTGTATATACCCAGAAAAATCTCATGAGTACATGCAATTTGCCCTTGTCGGGGAAAGAGATATCTCATTAAAACTAGCAACTTGAGAATGCTGCAGTTGAAAGAGGGGCCAAATCGTATCCAACCCAAGAAATCTCTCAAGGAATTGGACTTGGAGCCACGTGAAATTTTGTCAACTAATAGGTGGTTTCTAGTTCATGTTGATGAGACACTGTTCTTATGGGTCCACAACCCAGAAATACTAGGAACTATCAGTTAGAATTCAATGAATCAGTCTCTGCAGAAGTATTTTCAGTATAAAATTCACGGGAATTGTCATTGCAATTAACAGATAGAACTTCTTTCATTCTCACCATCATCACTAAATTAATTGAAACTATGAGAATTTAAACTGTATTAACAACTAAATCCAATAAGCTGAGCAGTCACTTTCACTAATTTAATTTTGCAATCTACATCTTTCGCTGTCCATACTAAATCTAATGCAGAGAAAACAAATTATATATATGTATACTTGTGAATTGTGATAAGGAAGCAGGGAAGGTGGGCCTAGTGCTTCTGCAAAATCTAATAAGAACCGTCAAAAGTGTTAGGTGTCAATGAATGGTTTCTGTCCAAATCTTGATTGATCGAAGAATCTACTTGTTTATAAATGCCAGTTGGGTCATTTTAATATATCAACAATGAAACCGCATATCTCATATTTCTTCTAAATTATGGTAAGAAGTTAAAAAACAATTCATAGCAAAAGAGGGTTCATCTTTCGCTAAAACTTTCTTCAACTTTTACTTGATAACTCTCTTTTCTAGGTGTTATAATGTCCTGTCCATTGCGGTGGAGTTGGATACATTCAAGCTTGGTCCCTCATAAAGGTATATGTGGCTTGGATTCTTCAGCCAACAATAATACTACAACGATTCCTCTGATTTTCCTCTTTTGGTAGGCTTGTTTTTGGATCACTAGAATGAATTCTGCCAAAATCTGACCACAAACATATCAAAATTAGCTTAAGATTAAGTGTGCAACTGGGTCTACACGTTTGTCAATATTCCCTTCACATGACAAGAATTTTATCATGTATATTCATCAAAAATATCACTGAATCAACGACAAAATACTTGGGAAAACATTTTTGCCAAGATCAATGACTACACTTTCACTATAGCTACAAATTTACGGTGTCAAAAAATGTCATGAATTATAATGTTGCCACCGTTGAAAAATTACTCGTCATATCAGCAAATTGGTAACATTACAACAGATGAAAAATCGCCGAAAGATTAATTAGCATGCTTGAAAGTGATAGCTTTGTGAGACAAGTAAATAAAAAAAATCGACAATTTTCATTCATAAAAAAAAATATCTTTTTACAGCACATTTTGGCATGAAATGGACAGGTGGTTTGGCTCATTATGGCTTTCTCCATATTCAGGAGAGGCCTAGAAACTTTGACGACTGTATGAAGTGTACACAGTGACACAGGTCATTGAGTTATTTGCAGAGAAATTGACATTTTTTTATGCTACATTATTGAAATTTTTGTAATAACATTTACATAATTATCAAGCTTGCAGGATTTATCGTGAAAGGCTCACAAGCCAACAAAGTTAACCGCCAACTTGAACATCAATTCACGCAATTCACTACCATCCTCAACCTTTCTCAACCTATCATTTTTCAAAGTTCCTTTTGGTGTGTGCTTAATTCTAATTCAGTTTTTTTTCTCTTGCTCACATTTTTGTTATTGAATTTCTGGGGTACTTGAGGATCTTCTTTCTTGGTAAAAAATTAACTTGATCTGTGTTGTTTCGGTTCTGATTAGTTCTCTTCTGCCTGGTTCTGCCTGGGGTACTTAGATTTTAGTTTTAACTATATTCTATGGTTAATGTATGCTACTAATACAACTGTCATTGACAACTTTTTTGTGATCTCTTTTTGTGATGTGCACTTTATTTGTTGCTTAGATTGCACTTAGATTGCATTTAGATTATAGCTTTACTTTATTGGGATTCGAGTTAAATACTTAATATGGCTGTCTAATTTTGATAATCATCATTATCTGGCTTCACTATATATTTGTTAATTTTTTTTCCTGGATTGTGGTTCCAGCCGAGAAAAAGCTGCAATGGATTCTTGCTGTATGGGCTTAAGAGCCAATACCCATGTAGCGAAAGCCACCAAACAATGTTTCAAGAATGTAGAGAATGCGTTTTGGGGAGAAAGGATCAGAGGTAGCTTAAACAACAGCGGTGGGTTTAATTGTTTAGCAAAGGGCTTGAATGCTGAGAAGAGGGATAAGAAGGTCAAACCTGGTGTTGTTTATGCTGTGATTACGTCTAATAACAATCTTAGAGAGGTTATGGTAAGTAGAAATTCATTCCATAGCATTTGCCATTTGGAGATTAATCTATCCATTATGGCTATTTTGTGTTTGTTTTTGCACTTTCTTGGTAATTAACTTAATCTGTGTTGTTTCAGTTATGTTTAGTTATGTAGTCTTAATTTGATTCTTGTTATATGATTTCAGACGCTATCACTTCCAACTCCGAGGTTTGGTAGATGGACAGCAGACCCGAAAAATGTAGCTGCGATCATACTGGGAGGAGGTGCAGGGACTCAGCTCTTTCCTCTTACAAAAACAGCAGCAACACCAGCTGTAAGAAAATTTATCTTGTCTGATCAACTTGTTTATAATTCAGAGCAATCATTTTGTGAGATCTTAACTTTGTTGCATTGGAGATAATGGTTACTGTGACTTTCAAAGTGAAATTATCATTTGGAACTGAATGAAAACTTTGCTGAGATCTTGAATTTATATAGGACTTGAGGTTTCCCTTTGTGACTATTTTTTGAGATCTGCAGGTTCCAGTTGGGGGATGCTATAGACTTATAGACATCCCTATGAGTAACTGCATCAACAGTGGCATAAACAAGATTTTTGTGTTGACCCAGTTCAACTCGGCTTCCCTCAATCGGCATCTTGCACGGACATATTTTGGCAACGGTGTCACCTTTGGTGATGGATTTGTGGAGGTATGATTCCCTTGAACCCCTGGAGCAGAAAAATATCTAGATGTTATCCTTTAATACACTGATTCAGTATATAGACAGCATAAATGAATTTAAAGTTTTAAAATCACCTTATTTTTCTGTTTTGGAATTCTTATCTCCTTGCACATACTTCTATGATCTGTGATTAAAACCACTTTCTGAACAGGTCCTAGCAGCCACTCAAACGCCAGGAGAAACAGGAAAGAATTGGTTCCAAGGAACAGCTGATGCCGTGAGGCAATTCATATGGGTATTTGAGGTAGCCATGGATACTTGTATTTGTTTTAGCATCTCCAAATGGCATAGATATATGCAGAGGAACTCCATGCAGTCCAATGACTCCATTCCCCTCTTAACGTGAAATGGAATCTGATAAATAACATTGATTGACTTGTAGGATGCTAGGAACAGAAACATTGAGAATATTTTGATCTTGTCCGGTGATCATCTTTACCGAATGAATTATATGGATTTTTTGCAGGTATACAATTTCTATCTAACTGAATGGATTCTTATTAATTTAAAATTTAGAAAGTTGTTTTACCTGTTTGTATTTGTTTTAACAGAGCCACATCGACAGAAATGCTGACATTACAATATCATGTGTAGCAGTAGGTCCAAGGTCTGTTATGATAGAATACTCCTAGTTGAGTCCTTTTGATGCATTGTGCACATTTTACTGCTTTTTTATTTTGGATCCTGAGTTTCATTTAAACTTTTGGATATTCTCTAGCCGTGCATCGGATTATGGACTGGTGAAGATAGACAATAGAGGCCGCATTGTGCAGTTTGCTGAAAAACCAAGGGGTGCTAATCTGAAAGCTATGGTAAGCACTAAGCAGATCTCATGCTTTGAATTGCCTGTCCTGAAAATTATTAGTCTTCCCTTCAATTGTTCATAACTTGACTATAGATCATGAACAGTCTAATTTTCCAATATTAACTTTCAATTAATTTTGCTTCAAGACCATTGGATTGCTAATTCTAAGGAGCTTCAGTTTAACTGTTCCTTTTTCATTGCTTATTCCAGCAAGCAGATACCACTGTTTTAGGATTATTGCCCCAGGAAGCTATGAAATCCCCATACATTGCATCCATGGGAGTCTATGTATTCAAAACAGATGTCTTGTTAAACCTTTTGAGGTGGAGATATCCTACATCCAATGACTTTGGTTCTGAGATCATTCCTGCAGCTGTGATGGAAAACAATGTCCAGGTAAGAGAAATCTAAACCTAGTGCTAGTACTTCTAAATGTGTCTTCATTAATTACAGTAGAAGGGTAATTTATTATATGTTGAATGTATCTTGTTTTGACAGGGCTACATCTTCAGAGACTACTGGGAGGACATTGGAACAATAAAGTCTTTTTATGAAGCTAACTTGGGCTTGACTGAAGAGGTTGGTTTTTATGCTACAATAGTGATCATTTCAGATTTCAAATGTCTTCAATTAAGTTAGTTGCAAAACTGCAAAGGGTATTCACATATAGGTGATAATGTCAGCCTAGCAAAACCAGATTTTCTTTGAAATTGATAATGAGCATGACTTTTCATGTTTGCTTCTGCTTCTCTGTTATTCTTGCACATTGTAAATTTGGAAATTTGAAACTATGTCAGTTACATTACTACTCTGTTCTTTCACATGATTTCTATATTTTGTTCATATGATTGTTGTACATAAGACCTCCCTTGTGTGGAGCTGATTGAATATTACCTTTTGATATCTAAAATGAGTATTTCTTTATGTGCAGGTTCCAAAGTTTGAATTTTATGATCCGAAGACTCCTTTCTACACTTCTCCTAGTTTCCTACCACCAACCAAGATGGATAATTGCCGGGTATGCTGCCAGAGTTCTAATTATCCTCTTGGTTTCATTCACTTGTCTTGCTTTCTCATTGTTCAGATTTATTTTCAGATTAAGGATGCAATAATTTCACATGGATGTTTCCTGCGAGAATGCAGTGTTGAACATTCCATAGTGGGTGAACGCTCACGTTTAGACTATGGTGT